>NC_134839.1:95873599-96473599 GCF_965363235.1 Mytilus galloprovincialis
TCATAAATGTTCTTTTGATGTAAATATAAGTTTCAAATAGCATAACACATGAGTTTTACATGGTCTTAAGCAATGTCAAGCTTAAAATAACAAGTTGTCAATTTGGGCCGTTCCCTATATTTCCATATTAAATTGCATATAAATGATATTGGAGATGGAAATATGCTTCTTTTTGCTCAAATCCTTGCTGAGATATGATCAAATATGAAGCCTGGATGTTACAAGACTGTTGCTTTTAACTATGTATGTAGACAGTATGGTCTGATGCAAAGTTTTTTTTCAATTTACTGTTTAAAACCTGCATGAAATTTCAATCTTAAAATGCCAATATTTTAACCACCAGCCATCCAACAGAAGAAAATAAAGGTATTCTGTGAAACAGACAAGTTTAAACAACCAGTAATAAATGCTTTTGATATAGATTCAGTGCAATCTGTTTAAAGAAATACAATTTTTAAGTGCATAGAACTTCATATTTCACTTGCTTCATACGGACCGTTAGACCTAGACTATTAAAACAGCACATTTTGCACTCTTTTAATGCTTTTATCCACTTTTCTTTGTGTTCAGAGTTCACAAATGAGTAAAACACATGAAATAAATACCACAAACACAAATAGATATAAAAAAAAAAATGTCAGAGAAAAATTAAGGATGCTGCTTTTGCAAAAATATTGAAAAAAGTGAAAAAGCTACTTTTTGGGCATATCAGCTGAAAAGTGACTTTTTTTACAAATTTCTATGAAATAAAAGTGGAAATCATTTCTTCTCATATAGTTTGACAAATCAATACCAATAGATCATTCAGAGAAGTTGTCAAAGTATAAATTCAAAATTTGCTGAAATGCACCTATTAGGGGCCAAAAACTTGACCAATTCCAATAAAACTTGGCATGATTTAAGCTTAGTGTATTATGAGTCAGTTTACAAAGTTTCAAAGCCATATGATATATATTATAGAAAATGTGGCATTTTTTATATCTCAACTTTGGTTGCTGAATTGTGACGTTGAAATAGAACAATTTCAACTTTCAAATTTTGGCTTCAAAAATCCAAAAAAAACACCAAATTGCACTTTTTAATGTCTCAATGGATAAGATATTATCTATTCAAAGTACATGATAGCATACTTAATGTATGAGACTTATAAAAATTTGACAAAAGTTAATTTTATATGTGCCTATGCCTAAAAATAGAGGTTTTCAAATGAAGTGAGGCCTTATATGAAATGTAATATTTTCCACTTACAACAATTTTCTGAAGTTGTTAAATTAAAACAAAACATTTTACATATCATAAATGTTCTTTTGATGTAAATATAAGTTTCAAATAGCATAACACATGAGTTTTACATGGTCTTAAGCAATGTCAAGCTTAAAATAACAAGTTGTCAATTTGGGCCGTTCCCTATATTTCCATATTAAATTGCATATAAATGATATTGGAGATGGAAATATGCTTCTTTTTGCTCAAATCCTTGCTGAGATATGATCAAATATGAAGCCTGGATGTTACAAGACTGTTGCTTTTAACTATGTATGTAGACAGTATGGTCTGATGCAAAGTTTTTTTCAATTTACTGTTTAAAACCTGCATGAAATTTCAATCTTAAAATGCCAATATTTTAACCACCAGCCATCCAACAGAAGAAAATAAAGGTATTCTGTGAAACAGACAAGTTTAAACAACCAGTAATAAATGCTTTTGATATAGATTCAGTGCAATCTGTTTAAAGAAATACAATTTTTAAGTGCATAGAACTTCATATTTCACTTGCTTCATACGGACCGTTAGACCTAGACTATTAAAACAGCACATTTTGCACTCTTTTAATGCTTTTATCCACTTTTCTTTGTGTTCAGAGTTCACAAATGAGTAAAACACATGAAATAAATACCACAAACACAAATAGATATAAAAAAAAAAATGTCAGAGAAAAATTAAGGATGCTGCTTTTGCAAAAATATTGAAAAAAGTGAAAAAGCTACTTTTTGGGCATATCAGCTGAAAAGTGACTTTTTTTACAAATTTCTATGAAATAAAAGTGGAAATCATTTCTTCTCATATAGTTTGACAAATCAATACCAATAGATCATTCAGAGAAGTTGTCAAAGTATAAATTCAAAATTTGCTGAAATGCACCTATTAGGGGCCAAAAACTTGACCAATTCCAATAAAACTTGGCATGATTTAAGCTTAGTGTATTATGAGTCAGTTTACAAAGTTTCAAAGCCATATGATATATATTATAGAAAATGTGGCATTTTTTATATCTCAACTTTGGTTGCTGAATTGTGACGTTGAAATAGAACAATTTCAACTTTCAAATTTTGGCTTCAAAAATCCAAAAAAAACACCAAATTGCACTTTTTAATGTCTCAATGGATAAGATATTATCTATTCAAAGTACATGATAGCATACTTAATGTATGAGACTTATAAAAATTTGACAAAAGTTAATTTTATATGTGCCTATGCCTAAAAATAGAGGTTTTCAAATGAAGTGAGGCCTTATATGAAATGTAATATTTTCCACTTACAACAATTTTCTGAAGTTGTTAAATTAAAACAAAACATTTTACATATCATAAATGTTCTTTTGATGTAAATATAAGTTTCAAATAGCATAACACATGAGTTTTACATGGTCTTAAGCAATGTCAAGCTTAAAATAACAAGTTGTCAATTTGGGCCGTTCCCTATATTTCCATATTAAATTGCATATAAATGATATTGGAGATGGAAATATGCTTCTTTTTGCTCAAATCCTTGCTGAGATATGATCAAATATGAAGCCTGGATGTTACAAGACTGTTGCTTTTAACTATGTATGTAGACAGTATGGTCTGATGCAAAGTTTTTTTCAATTTACTGTTTAAAACCTGCATGAAATTTCAATCTTAAAATGCCAATATTTTAACCACCAGCCATCCAACAGAAGAAAATAAAGGTATTCTGTGAAACAGACAAGTTTAAACAACCAGTAATAAATGCTTTTGATATAGATTCAGTGCAATCTGTTTAAAGAAATACAATTTTTAAGTGCATAGAACTTCATATTTCACTTGCTTCATACGGACCGTTAGACCTAGACTATTAAAACAGCACATTTTGCACTCTTTTAATGCTTTTATCCACTTTTCTTTGTGTTCAGAGTTCACAAATGAGTAAAACACATGAAATAAATACCACAAACACAAATAGATATAAAAAAAAAAATGTCAGAGAAAAATTAAGGATGCTGCTTTTGCAAAAATATTGAAAAAAGTGAAAAAGCTACTTTTTGGGCATATCAGCTGAAAAGTGACTTTTTTTACAAATTTCTATGAAATAAAAGTGGAAATCATTTCTTCTCATACAGTTTGACAAATCAATACCAATAGATCATTCAGAGAAGTTGTCAAAGTATAAATTCAAAATTTGCTGAAATGCACCTCTTATATCAGGGGCCAAAAACTTGACCAATTCCAATAAAACTTGGCATGATTTAAGCTTAGTGTATTATGAGTCAGTTTACAAAGTTTCAAAGCCATATGATATATATTATAGAAAATGTGGCATTTTTTATATCTCAACTTTGGTTGCTGAATTGTGACGTTGAAATAGAACAATTTCAACTTTCAAATTTTGGCTTCAAAAATCCAAAAAAAACACCAAATTGCACTTTTTAATGTCTCAATGGATAAGATATTATCTATTCAAAGTACATGATAGCATACTTAATGTATGAGACTTATAAAAATTTGACAAAAGTTAATTTTATATGTGCCTATGCCTAAAAATAGAGGTTTTCAAATGAAGTGAGGCCTTATATGAAATGTAATATTTTCCACTTACAACAATTTTCTGAAGTTGTTAAATTAAAACAAAACATTTTACATATCGTAAATGTTCTTTTGATGTAAATATAAGTTTCAAATAGCATAACACATGAGTTTTACATGGTCTTAAGCAATGTCAAGCTTAAAATAACAAGTTGTCAATTTGGGCCGTTCCCTATATTTCCATATTAAATTGCATATAAATGATATTGGAGATGGAAATATGCTTCTTTTTGCTCAAATCCTTGCTGAGATATGATCAAATATGAAGCCTGGATGTTACAAGACTGTTGCTTTTAACTATGTATGTAGACAGTATGGTCTGATGCAAAGTTTTTTTCAATTTACTGTTTAAAACCTGCATGAAATTTCAATCTTAAAATGCCAATATTTTAACCACCAGCCATCCAACAGAAGAAAATAAAGGTATTCTGTGAAACAGACAAGTTTAAACAACCAGTAATAAATGCTTTTGATATAGATTCAGTGCAATCTGTTTAAAGAAATACAATTTTTAAGTGCATAGAACTTCATATTTCACTTGCTTCATACGGACCGTTAGACCTAGACTATTAAAACAGCACATTTTGCACTCTTTTAATGCTTTTATCCACTTTTCTTTGTGTTCAGAGTTCACAAATGAGTAAAACACATGAAATAAATACCACAAACACAAATAGATATAAAAAAAAAAAATGTCAGAGAAAAATTAAGGATGCTGCTTTTGCAAAAATATTGAAAAAAGTGAAAAAGCTACTTTTTGGGCATATCAGCTGAAAAGTGACTTTTTTTACAAATTTCTATGAAATAAAAGTGGAAATCATTTCTTCTCATATAGTTTGACAAATCAATACCAATAGATCATTCAGAGAAGTTGTCAAAGTATAAATTCAAAATTTGCTGAAATGCACCTATTAGGGGCCAAAAACTTGACCAATTCCAATAAAACTTGGCATGATTTAAGCTTAGTGTATTATGAGTCAGTTTACAAAGTTTCAAAGCCATATGATATATATTATAGAAAATGTGGCATTTTTTATATCTCAACTTTGGTTGCTGAATTGTGACGTTGAAATAGAACAATTTCAACTTTCAAATTTTGGCTTCAAAAATCCAAAAAAAACACCAAATTGCACTTTTTAATGTCTCAATGGATAAGATATTATCTATTCAAAGTACATGATAGCATACTTAATGTATGAGACTTATAAAAATTTGACAAAAGTTAATTTTATATGTGCCTATGCCTAAAAATAGAGGTTTTCAAATGAAGTGAGGCCTTATATGAAATGTAATATTTTCCACTTACAACAATTTTCTGAAGTTGTTAAATTAAAACAAAACATTTTACATATCATAAATGTTCTTTTGATGTAAATATAAGTTTCAAATAGCATAACACATGAGTTTTACATGGTCTTAAGCAATGTCAAGCTTAAAATAACAAGTTGTCAATTTGGGCCGTTCCCTATATTTCCATATTAAATTGCATATAAATGATATTGGAGATGGAAATATGCTTCTTTTTGCTCAAATCCTTGCTGAGATATGATCAAATATGAAGCCTGGATGTTACAAGACTGTTGCTTTTAACTATGTATGTAGACAGTATGGTCTGATGCAAAGTTTTTTTCAATTTACTGTTTAAAACCTGCATGAAATTTCAATCTTAAAATGCCAATATTTTAACCACCAGCCATCCAACAGAAGAAAATAAAGGTATTCTGTGAAACAGACAAGTTTAAACAACCAGTAATAAATGCTTTTGATATAGATTCAGTGCAATCTGTTTAAAGAAATACAATTTTTAAGTGCATAGAACTTCATATTTCACTTGCTTCATACGGACCGTTAGACCTAGACTATTAAAACAGCACATTTTGCACTCTTTTAATGCTTTTATCCACTTTTCTTTGTGTTCAGAGTTCACAAATGAGTAAAACACATGAAATAAATACCACAAACACAAATAGATATAAAAAAAAAAATGTCAGAGAAAAATTAAGGATGCTGCTTTTGCAAAAATATTGAAAAAAGTGAAAAAGCTACTTTTTGGGCATATCAGCTGAAAAGTGACTTTTTTTACAAATTTCTATGAAATAAAAGTGGAAATCATTTCTTCTCATATAGTTTGACAAATCAATACCAATAGATCATTCAGAGAAGTTGTCAAAGTATAAATTCAAAATTTGCTGAAATGCACCTCTTATATCAGGGGCCAAAAACTTGACCAATTCCAATAAAACTTGGCATGATTTAAGCTTAGTGTATTATGAGTCAGTTTACAAAGTTTCAAAGCCATATGATATATATTATAGAAAATGTGGCATTTTTTATATCTCAACTTTGGTTGCTGAATTGTGACGTTGAAATAGAACAATTTCAACTTTCAAATTTTGGCTTCAAAAATCCAAAAAAAACACCAAATTGCACTTTTTAATGTCTCAATGGATAAGATATTATCTATTCAAAGTACATGATAGCATACTTAATGTATGAGACTTATAAAAATTTGACAAAAGTTAATTTTATATGTGCCTATGCCTAAAAATAGAGGTTTTCAAATGAAGTGAGGCCTTATATGAAATGTAATATTTTCCACTTACAACAATTTTCTGAAGTTGTTAAATTAAAACAAAACATTTTACATATCATAAATGTTCTTTTGATGTAAATATAAGTTTCAAATAGCATAACACATGAGTTTTACATGGTCTTAAGCAATGTCAAGCTTAAAATAACAAGTTGTCAATTTGGGCCGTTCCCTATATTTCCATATTAAATTGCATATAAATGATATTGGAGATGGAAATATGCTTCTTTTTGCTCAAATCCTTGCTGAGATATGATCAAATATGAAGCCTGGATGTTACAAGACTGTTGCTTTTAACTATGTATGTAGACAGTATGGTCTGATGCAAAGTTTTTTTCAATTTACTGTTTAAAACCTGCATGAAATTTCAATCTTAAAATGCCAATATTTTAACCACCAGCCATCCAACAGAAGAAAATAAAGGTATTCTGTGAAACAGACAAGTTTAAACAACCAGTAATAAATGCTTTTGATATAGATTCAGTGCAATCTGTTTAAAGAAATACAATTTTTAAGTGCATAGAACTTCATATTTCACTTGCTTCATACGGACCGTTAGACCTAGACTATTAAAACAGCACATTTTGCACTCTTTTAATGCTTTTATCCACTTTTCTTTGTGTTCAGAGTTCACAAATGAGTAAAACACATGAAATAAATACCACAAACACAAATAGATATAAAAAAAAAAAATGTCAGAGAAAAATTAAGGATGCTGCTTTTGCAAAAATATTGAAAAAAGTGAAAAAGCTACTTTTTGGGCATATCAGCTGAAAAGTGACTTTTTTTACAAATTTCTATGAAATAAAAGTGGAAATCATTTCTTCTCATATAGTTTGACAAATCAATACCAATAGATCATTCAGAGAAGTTGTCAAAGTATAAATTCAAAATTTGCTGAAATGCACCTCTTAGGGGCCAAAAACTTGACCAATTCCAATAAAACTTGGCATGATTTAAGCTTAGTGTATTATGAGTCAGTTTACAAAGTTTCAAAGCCATATGATATATATTAAAGAAAATGTGGCATTTTTTATATCTCAACTTTGGTTGCTGAATTGTGACGTTGAAATAGAACAATTTCAACTTTCAAATTTTGGCTTCAAAAATCCAAAAAAAACACCAAATTGCACTTTTTAATGTCTCAATGGATAAGATATTATCTATTCAAAGTACATGATAGCATACTTAATGTATGAGACTTATAAAAATTTGACAAAAGTTAATTTTATATGTGCCTATGCCTAAAAATAGAGGTTTTCAAATGAAGTGAGGCCTTATATGAAATGTAATATTTTCCACTTACAACAATTTTCTGAAGTTGTTAAATTAAAACAAAACATTTTACATATCATAAATGTTCTTTTGATGTAAATATAAGTTTCAAATAGCATAACACATGAGTTTTACATGGTCTTAAGCAATGTCAAGCTTAAAATAACAAGTTGTCAATTTGGGCCGTTCCCTATATTTCCATATTAAATTGCATATAAATGATATTGGAGATGGAAATATGCTTCTTTTTGCTCAAATCCTTGCTGAGATATGATCAAATATGAAGCCTGGATGTTACAAGACTGTTGCTTTTAACTATGTATGTAGACAGTATGGTCTGATGCAAAGTTTTTTTCAATTTACTGTTTAAAACCTGCATGAAATTTCAATCTTAAAATGCCAATATTTTAACCACCAGCCATCCAACAGAAGAAAATAAAGGTATTCTGTGAAACAGACAAGTTTAAACAACCAGTAATAAATGCTTTTGATATAGATTCAGTGCAATCTGTTTAAAGAAATACAATTTTTAAGTGCATAGAACTTCATATTTCACTTGCTTCATACGGACCGTTAGACCTAGACTATTAAAACAGCACATTTTGCACTCTTTTAATGCTTTTATCCACTTTTCTTTGTGTTCAGAGTTCACAAATGAGTAAAACACATGAAATAAATACCACAAACACAAATAGATATAAAAAAAAAAAATGTCAGAGAAAAATTAAGGATGCTGCTTTTGCAAAAATATTGAAAAAAGTGAAAAAGCTACTTTTTGGGCATATCAGCTGAAAAGTGACTTTTTTTACAAATTTCTATGAAATAAAAGTGGAAATCATTTCTTCTCATATAGTTTGACAAATCAATACCAATAGATCATTCAGAGAAGTTGTCAAAGTATAAATTCAAAATTTGCTGAAATGCACCTCTTATATCAGGGGCCAAAAACTTGACCAATTCCAATAAAACTTGGCATGATTTAAGCTTAGTGTATTATGAGTCAGTTTACAAAGTTTCAAAGCCATATGATATATATTATAGAAAATGTGGCATTTTTTATATCTCAACTTTGGTTGCTGAATTGTGACGTTGAAATAGAACAATTTCAACTTTCAAATTTTGGCTTCAAAAATCCAAAAAAAACACCAAATTGCACTTTTTAATGTCTCAATGGATAAGATATTATCTATTCAAAGTACATGATAGCATACTTAATGTATGAGACTTATAAAAATTTGACAAAAGTTAATTTTATATGTGCCTATGCCTAAAAATAGAGGTTTTCAAATGAAGTGAGGCCTTATATGAAATGTAATATTTTCCACTTACAACAATTTTCTGAAGTTGTTAAATTAAAACAAAACATTTTACATATCATAAATGTTCTTTTGATGTAAATATAAGTTTCAAATAGCATAACACATGAGTTTTACATGGTCTTAAGCAATGTCAAGCTTAAAATAACAAGTTGTCAATTTGGGCCGTTCCCTATATTTCCATATTAAATTGCATATAAATGATATTGGAGATGGAAATATGCTTCTTTTTGCTCAAATCCTTGCTGAGATATGATCAAATATGAAGCCTGGATGTTACAAGACTGTTGCTTTTAACTATGTATGTAGACAGTATGGTCTGATGCAAAGTTTTTTTCAATTTACTGTTTAAAACCTGCATGAAATTTCAATCTTAAAATGCCAATATTTTAACCACCAGCCATCCAACAGAAGAAAATAAAGGTATTCTGTGAAACAGACAAGTTTAAACAACCAGTAATAAATGCTTTTGATATAGATTCAGTGCAATCTGTTTAAAGAAATACAATTTTTAAGTGCATAGAACTTCATATTTCACTTGCTTCATACGGACCGTTAGACCTAGACTATTAAAACAGCACATTTTGCACTCTTTTAATGCTTTTATCCACTTTTCTTTGTGTTCAGAGTTCACAAATGAGTAAAACACATGAAATAAATACCACAAACACAAATAGATATAAAAAAAAAAATGTCAGAGAAAAATTAAGGATGCTGCTTTTGCAAAAATATTGAAAAAAGTGAAAAAGCTACTTTTTGGGCATATCAGCTGAAAAGTGACTTTTTTTACAAATTTCTATGAAATAAAAGTGGAAATCATTTCTTCTCATATAGTTTGACAAATCAATACCAATAGATCATTCAGAGAAGTTGTCAAAGTATAAATTCAAAATTTGCTGAAATGCACCTCTTAGGCCCGAGACCACAATTAATTCCTCTATCATTTCTTTATAACGTTTTGTCGCATTAAAAAAAATTTGCCTATTCTTTTTGTCTAATTTTTTGTGTGTGTAATGTACAGTACAAGTCCAAAAATATGTCCAAGTTTCAGAAAAATTGCACGTATAAAACTTACAAATTTAGCCAATACACATCCATACCCCTATGGACAAGTCAAGAGATGTTCCGAAAACTGTAAATATCACCTTTTTGCACCTGACCTAATCACTCTTTCCATATCAAAATCAGTTAAAATTAAACATCTAAAAATTTATTTCACCTCTCTTCTTTCATTTCCACCTTATAAAAGCTAAGAAATGTTTGAGAAAAGGAAAGAAAAAAATTTAAGAAGAAATACACTATAATTAAAGGGAACTATATTCGTGAACAACGAAAAGCGGGGTCATTAATTGTGGTCTTGGGCCTAATTATTAGGGGCCAAAAACTTGACCAATTCCAATAAAACTTGGCATGATTTAAGCTTAGTGTATTATGAGTCAGTTTACAAAGTTTCAAAGCCATATGATATATATTATAGAAAATGTGGCATTTTTTATATCTCAACTTTGGTTGCTGAATTGTGACGTTGAAATAGAACAATTTCAACTTTCAAATTTTGGCTTCAAAAATCCAAAAAAAACACCAAATTGCACTTTTTAATGTCTCAATGGATAAGATATTATCTATTCAAAGTACATGATAGCATACTTAATGTATGAGACTTATAAAAATTTGACAAAAGTTAATTTTATATGTGCCTATGCCTAAAAATAGAGGTTTTCAAATGAAGTGAGGCCTTATATGAAATGTAATATTTTCCACTTACAACAATTTTCTGAAGTTGTTAAATTAAAACAAAACATTTTACATATCATAAATGTTCTTTTGATGTAAATATAAGTTTCAAATAGCATAACACATGAGTTTTACATGGTCTTAAGCAATGTCAAGCTTAAAATAACAAGTTGTCAATTTGGGCCGTTCCCTATATTTCCATATTAAATTGCATATAAATGATATTGGAGATGGAAATATGCTTCTTTTTGCTCAAATCCTTGCTGAGATATGATCAAATATGAAGCCTGGATGTTACAAGACTGTTGCTTTTAACTATGTATGTAGACAGTATGGTCTGATGCAAAGTTTTTTTCAATTTACTGTTTAAAACCTGCATGAAATTTCAATCTTAAAATGCCAATATTTTAACCACCAGCCATCCAACAGAAGAAAATAAAGGTATTCTGTGAAACAGACAAGTTTAAACAACCAGTAATAAATGCTTTTGATATAGATTCAGTGCAATCTGTTTAAAGAAATACAATTTTTAAGTGCATAGAACTTCATATTTCACTTGCTTCATACGGACCGTTAGACCTAGACTATTAAAACAGCACATTTTGCACTCTTTTAATGCTTTTATCCACTTTTCTTTGTGTTCAGAGTTCACAAATGAGTAAAACACATGAAATAAATACCACAAACACAAATAGATATAAAAAAAAAATGTCAGAGAAAAATTAAGGATGCTGCTTTTGCAAAAATATTGAAAAAAGTGAAAAAGCTACTTTTTGGGCATATCAGCTGAAAAGTGACTTTTTTTACAAATTTCTATGAAATAAAAGTGGAAATCATTTCTTCTCATATAGTTTGACAAATCAATACCAATAGATCATTCAGAGAAGTTGTCAAAGTATAAATTCAAAATTTGCTGAAATGCACCTCTTAGGGGCCAAAAACTTGACCAATTCCAATAAAACTTGGCATGATTTAAGCTTAGTGTATTATGAGTCAGTTTACAAAGTTTCAAAGCCATATGATATATATTATAGAAAATGTGGCATTTTTTATATCTCAACTTTGGTTGCTGAATTGTGACGTTGAAATAGAACAATTTCAACTTTCAAATTTTGGCTTCAAAAATCCAAAAAAAACACCAAATTGCACTTTTTAATGTCTCAATGGATAAGATATTATCTATTCAAAGTACATGATAGCATACTTAATGTATGAGACTTATAAAAATTTGACAAAAGTTAATTTTATATGTGCCTATGCCTAAAAATAGAGGTTTTCAAATGAAGTGAGGCCTTATATGAAATGTAATATTTTCCACTTACAACAATTTTCTGAAGTTGTTAAATTAAAACAAAACATTTTACATATCATAAATGTTCTTTTGATGTAAATATAAGTTTCAAATAGCATAACACATGAGTTTTACATGGTCTTAAGCAATGTCAAGCTTAAAATAACAAGTTGTCAATTTGGGCCGTTCCCTATATTTCCATATTAAATTGCATATAAATGATATTGGAGATGGAAATATGCTTCTTTTTGCTCAAATCCTTGCTGAGATATGATCAAATATGAAGCCTGGATGTTACAAGACTGTTGCTTTTAACTATGTATGTAGACAGTATGGTCTGATGCAAAGTTTTTTTCAATTTACTGTTTAAAACCTGCATGAAATTTCAATCTTAAAATGCCAATATTTTAACCACCAGCCATCCAACAGAAGAAAATAAAGGTATTCTGTGAAACAGACAAGTTTAAACAACCAGTAATAAATGCTTTTGATATAGATTCAGTGCAATCTGTTTAAAGAAATACAATTTTTAAGTGCATAGAACTTCATATTTCACTTGCTTCATACGGACCGTTAGACCTAGACTATTAAAACAGCACATTTTGCACTCTTTTAATGCTTTTATCCACTTTTCTTTGTGTTCAGAGTTCACAAATGAGTAAAACACATGAAATAAATACCACAAACACAAATAGATATAAAAAAAAAAAATGTCAGAGAAAAATTAAGGATGCTGCTTTTGCAAAAATATTGAAAAAAGTGAAAAAGCTACTTTTTGGGCATATCAGCTGAAAAGTGACTTTTTTTACAAATTTCTATGAAATAAAAGTGGAAATCATTTCTTCTCATATAGTTTGACAAATCAATACCAATAGATCATTCAGAGAAGTTGTCAAAGTATAAATTCAAAATTTGCTGAAATGCACCTCTTAGGGGCCAAAAACTTGACCAATTCCAATAAAACTTGGCATGATTTAAGCTTAGTGTATTATGAGTCAGTTTACAAAGTTTCAAAGCCATATGATATATATTAAAGAAAATGTGGCATTTTTTATATCTCAACTTTGGTTGCTGAATTGTGACGTTGAAATAGAACAATTTCAACTTTCAAATTTTGGCTTCAAAAATCCAAAAAAAACACCAAATTGCACTTTTTAATGTCTCAATGGATAAGATATTATCTATTCAAAGTACATGATAGCATACTTAATGTATGAGACTTATAAAAATTTGACAAAAGTTAATTTTATATGTGCCTATGCCTAAAAATAGAGGTTTTCAAATGAAGTGAGGCCTTATATGAAATGTAATATTTTCCACTTACAACAATTTTCTGAAGTTGTTAAATTAAAACAAAACATTTTACATATCATAAATGTTCTTTTGATGTAAATATAAGTTTCAAATAGCATAACACATGAGTTTTACATGGTCTTAAGCAATGTCAAGCTTAAAATAACAAGTTGTCAATTTGGGCCGTTCCCTATATTTCCATATTAAATTGCATATAAATGATATTGGAGATGGAAATATGCTTCTTTTTGCTCAAATCCTTGCTGAGATATGATCAAATATGAAGCCTGGATGTTACAAGACTGTTGCTTTTAACTATGTATGTAGACAGTATGGTCTGATGCAAAGTTTTTTTCAATTTACTGTTTAAAACCTGCATGAAATTTCAATCTTAAAATGCCAATATTTTAACCACCAGCCATCCAACAGAAGAAAATAAAGGTATTCTGTGAAACAGACAAGTTTAAACAACCAGTAATAAATGCTTTTGATATAGATTCAGTGCAATCTGTTTAAAGAAATACAATTTTTAAGTGCATAGAACTTCATATTTCACTTGCTTCATACGGACCGTTAGACCTAGACTATTAAAACAGCACATTTTGCACTCTTTTAATGCTTTTATCCACTTTTCTTTGTGTTCAGAGTTCACAAATGAGTAAAACACATGAAATAAATACCACAAACACAAATAGATATAATAAAAAAAAATGTCAGAGAAAAATTAAGGATGCTGCTTTTGCAAAAATATTGAAAAAAGTGAAAAAGCTACTTTTTGGGCATATCAGCTGAAAAGTGACTTTTTTTACAAATTTCTATGAAATAAAAGTGGAAATCATTTCTTCTCATATAGTTTGACAAATCAATACCAATAGATCATTCAGAGAAGTTGTCAAAGTATAAATTCAAAATTTGCTGAAATGCACCTATTAGGGGCCAAAAACTTGACCAATTCCAATAAAACTTGGCATGATTTAAGCTTAGTGTATTATGAGTCAGTTTACAAAGTTTCAAAGCCATATGATATATATTATAGAAAATGTGGCATTTTTTATATCTCAACTTTGGTTGCTGAATTGTGACGTTGAAATAGAACAATTTCAACTTTCAAATTTTGGCTTCAAAAATCAAAAAAAAACACCAAATTGCACTTTTTAATGTCTCAATGGATAAGATATTATCTATTCAAAGTACATGATAGCATACTTAATGTATGAGACTTATAAAAATTTGACAAAAGTTAATTTTATATGTGCCTATGCCTAAAAATAGAGGTTTTCAAATGAAGTGAGGCCTTATATGAAATGTAATATTTTCCACTTACAACAATTTTCTGAAGTTGTTAAATTAAAACAAAACATTTTACATATCATAAATGTTCTTTTGATGTAAATATAAGTTTCAAATAGCATAACACATGAGTTTTACATGGTCTTAAGCAATGTCAAGCTTAAAATAACAAGTTGTCAATTTGGGCCGTTCCCTATATTTCCATATTAAATTGCATATAAATGATATTGGAGATGGAAATATGCTTCTTTTTGCTCAAATCCTTGCTGAGATATGATCAAATATGAAGCCTGGATGTTACAAGACTGTTGCTTTTAACTATGTATGTAGACAGTATGGTCTGATGCAAAGTTTTTTTCAATTTACTGTTTAAAACCTGCATGAAATTTCAATCTTAAAATGCCAATATTTTAACCACCAGCCATCCAACAGAAGAAAATAAAGGTATTCTGTGAAACAGACAAGTTTAAACAACCAGTAATAAATGCTTTTGATATAGATTCAGTGCAATCTGTTTAAAGAAATACAATTTTTAAGTGCATAGAACTTCATATTTCACTTGCTTCATACGGACCGTTAGACCTAGACTATTAAAACAGCACATTTTGCACTCTTTTAATGCTTTTATCCACTTTTCTTTGTGTTCAGAGTTCACAAATGAGTAAAACACATGAAATAAATACCACAAACACAAATAGATATAAAAAAAAAAAATGTCAGAGAAAAATTAAGGATGCTGCTTTTGCAAAAATATTGAAAAAAGTGAAAAAGCTACTTTTTGGGCATATCAGCTGAAAAGTGACTTTTTTTACAAATTTCTATGAAATAAAAGTGGAAATCATTTCTTCTCATATAGTTTGACAAATCAATACCAATAGATCATTCAGAGAAGTTGTCAAAGTATAAATTCAAAATTTGCTGAAATGCACCTCTTAGGGGCCAAAACTTGACCAATTCCAATTAAACTTAGCATGATTTAAGCTTAGTGTATTATGAGTCAGTTTACAAAGTTTCAAAGCCATATGATATATATTATAGAAAATGTGGCATTTTTTATATCTCAACTTTGGTTGCTGAATTGTGACGTTGAAATAGAACAATTTCAACTTTCAAATTTTGGCTTCAAAAATCAAAAAAAAACACCAAATTGCACTTTTTAATGTCTCAATGGATAAGATATTATCTATTCAAAGTACATGATAGCATACTTAATGTATGAGACTTATAAAAATTTGACAAAAGTTAATTTTATATGTGCCTATGCCTAAAAATAGAGGTTTTCAAATGAAGTGAGGCCTTATATGAAATGTAATATTTTCCACTTACAACAATTTTCTGAAGTTGTTAAATTAAAACAAAACATTTTACATATCATAAATGTTCTTTTGATGTAAATATAAGTTTCAAATAGCATAACACATGAGTTTTACATGGTCTTAAGCAATGTCAAGCTTAAAATAACAAGTTGTCAATTTGGGCCGTTCCCTATATTTCCATATTAAATTGCATATAAATGATATTGGAGATGGAAATATGCTTCTTTTTGCTCAAATCCTTGCTGAGATATGATCAAATATGAAGCCTGGATGTTACAAGACTGTTGCTTTTAACTATGTATGTAGACAGTATGGTCTGATGCAAAGTTTTTTTCAATTTACTGTTTAAAACCTGCATGAAATTTCAATCTTAAAATGCCAATATTTTAACCACCAGCCATCCAACAGAAGAAAATAAAGGTATTCTGTGAAACAGACAAGTTTAAACAACCAGTAATAAATGCTTTTGATATAGATTCAGTGCAATCTGTTTAAAGAAATACAATTTTTAAGTGCATAGAACTTCATATTTCACTTGCTTCATACGGACCGTTAGACCTAGACTATTAAAACAGCACATTTTGCACTCTTTTAATGCTTTTATCCACTTTTCTTTGTGTTCAGAGTTCACAAATGAGTAAAACACATGAAATAAATACCACAAACACAAATAGATATAAAAAAAAAAATGTCAGAGAAAAATTAAGGATGCTGCTTTTGCAAAAATATTGAAAAAAGTGAAAAAGCTACTTTTTGGGCATATCAGCTGAAAAGTGACTTTTTTTACAAATTTCTATGAAATAAAAGTGGAAATCATTTCTTCTCATATAGTTTGACAAATCAATACCAATAGATCATTCAGAGAAGTTGTCAAAGTATAAATTCAAAATTTGCTGAAATGCACCTCTTAGGCCCGAGACCACAATTAATTTCTCTATCATTTCTTTATAACGTTTTGTCGCATTAAAAAAAATTTGCCTATTCTTTTTGTCTAATTTTTTGTGTGTGTAATGTACAGTACAAGTCCAAAAATATGTCCAAGTTTCAGAAAAAACTTACAAATTTAGCCAATACACATCCATACCCCTATGGACAAGTCAAGAGATGTTCCGAAAACTGTAAATATCACCTTTTTGCACCTGACCTAATCACTCTTTCCATATCAAAATCAGTTAAAATTAAACATCTAAAAATTTATTTCACCTCTCTTCTTTCATTTCCACCTTATAAAAGCTAAGAAATGTTTGAGAAAAGGAAAGAAAAAAATTTAAGAAGAAATACACTATAATTAAAGGGAACTATATTCGTGAACAACGAAAAGCGGGGTCATTAATTGTGGTCTTGGGCCTAATTATTAGGGGCCAAAAACTTGACCAATTCCAATAAAACTTGGCATGATTTAAGCTTAGTGTATTATGAGTCAGTTTACAAAGTTTCAAAGCCATATGATATATATTATAGAAAATGTGGCATTTTTTATATCTCAACTTTGGTTGCTGAATTGTGACGTTGAAATAGAACAATTTCAACTTTCAAATTTTGGCTTCAAAAATCCAAAAAAAACACCAAATTGCACTTTTTAATGTCTCAATGGATAAGATATTATCTATTCAAAGTACATGATAGCATACTTAATGTATGAGACTTATAAAAATTTGACAAAAGTTAATTTTATATGTGCCTATGCCTAAAAATAGAGGTTTTCAAATGAAGTGAGGCCTTATATGAAATGTAATATTTTCCACTTACAACAATTTTCTGAAGTTGTTAAATTAAAACAAAACATTTTACATATCATAAATGTTCTTTTGATGTAAATATAAGTTTCAAATAGCATAACACATGAGTTTTACATGGTCTTAAGCAATGTCAAGCTTAAAATAACAAGTTGTCAATTTGGGCCGTTCCCTATATTTCCATATTAAATTGCATATAAATGATATTGGAGATGGAAATATGCTTCTTTTTGCTCAAATCCTTGCTGAGATATGATCAAATATGAAGCCTGGATGTTACAAGACTGTTGCTTTTAACTATGTATGTAGACAGTATGGTCTGATGCAAAGTTTTTTTCAATTTACTGTTTAAAACCTGCATGAAATTTCAATCTTAAAATGCCAATATTTTAACCACCAGCCATCCAACAGAAGAAAATAAAGGTATTCTGTGAAACAGACAAGTTTAAACAACCAGTAATAAATGCTTTTGATATAGATTCAGTGCAATCTGTTTAAAGAAATACAATTTTTAAGTGCATAGAACTTCATATTTCACTTGCTTCATACGGACCGTTAGACCTAGACTATTAAAACAGCACATTTTGCACTCTTTTAATGCTTTTATCCACTTTTCTTTGTGTTCAGAGTTCACAAATGAGTAAAACACATGAAATAAATACCACAAACACAAATAGATATAAAAAAAAAAATGTCAGAGAAAAATTAAGGATGCTGCTTTTGCAAAAATATTGAAAAAAGTGAAAAAGCTACTTTTTGGGCATATCAGCTGAAAAGTGACTTTTTTTACAAATTTCTATGAAATAAAAGTGGAAATCATTTCTTCTCATATAGTTTGACAAATCAATACCAATAGATCATTCAGAGAAGTTGTCAAAGTATAAATTCAAAATTTGCTGAAATGCACCTCTTAGGCCCGAGACCACAATTAATTCCTCTATCATTTCTTTATAACGTTTTGTCGCATTAAAAAAAATTTGCCTATTCTTTTTGTCTAATTTTTTGTGTGTGTAATGTACAGTACAAGTCCAAAAATATGTCCAAGTTTCAGAAAAAACTTACAAATTTAGCCAATACACATCCATACCCCTATGGACAAGTCAAGAGATGTTCCGAAAACTGTAAATATCACCTTTTTGCACCTGACCTAATCACTCTTTCCATATCAAAATCAGTTAAAATTAAACATCTAAAAATTTATTTCACCTCTCTTCTTTCATTTCCACCTTATAAAAGCTAAGAAATGTTTGAGAAAAGGAAAGAAAAAAATTTAAGAAGAAATACACTATAATTAAAGGGAACTATATTCGTGAACAACGAAAAGCGGGGTCATTAATTGTGGTCTTGGGCCTAATTATTAGGGGCCAAAAACTTGACCAATTCCAATAAAACTTGGCATGATTTAAGCTTAGTGTATTATGAGTCAGTTTACAAAGTTTCAAAGCCATATGATATATATTATAGAAAATGTGGCATTTTTTATATCTCAACTTTGGTTGCTGAATTGTGACGTTGAAATAGAACAATTTCAACTTTCAAATTTTGGCTTCAAAAATCCAAAAAAAACACCAAATTGCACTTTTTAATGTCTCAATGGATAAGATATTATCTATTCAAAGTACATGATAGCATACTTAATGTATGAGACTTATAAAAATTTGACAAAAGTTAATTTTATATGTGCCTATGCCTAAAAATAGAGGTTTTCAAATGAAGTGAGGCCTTATATGAAATGTAATATTTTCCACTTACAACAATTTTCTGAAGTTGTTAAATTAAAACAAAACATTTTACATATCATAAATGTTCTTTTGATGTAAATATAAGTTTCAAATAGCATAACACATGAGTTTTACATGGTCTTAAGCAATGTCAAGCTTAAAATAACAAGTTGTCAATTTGGGCCGTTCCCTATATTTCCATATTAAATTGCATATAAATGATATTGGAGATGGAAATATGCTTCTTTTTGCTCAAATCCTTGCTGAGATATGATCAAATATGAAGCCTGGATGTTACAAGACTGTTGCTTTTAACTATGTATGTAGACAGTATGGTCTGATGCAAAGTTTTTTTCAATTTACTGTTTAAAACCTGCATGAAATTTCAATCTTAAAATGCCAATATTTTAACCACCAGCCATCCAACAGAAGAAAATAAAGGTATTCTGTGAAACAGACAAGTTTAAACAACCAGTAATAAATGCTTTTGATATAGATTCAGTGCAATCTGTTTAAAGAAATACAATTTTTAAGTGCATAGAACTTCATATTTCACTTGCTTCATACGGACCGTTAGACCTAGACTATTAAAACAGCACATTTTGCACTCTTTTAATGCTTTTATCCACTTTTCTTTGTGTTCAGAGTTCACAAATGAGTAAAACACATGAAATAAATACCACAAACACAAATAGATATAAAAAAAAAAATGTCAGAGAAAAATTAAGGATGCTGCTTTTGCAAAAATATTGAAAAAAGTGAAAAAGCTACTTTTTGGGCATATCAGCTGAAAAGTGACTTTTTTTACAAATTTCTATGAAATAAAAGTGGAAATCATTTCTTCTCATATAGTTTGACAAATCAATACCAATAGATCATTCAGAGAAGTTGTCAAAGTATAAATTCAAAATTTGCTGAAATGCACCTCTTAGGCCCGAGACCACAATTAATTCCTCTATCATTTCTTTATAACGTTTTGTCGCATTAAAAAAAATTTGCCTATTCTTTTTGTCTAATTTTTTGTGTGTGTAATGTACAGTACAAGTCCAAAAATATGTCCAAGTTTCAGAAAAAACTTACAAATTTAGCCAATACACATCCATACCCCTATGGACAAGTCAAGAGATGTTCCGAAAACTGTAAATATCACCTTTTTGCACCTGACCTAATCACTCTTTCCATATCAAAATCAGTTAAAATTAAACATCTAAAAATTTATTTCACCTCTCTTCTTTCATTTCCACCTTATAAAAGCTAAGAAATGTTTGAGAAAAGGAAAGAAAAAAATTTAAGAAGAAATACACTATAATTAAAGGGAACTATATTCGTGAACAACGAAAAGCGGGGTCATTAATTGTGGTCTTGGGCCTAATTATTAGGGGCCAAAAACTTGACCAATTCCAATAAAACTTGGCATGATTTAAGCTTAGTGTATTATGAGTCAGTTTACAAAGTTTCAAAGCCATATGATATATATTATAGAAAATGTGGCATTTTTTATATCTCAACTTTGGTTGCTGAATTGTGACGTTGAAATAGAACAATTTCAACTTTCAAATTTTGGCTTCAAAAATCCAAAAAAAACACCAAATTGCACTTTTTAATGTCTCAATGGATAAGATATTATCTATTCAAAGTACATGATAGCATACTTAATGTATGAGACTTATAAAAATTTGACAAAAGTTAATTTTATATGTGCCTATGCCTAAAAATAGAGGTTTTCAAATGAAGTGAGGCCTTATATGAAATGTAATATTTTCCACTTACAACAATTTTCTGAAGTTGTTAAATTAAAACAAAACATTTTACATATCATAAATGTTCTTTTGATGTAAATATAAGTTTCAAATAGCATAACACATGAGTTTTACATGGTCTTAAGCAATGTCAAGCTTAAAATAACAAGTTGTCAATTTGGGCCGTTCCCTATATTTCCATATTAAATTGCATATAAATGATATTGGAGATGGAAATATGCTTCTTTTTGCTCAAATCCTTGCTGAGATATGATCAAATATGAAGCCTGGATGTTACAAGACTGTTGCTTTTAACTATGTATGTAGACAGTATGGTCTGATGCAAAGTTTTTTTCAATTTACTGTTTAAAACCTGCATGAAATTTCAATCTTAAAATGCCAATATTTTAACCACCAGCCATCCAACAGAAGAAAATAAAGGTATTCTGTGAAACAGACAAGTTTAAACAACCAGTAATAAATGCTTTTGATATAGATTCAGTGCAATCTGTTTAAAGAAATACAATTTTTAAGTGCATAGAACTTCATATTTCACTTGCTTCATACGGACCGTTAGACCTAGACTATTAAAACAGCACATTTTGCACTCTTTTAATGCTTTTATCCACTTTTCTTTGTGTTCAGAGTTCACAAATGAGTAAAACACATGAAATAAATACCACAAACACAAATAGATATAAAAAAAAAAATGTCAGAGAAAAATTAAGGATGCTGCTTTTGCAAAAATATTGAAAAAAGTGAAAAAGCTACTTTTTGGGCATATCAGCTGAAAAGTGACTTTTTTTACAAATTTCTATGAAATAAAAGTGGAAATCATTTCTTCTCATATAGTTTGACAAATCAATACCAATAGATCATTCAGAGAAGTTGTCAAAGTATAAATTCAAAATTTGCTGAAATGCACCTCTTAGGCCCGAGACCACAATTAATTCCTCTATCATTTCTTTATAACGTTTTGTCGCATTAAAAAAAATTTGCCTATTCTTTTTGTCTAATTTTTTGTGTGTGTAATGTACAGTACAAGTCCAAAAATATGTCCAAGTTTCAGAAAAAACTTACAAATTTAGCCAATACACATCCATACCCCTATGGACAAGTCAAGAGATGTTCCGAAAACTGTAAATATCACCTTTTTGCACCTGACCTAATCACTCTTTCCATATCAAAATCAGTTAAAATTAAACATCTAAAAATTTATTTCACCTCTCTTCTTTCATTTCCACCTTATAAAAGCTAAGAAATGTTTGAGAAAAGGAAAGAAAAAAATTTAAGAAGAAATACACTATAATTAAAGGGAACTATATTCGTGAACAACGAAAAGCGGGGTCATTAATTGTGGTCTTGGGCCTATTACTTCAATGATGATTATGGCCAAGTATGGTTAAATTTGGACCAGTAGTTTTAGAGGAGAAGATTTTTGTAAAAGATAAGAAAACATTACGAAAAATTGGTAAAAAATTACTATAAAGGGCAATAGCTCCTTAAGAGGTCAACTGACCATTTTAGTCATATTTACTTATTTGTAGATCTTACTTTGCTGAACATTATTGCTGTTTACAGTTTATCTCTATCTATAATAATATTCAAGATAATAGCAAAACTAGAGGCTCTTGAGAGCCTGTGTCACTCACCTTGGTCTATGTGCATACATGTATTAAACAAAGGACACAGATGGATTCATGACAAAATTGTGTTTTGATGATGGTGATGTGTTTGCAGATCTTACTTTACAGAACATTCTTGCTACTTACAATTTTCTCTATCTATAATAAACTTGGCCCTATAGATACACAGAGGAAATATTTTGTAAAAATTTACAAAAATTTATAAAATTAATGAATATTGTTAAAAATTGACTATAAAGGGCAATAACTCTTTGAGGGGGTTAACTGACCATTTCGGTCATGTTGAATTATTTGTAGATCTTACTTTGCTGAACATTATTGCTGTTGACAGTTTATCTCTATCTATACTAATATTCAAAATAATAACCAACAAGAGGCTGTCACAACGACAGCAAACCGGATTTATTAACATTTATTTGTGTCCTGGCAATATCACAAGAACCATTACTGATGAATGGTGAAAGTGAAAATCGTCAATATCTAATTTGACCTCCATTTAGTCATCAGTATCAACATATTAAAATTTGAAAAGCTTAGATTGAATGGTTCATGAGTAAATGCAACAACGTGAATGGAAACGCCATTTTACGATCTTTCAAGAACTCCTGAACAGTAAAAGTCAAAATCGTCATTATTGAACTTGACCTCTATTTTGTCATCAGTAACAACATATAAAAATTTCAAAAGCTTTGGTTGAATGGTTCATGAGAAAATGCACGGACACGACTGGAAACACCATTTTTCAATCTTTCAAGAACCATAACTCATGAACGGTGAAAGTCAAAATCGTCATTATTGAACTTGACCTCCATTTTGTCTTCAGTAACAACATATTAAAATTTGGGAAGCTTTGGTAGAACAGTTCATGCGTAAATTCACGGACACGACTGGAAACTCCATTTTTCAATCTTTCAAGAACCATAACTCCTGAACGGTAAAAGTCAAAATCACCATTGTTGAACTTGACATTCATTTAGTTGTCAGTAACAACATATTAAAATTTGGGAAGCTTTGGTAGAACAGTTCATGCGTAAATGCACGGACACGACTGGAAACTCCATTTTTCAATCTTTCAAGAACCATAACTCCTGAACAGTAAAAGTCAAAATCGCCATTGTTGAACTTGACCTTCATTTAGTTGTCAGTAACAACATATTAAAATTTGGGAAGCTTTGGTAGAACAGTTCATGCGTAAATGCACGGACACGACTGGAAACTCCATTTTTCAATCTTTCAAGAACCATAACTCCTGAACGGTAAAAGTCAAAATCGCCATTATTGAATTTGACCTTCATTTAGTTGTCAGTAACAACATATTAAAATTTTAAAAGCTTTGGTTGAACGTTTCATGAGTTAATGCACGGACAACATTTGATTGCCGCACGCCCGCCCACCCACCCGCCCGTCCGCAGTACATCCCCAAATCAATAACCAACATTTTTGTCACAAAAATCCAGTTAAAAACAGCAAAATTTCTTTAAAAATTACCAATTGTGGGGCAGCAACCCAACAACCCATTGTCCAATTCATCTGAAAATTTCAGAGCAGATAATTATTGACTAGGTAAACAATTTAACCCCTTTCAGATTTGCTCTAAATGCTTTGGTTTCAGAGTTATAGCCAAAATCTACATTTAACCCCTATGTTCTATTTTTAGTCATGGCGGTCATCTTGGTTGGTTGGCCGGGTCACTGGACACATTTTTTAAACTTAAAGAGGCTCGAGGGTGTAAGATTTTCAGAAAAAAATTAAACATTAATTTTTCATTACAAATTTAATTTATTACCTTATTAAAGTAGTTGTTACTTTATCATATGGTACAAAAATAATTCCAAAAAATCAATTCGTGTTGGCCCCAGCGAATTTTTGAAATGTAGTTATCATTGAAAAAGCTCCAAATTATCTCCCTTTGGTGCAAAAATGCCATTTTTTGGCATTAGAATTGAAATATCTTTTTTAACTCATCGGTGAACTGTATTTTTTATTGTTGTTTTCGAATAAGCTGTACATAAACTAAATAATTGTAAAATTTTAGCGATTTCTGTAATTTAGTTCTTTTTTTATATCCATATTACCGCTATTTCTCCTATTAGTTCAACAGATAAAAAAGGACATTAACAAAAATGTATGCTTCTTTCGAATGCAGATTGTAAGCGTAAATGAACGGTGACCCCATTTTTTTATTTCATTTTTCCATTAAGTATAAGACAAAGTTCATTTATAGAAAAATATAGAGAAATCCTATATTAAATAAAAAATTTCATTTAGACCCGCGAGCCCCCTTAATACTCGAATGATGATTGTGGCTAAGTTTTGTAAAATTTGGCCTTGTAGTTTCAGAGAAGAAGATTTTTGTTAAAGACTACAATATTTACGAAAAATTGGTAAAATTTGACTATAAAGGGCAATAACTCTTTGAGGGGGTTAACTGACCATTTAGGTCATGTTGAATTATTTGTAGATCTTTGCTGAATATATTGCTGTTGACAGTTTATCTCTATCTATACTAATATTCAAGATAATAACAAAAAACAGCAAAATTTCCTTAAAACTGCCAATTCAGGGGCAGCAACCCAACAACCGGTTGTCCGATTCATCTGAAAATTTCAGGGCAGATAAATCTTTACCTCATAAACAATTTTATCCCATGTCAGATTTGCTCTAAATGCTTTGATTTCAGAGTTATATAAGCCAAAATCTACATTTTACCCCTATGTTCTATTTTTAGCCATGGTGGCCATCTTGGTTTGTTGGCTGGCTCACGCCACACATTTTTTAAACTAGATACCCCAATGATGATTGTGGCCAAGTTTAGTTAAATTTGGCCCAGTAGTTTCAGAGGAGAAGATTTTTGTAAAAGTTTACAGACGACGACGGACATCAAGTGATGAGAAAAGCTCACTTGACCTTTCAGGTCAGGTGAGCTAAAAATGTACATTTGCAAAACAAGTTTGTATGTATAAAAGATCATTTTATTTACATGATTTTATTTATATATATATATGTACACATTAAATAATACATAACATTTGTATCATAAATTAACAAATAATAATATTTCAACCAACAATAAATTGCATATTCATAATTCAATAATATTTTGAAAATTAACAATTAAAGATCAAAAGATGAAATCTTTAATAGAGTGAATACAAGTTAGATATGTAAATACCATTAAATCATTGCAACGATTTCTACAATGATTCCCAAATGTTTGTTCAAGTAAATGTTGGGTTAAAGGTAATACTGAAATTTAAGACAGAAAGTTTGATGCAACAAAATATTATCAAGTAGTTAACTTTTGTTTTGAGTGAAGCAATTCAACACATGCATCTCATTATTCAAATGAACCTAAAAAATCGGATGGATATACTGAAAGATCTATCAAACAGGAGTAACAGGGATAAAATCAACCAAAATCTTAAATATCAGTGGCAGATCCAGATTTTTTCATAAGGGGGGTCGCTGACTGACCTAGGGGGCCCGCTCCAGTCATGCTTCAGTGATTACATACCTACTTACGAGGGTTTGGATGGGGTTAAATGATTAAAGAATAATGCCTTTAAAAAATGAAGATTAGCGAAAAAAGGGGTCAATTTTTTGAAGATTAAAGAAAAAAGGGGTTAATTTTTTAAAGATTAGAGAAAAAAATGGGTGAAAATTAAATGTTTACAGTATAACAGACCCCCCCCCTCCCCCCCCCATCCAGACCCTCACTTACCAGATTGATAATACAAGATTCAATGTTGAAATAATGAAAAAATACAATGCAAGTTGCAACTACAGATGAGCTCAAGTTAAAACTTGGATAAATAAATAAGTTATGTTGGGTCCCATCAACTTTGCTTTATCAAGACTTAAATATGAGAGTCAGACACCTGAACTATGAGACGTCACATACTGCCCTTTGTTGTATCAACAAATGATCATGAGCAAAAAGTGTTACCATGGACGGAAGGAAAAACTTGTTATTAGAGGGTTATAAGGCTCCTTTTAAATCTTACATTTCATCAGTAGTTTATAAGCAACTGTATAGACAATAGTGTTTTCATGACTTATAAGTAACAAACAGGCTATTATTTCAACTTGGAATTTTTTATAATAATGGAATGTATTTTGTATAGATAGTGTTGTGCACAGCACAGCACATTCTATTGAAAATGTGCTATCTTCTTTGTACATGTAATAGAAAGTGTTGTGCACAGCACAGATCACTAAATACATAATAAACATGGAATTAATTAAAAATTTTAAGCACAAGAAATTATGCAAATTCCATAATTAAAAATAATTCCAAGTTGAAATAATAGCCTGTTATTACTGTTCATTATAGTGGTTTTTTTATGACTTATAAAGTAATGTTTGTTATAGTGTCTTTTGTGACTTACAAGTAATGATTAATAAAAGTGTTTATTCATAACATAAACCTTTTTTTACAAATATCAATAGCCAACGTTGAGAAACATGTTTATATGACTGAGCTATAAATATTTGTAATCCGTGTCATGAAACTTGTCAATTCAATAAAAATATAAATAGTTGCTGTAATTAATGTTGTCATTGTAAATGAGATAACGATATTGGACAGTTACTACTGACATCAAGGAAGAATGGTCCTTCTTGGCCTGGCAGGAATGTACTGGGCATAATATTATACAACCCGCCAGATATTCTGCTAATTTCTAGTACACAGTAACCATTCCTGTAAATAATGCAAACATTTTAAATGATTTTAACATTTCTACATGTCTGTTTTTGCAAACATACACTAAAATATCCAGTGTAAATATTGTAGTTTGAAGATTTCACAAAACTTGTTTTAATCTTATTATATCAGCTATGAAGACATGATAATTATGTATCTTGATGATGTTTTATCCTTTTATATTGTATAAATTCTCATGTTAGTGATACAAATGTGAAACTTTAAAAAGGTGTGTTTTTACATACATGTATATGATATCTAGTATAACTACAATACTCCAAAGACCTGCCTAGACCTTGTACTTTTATTTCTTTTATATTATAAGTATAAAAACTACAAATTTAAATATATAGATGAAATGTTGATGTTGTGGTCTTCTTATATTATCATTTGTAAATGTAAATACAGTATATAATTTCTTTAACATCCCCATATCATAATAAGTACATCACCTGTAATCTCCTGAAGAAGTCTTTTTGAAGGCACCTGGAGCCCCTGGATTTGTCTCATTCACTGTTGTTATCTCAAATCCTACACTGTACTGTCTGGAAAAGTTAAATATCAACATTAGTAGGTTTTATACATCAATGACCAACAAGATTAAATCCTCCTTAAGTATTGTCTCTGTGACAGTCTGACGTAAGCCCAAGAAAAAACATTCCATTTTGTTATCTTATAAAGTCACATGCCTTATCGTGATAAGTTGATACAGAAATTATAGTCGCTGAAACATTAAAATGAATTCAAGAACAACAGATAGTTGCAAAATCATTTTTAAATTTCAAATTTTAGTCAACTTTACCTTTTTACCATGATAGCACATGCTTTCAATTTTTATGATGCAACTTTATTATATGTATTAGGATTAAACTTACTTAGGTCCAAGCAGTTCTATTAGTACAAAATTATCTGTTCCATTCCCCTCCACCCGTAGTTGATAGATTGGATTTTTACTATGACTTTCCCTGTAATTTCCACACCCACCAGCAGATGGTCCACTCCAATTTCCACTGACCTGTTAAATTGTTATCCAAAGAATTAATATTTTAGTTGACTAGTCTTTTTATATTCTGTTTTCTGTCAGCTGCATTTATCTTAATTATTGTTTTCTATGTATTCACAAGTTTTTATCTTGAATCTAGATTTCATTTTACAGCAGATTCCATCGAGTATGTAGGCAAAGGTAGTATCCTTGTATTTGTTAGCTTGCTTGCTAGCTGATCTGTGAAGTCATTATTAGGTTAGGTAAACTACCCTCCTTTGAGAGTAGACTAATCAGACAGATAACCAATCTAAATGTCTGTAGGACTAGGCCACTTTGACAGGAGGGTAAAATACCTTACCTAATAATGACTTCACGATTCAGCTAACAAGCAAGCTAACGAAAGATATTACCTTTGCCCACACACTCAATGGAATCGGCTGTTATACCCCTCAAGATCTCTTTTTTCTAAACTTTTTATTTTATTCTAGTGAGAGCAATTAAACAATATTTTTATTTAAAAAAAAATATTGTTTAATTGTTCTCACTAGCAAATGACTAGAATAAAATATACTGATCAAACCATTTTTGGTAATTGTGAGATTACATTTTCCTTTAATAATCTTCTTATGAAATCTTGCTTTACCTTTTTTCATACATGTCAATGTAAAATGTGTGTTGATGTTAACAATAAATGGTAATGTTTTGTCTTTTGATTACATATATAGTTCCTGGCTTGTTCATTTGAATTTGTCAGGGGGAGATAATTTTGCCAAAAACATGTCCAATTCAGGGGCAGTTAATTTGGCCAAAAAAGTTTCTATTAAAGGGGAGATAACTTTGCCAAATGCGTTCAATTCAGAGGGGATAATCAAACTTGACATGAATGCAAATCAACCTTATTGTTTATGGAAAAAGCCAAATTCCTTTGCCTTACAAAATATGTGATTGAACTTAACTTTCTCTCCCTTCCCAAAAAAGAAGTTTTTTCAGTTTTTATTTACTTAAAGATTGGTTCAGTTGCCACCAATTATATATAATAAGCATAGAGTTCATATTTCTAGGGAAAAAAAAATAAAAATTAAGCACAGTGACCTTTATTTTTCAAATGTTTCTTTTTCTTCTTCAGATATTGAAGTAAAATCCATAGTTATATCCAGAATATAAATGCAAGTGTCAGGTTTATTTAATCAAAAGTTTCAGGTTAACTTGAATATGAATTTGGCAAAGCCTTGTTTATAAATTATCTAGTAAGAGTAATTATTCAAAATATTTACCCTTTTTTCATACTCCTTTTTATATGGATCTGTAATTCTGCTGAGTGAGAACTCACATGAGGAGTAAACCCTGAGTGTATAACTGATTGTGTTATTTTTCTCATATTGTGACACCACTAGTGAGTACCTTGAGATTCCTTTAGGTTCTACCATTTTACACAAGTAATGGGGACTGTTGATACGAACTCCATCTTTGTAAGGTGCTGGGCTATCTATAAAAAACATATGTCAAGAATTGGTTTGAAAGAGACATCTCACTATTTTAATTAGTACGGAAATCTAAGGTTATGTTTGCATCAATCACATGATTTGTTAACAATATGTATGGGCATGCAAAAAAAAAAAAAACATCTAATGACACAAAAAGAGGAAGAAGCAAATTAGAATAAAAACGCATTAACTGCGGCAGAATAACTATACTTGGACAACGCCTCTCATGTTTTATGGGGTAAAAAAGTTGTTTTTTATATGTTGAAGTTTTCATACTTTAAAGATGATAGTCAGAGTTTTGCCATAACTCACAGTTGTTACTAGTAATTGGAAGTGGCCAGTGATTTTAATAATCATGCATGCATGACTTATAATTGATTTGATTTTATTTGTTTAATATACTGTGGTAAATATTCAATGAATCTTCAGGACAATTGTAATATAGATATAGTATAAGATTGGTTAATAGTTCATGCATATTCAGGATGATTGTATTTAAGATTTAATCATATATATTGTAATAACTTCATGTTTAATGTTGAACATACATGGATAGTAAACTTTCTGTCCATTATTTTTGTATACTAGCAGTGTAATAAATTCTCTATTATCAGCAAAGTCATCCTGAAAATAGAACAAACCACAATACTTCAAACAAAGTCATTTTGGCGACTTTCTTGAGTAGAAATAAATGTAAATATAAATCATTTATGAATTTTCTTTAACTGGGTCTTCCACTATTCAAATACATCAAGAAAATAAAAAATAAAATGCTACGAAGTTGTCTAGAGAGGGCTTAACACAAAATAAATCATCTCCGAAATTATGTTTACTGCATGTTTTTGTAAGTCAACTGCATCATTTTTCTATATAATGTCATTGAATCTTTATTCATAACAATCTAACCATCCTTCAGGTGTACACTCTCTATAACAAATTACAGCCTTTAAAAGAGGAAATTATTTCTTCCTGATTTCTGTATATAAGATTTAATATACTGATGTAGGTTGAATACAATATGAGATCTCATTTAAAAGTCTTAATTATCTTTGATAAGGCAAATTGTATATTCACACAGAGATCTTCAATATTCTTAATTCCAATTTTTTAAATAAATGATATGGTATGAACAATTAACAATGGTTTTACCATAATTGTATGTTGGTTTGTCAACAAATAAAGATGTAGAAATAAACAAATATGCTGCATCTATTATTTCAAATGTATCAAATGTTGATATACAAATTACTGCTTATGTCAGAAAATATTGAAAGGTCATCTTTGAATCAATGTCCATTCGCTTTTACAATAACCATAACTACGTATTATAAAACTAAATATTTTAAAAGTGTTATGTAAAACTTGCAAAATAAAAGTCAGAAAAATGGAAAAACTATTAAAAATATCTATGAAAAGAATGAAAAGCTCTGACAGCATGCCTCACATGAGAGGGGTTTCAACCAATAATCTTTGTACAAATCAATTGTAAATTTTCTGACAATGTTTTGTATGTATACACACAAGTAAAACCTATTGAACCCCTTGAACCCCCACCACCACCCTCATTTGAATGGTAAGGTCAAACAAAATACTAGAACTTTAGGGTGTGGTTACCTTATCTGTGATATGTCTTGTCAGCAGTATCCAAACAGCAGAAGCCTGTGGTGCCCTGAGTTCTAACCTGTATTGTGGATTGTCACTTATATTATAAGCATCTCTCTTTGGTCCATCTTTGGCAGGCCATACACTGAAAGGTTGACATTTATGTTCAATTTTATATACAGGAAAACGTTCAGGTACAAAAATCAAAGAAAACAAACTAAGAGTAATCACTTTATTTTAGATAATCCATTGTGAATAGTTATAAATAACATTTATATACCGGTAAAATAAAATATGTGGTTCATATAATAAAACAAATAACAGGCATTTATCAAAAATATTTCCATAACCCATTTTGATGAATTGATTAGTGGTGTTTTCCTACTTTAACCAAAAATAAGAGTACTGAATGTAATGTTTTTTTAAAGGCACAACAGAAACAACACTTTAAATAGGATTTTACCTGTGTATACCATGAGTGTATTTAAACAGTTCTGGATTCCAGTTTATATAAATAACGTCATAAAATCTACATAATGAGTCATAATCAATCCAGAAAACACCTGTAAATAAAACAAGAATGCTTACTTATAATAAATGAAAATACTTTTTGAGAGCAAAAGTTGTGACAGCTAGTGGTGAATCCAAAACAAATTTGCAATTTTTTAGTTTTAAGGAGCATAACTCTGGAACAGTAAGCAACTCACTTCCAAATTTAGAACTCAGTGCGATAGATTTGGTTCTTAGCATTGAGTATGAGTTTCATAAAATTTGAATGAGGCAAACTTAAGTTAGAGTGCAGAAACAAAAAAAATGTTTTTTCTTATTTATAAAGAGGCATAACTCTTGAAATATCACTGACATCGAGCTGTGGGGGCATTAATAATTAATTAATAAATAGCAAACCTAATATGTTCTTTTGACTCAAATCAACACTTAACTTGCACACAATTTCTTCACATTAATAACAGACTTCTGGAGTTTACTATAGCCAATCACAAATTTTCAATGTGTGTCTAAGAGGATATAGATCTCTAACCTACTACTCCTATCAGACTGCTAAAGAGATGCAACCAAACTCGGAAAGACTTTTCAAAAGAAAATGAAGTTGTGCATATTGCCTGTCTCAGATTTAACATTAAAAATAATAATTAAAAGATCTAACAGTAGACAGTCTGCACATGACACTGGCATTTCAATTTTGATACCAGAATAAGGCCATCAACACATATCTTCCTACAGTTGTTGATAGCACTTAATAGTGACAGCCATTTATTTTTTTGTTTAATTAATATTTTACCATTGTCAAATTGTTGAGCACTTTTAGGATCATAATTTAAAGCTTTCTGCATTTCTGGTGTCCAATTTGGTGCATCATTCTCACTAAAATTCCCTTTCCATCTTAAATGATTCCAGGGATTTTTCAACATAAATAACTTTTTTCCCTGAAAAAAAACACATAAATAATCTGTAAATTTTAGAAAATCTCTGACAATGTTTGTCTCTCCTTGTTGTAAACATCATTAAAATGTGTAGAACAATAAATTCAATCACATGGATGTTAAGATTTGTTTTGATCCTTTGAATATAGCTACATCTGCATGAGTTTCAGTTTACTTTAAATACAATAAATGGAGAATGTGTCCCCATGGACACAGCTGATGCCCCCACTTGCATACAACATTATGAAGGGACATAACGATAAAAGTGACGCTACCCAAGTTTGTAGTTGATCTGAGCTTTGTGGTAATAATTATTGTGTATAGATTTCATAATGGTTGGTTGGGGGACAACTTAAGTTAGAGAACGGAAACTTAAAATTTTGCATTATTTTTCCATTTATAAAGGGCAAGGACGCCACCAAAATTCGAATTTGATCTTTGTTTTGTATTAATAAGCATTATGTATCAGTTTCATAACATTTGGTTGAGGCCAACTCAAGTTAGAGAATGGAAAACAATTTTGGGACATACAGACGTCTACACAGACAGACAAGAGAAAAACTTAATGCCCCCGCCACTACAATGGCGGCATAAAATCTGTTTTATGATATTGCTTAATGTTGGAAATTTCCATATTTTAATCCATTTTCTATTTTACCGGCGTAATAATGGCAGTATTGACCCTTACCTTAACCTCTCTGATATCTAACATTGCATATGCATGGGTAGGAACAAGTCCTGCTCTGTCAGCCTCAGTTTCAGGTATCTCTCCTGTTGCTATAGTAATAAGGCAATGACCCTGATGAAACCGTTCATGGATTCGATTAAATTCCTTGTCTCTATTGAATTCATCTGAATTGTTTCTTATAGCTACTCGCTCTGGTATCCAACCAGTTAATGCATTCAGATCTATATTCTAAAAAAAAAATCATCATAAAGCGTTTTTAAAATTAAATTATCATAAGCATAAAAATTTCACTTGTAGTTGGCAGAGTTGGTTGTCTGCAATCATGTTTTACCCTGTCATTATCTGTATTAGCCTGTTCCATGTCAGGAGCCCGTTATTCAGTGGTTGTTGTTTGTAGCTGTATATCACATTTGTTTTTGTTTATTGTTTTGTATATAAATCATTAGTTTTTTTGCTTGAACTGTTTTGCATTTGTCAAGTACGATCTCTTAAAGCTTACTATGCAGTATGGTTTTTGTTCATTGTTGAAGGACTCATCTTTAGTTGCTAACTTTTTACATTTGGTCTCCAATGGAAAGATGTCTCATTACAACATTGTCTTAATTTTTTTATTTCAATTTTTACATGATGTTATAATAGTAAGATGACATTAGTACATGACTGGAATGTATATGTGGGCTCATATGTATACCATTTGTCACACACAATGAAATGATACTCTTTATGCACTGAAAAACGGCTCCTAACCATAAAACTTAAGTGTCTAAGGAATAAATTTCTCTTTGATGAACCTGTCACATTAAAATACTTACTGAATTAGAACCAGGGAAATCATATCCTCCCATCCCCTTCATGTAAGCCTTCTCCAATACTTACTGAATTAGAACCAGGGAAATCATATCCTCCCATCACCTTCATGTAAGCCTTCTCCAATACTTACTGAATTAGAACCAGGGAAATCATATCCTCCCATCACCTTCATGTAAGCCTTCTCCAATACTTACTGAATTAGAACCAGGGAAATCATATCCTCCCATCACCTTCATGTAAGCCTTTTCCAACAAGGAAACCCATAACTCATTTTTATTGTTCGAAAATGAACACAAAAGTTCTCTGTCTTTCCCCATTGGTAAAAAGTCATCCACAACCACCTGCAAATAATGTGTTCAATTAATTAGATCTTGCAGATTTAAATGATATATTAATAATACAACAAATATCATCAGCTGGTAACCTGCTCATGAGCAAACATATAATATTCAAATCCCTGTGTGACATGTGCAATGTAACATTTCTATTTATCTCAATATCACGTTAAATGTATAAGTTAATGTTCTCTAAACCCCAAAAGGGTAATGTTAATAAAATTGAGAAAGGAAATAGGGAATGTGTCAAAGCGACAACAACCCGACCATAGAGCAGACAACAGTCGAAGGCCACCAATGGGTCTTCAATGTAGCGAGAATTCCCGCACCCGTAGGTGTCCTTCAGCTGGCCCATAAAAATATGTATACTAGTACAGTGATAATGGACGTCATACTAAACTCCGAATTATACACAAGAAACTAAAATTAAAATCATACAAGACTAACAAAGGCCAGAGATTACCTTTCTGTAGACTCCATTAAGGTGAAGTTTAATCATATATTTCCCACATGGATTGAAAACTGGATCACCATTTCTGTTCTGAGGATAAATTATCCTGAAAAATTGTAAATACATTTAAAAGAAAGTGTAATACATTTAATAACAAAAATTAAAAACAAATATTTTATAAACTGACTTGTAAAAGTGAATTTACAATGATTATATGTTGTCCTGGATGGTTCTCTGTTTAACTATTAACTCCACCCAAAGGAAGGTTGGATCTTGGCTCATAATTATTTCATGGTTGAAGCTAACCAGAGATATAATCTTTACCTACACTTAAGTCATGTGCTGTAAACTGAATGTAAACCTTGACTTATTTCATTGAACCATAAATTGATTCACGTTTTTTGCCAAAAAATTGGGCCAAAAAAATTAGACACCATTAGAAATACCTCCATATAATTTATAAAAAATAGAAAATAGCATTTACTAATTGGAAGATAATGGAGAACTTTTTCTTACGGAATTTGTTTTATACTAAGATTATCTTTCAAGCAGTTTCTGAAACCTTCTATTTAAAGAAAAGAAAAATTACCCACCTAGTTATCAGTTTCTTTTTAAATCTTCTCTCATACTGAGCACTGATGGCCAGTGAGGCTACAAAACTACAGTCACTAACAATTGTCTATAATAAAAATAATGAAGGTATTAAATGCAGTCCCTTAAAACAGTATGAACTTATATAATGAAGCCGTTAAACAAGAGGCATAAACAATGGTCTGTAGAAAAATTTCTTTTATCAAAGTGTTTGTAAGCACTAAAGGGTAAAGATTGCTTTAATTAATTAGTGGGAAGTAAAATTAAACATTGCATTGTATAAATCATTGGATGTATTACAATTATGGACAAGTGAAGGAAACTCCAATTCTAAAGATTACTTTAATGATGACATTATTGATATTTTAAAACAGATATTAGATTCTACACCTTGCACAAGTAATGCAATTTTCTTGACAAGTACAATATCAGTTTGTAACCTTAATATCTGAGCATATATTTCATTGATAAATTTCTGGAAAGCTTCATGGATAGGATGTTTATAATGTAATGATCAATGCACTTTATTTTGTATATCTCAAAAGAAGTAATAAGTCTTGGAAGATTTATATATCAAGTTAGTACAATAGGACTTTTTGGCATTTCATGCAATCTTAAACCAAAAATCTACCAAAATTACAGATTCTTAAGTTGATCGGTAAACATATTGCATTACTTTCTTTCATTGGGTTGCTGTATATATAATTTAAAAAAAAAAAAACACCACATATCCTTTTGTTCATATTAAAACAAGAAATTTATAAAAAAAAAGAGGAAAATAATTAAAATTAATCTATTTGGGAATGCATTGTGTTACTAACTGTCTAAATAGCCATCATTTTAAAAAAGAGAAAATCTGTGTTCTTATTATATGTTTTAAGTAATATTTTGACTGTTCTCTTTTGTTCTGACTTTACAGAGTCTTTATCTTCCATGACCTTTTTTCTGTCCATTCCTATTCCAACACAGCTCTATGATATGTACCTGTTTGATGCTAAAACATGAAATGGCATATATAAGTTGTGGATTATCACAGAATTCCTCAGGTCTCTTCCATCCTCCAAACCTTTCTCTCTGCTTAGGTGACAAAGCTAACTTCCCACATTTATCACTACAAAAATAGAAAACAGTCTATTTTTTTTTTACAATGAACAGATATAACATAAATCAGTTTAACATTATGTAGAAAGTGAGCCAAAAATTGTAAAACACCTTGACCTACCCAAATAGGTACCGGTACTCTTTAATATGGGTGATAATACAGGAAACAAACAATGTTCAAATTTACTATACAAACATGAAGAGTTCAGCTTAAGGATGAACTTAAGTGAGGTTTAGGAGTTTTTGTCAAATGTTCGAACCCTTTGGTTTTTTCCCTATGATAAAAGATAAAATATTTTGCCACATAACACACATTTTCTTTTAATTTTAAAGACTTCAATTAAGAATTGAATGCTTCTTTTTGTAACTTTATTGGGGTCTTAAAGCGTTGACCGAAGTACATTTTGTATGGGAAAAAATGTGCGCACGGTCAACGCTTTTACATCCCCATGAAGTTACAAAAAGAAGCATTCAATAATTACATTTTTTAGCTAGGATCATGAAAACATGATTTTTATCAAGTTTTTATTTAATTTACCTGTGCACTTTATTGTGGGACCTCGTGTCATCATGAATGATAAATTTTATTGTGTAATGAGGTTGATTAAGGAATAACACGAGATTACAGTGTAGCCAATCAGAATAAAGTATTATAATGAAACATACATCTAATGTAATTATTAACTCATAAAAGGTCTTTTATCAAAATTTCATCAGGTTCTAGATTTCTTTTCTTTCCATTTTTTTAAATCACATATATCTTGACAAGGAGCTCCAATATTTATCAATAATATTAGCTTATTTTGTTATTTACCAATGCTCTTCTGGCTTTAAATATAGTATCAATTTTAAATTCTACATTTTTTTAATTTCATTGAAGTACATCTTAAAATTCATATGAACAAATGTTAACTGAATGTACATATGTACATCTTTGAAAGCTCTATAAACACCTATGATAAAAGAAGAGATTTATAAATTAACTGGTGTAAAAATTTCATAGCTTTACAATTTTTCATCATTTGTTAGTTACCTGTAAATAATTTTAAATACCATTTTCTTATGGTTAACCTACCTATATGGTACAGGAAAGGCAAACTTTTCTTTCATATCTACACTCATAAAAGGCACATATTCTCTTCCATTAATAAAGGACGTTTTTCTCAGCACAGCTATCTCTTCTTTTGAGTAATCAGATGGACCAAGAGTTATTAAACCAGTCCTTGCTGTCTTGTTTGGTGCATTTGTCCTTTGATTCTGTGCAGTTGTCTCCCCTTCATCTAAGAATGCTCCATGTCCTAATGGTGCCACTTTCTTTTCAGGTAATTTCCCTACATTTCCTTTCTTAGTTATTGTTTGTTTTACCACCTCTGCCCTAAATTTGAAAGAAAAATTAGTGAAACTAGTGCAAATTTTCTTTCATAACTTAAGAAATCATACTGAAGTCAAATATATTTATTATGTATCTCAAGTTTGGACTGATTTCAGATTTACAATAATATGATAAAAACTTCTTGTGCATATTGAATTGGCCGAATAAAATGGAATATTTTGAAGGAATCTAATTAAGAAATAATTCATGGGGGCTTGAATATATCGTGATTTTACCACGGGTTGGCCCTTTATGACAAATATTTTACCCCTGAGCGATAGCGAGGGGTAAAATATCAGCATAAAGGGACAACCCGTGGTAAAATCTAGATATATTCAAGCCCCCATGAATTATTTCGATTCTGATAGGACACATACGGCAATTCTTTTGGATCGAAGCGCTCTAGGTGTAGGCAAATATTTGCCGTTCCCATAAATAAACGCACTAATAAACTAGCGTAAAAGAACGGAGCAAACTGCATTAGTGACATGTTTAAACTATTTAAAATAATGTATTTTGACAGTTTTGGATGAATTTGAATGATAATTTATTTATATGTCTTATATGATGTACAATAAAGGGCTTTTGCCACATTTTAGCATCATTTGTGTATGTTTCCTTGTGATGATTTTCGGATTCACAAGCGTGTATTTTCCCGTAAAATGCTTACATTCTAACGTCATTGTTCTATGACGTCGGGTATCTCATTCATAAAAAAGCATATGACGTGGGAGTACAATCGGAACAGCACTGGCAATATATTCATATTTTACCACGGGTGTGTACTCAAAGCGTTTGAAGGACGTCATGTTAGAATCTGAAATTTACTTTAATGCAAATATATATGATTTGGCAACATTTCAGATTTGGATTAAATTTTGTATGTATTTATTATAACTTGTTAAATTGCATTTTAATTAATAATAAATGAAATGCTCCACTAGTGTGCAGCTTCATACGACTGCAGATGTCCATTGGTAAACACAATGAAGTATTCTTTTGTCTCTCATTATATATTATAAACTGACCTATCCAAAGCACTCTTGGCCATCTTTTCAACCTTTGCTTGTAAACTTTTGTCAGATGTACTACTCCTCTGTGTAAAAAAAAAGTTCAGAATAGAATAATTTATATTTATATTTTGCAATCATTGTTGAAGAATTTTACATATTAACTAATCATTTACTAATGTACTGTGTATATATACATTTCGGGTATCAGTCATCCTTATTATTAAAGATATAAACCTAGGAAGATGTTGACTCTCATTTACATATGTACCATATAACTATAAATATTTCAGCATGTGTATCTGTTTATTCAAATTTTTATTTCTTTCAATTTTGCATTAAAGTGAAAACAGTTTGAGATTTTTGATATTACTAATCACTTTGTGTACTCCTGAACAGTTGCAGTAAAGTTGTTTAAGGTGTTTTTGGTGCTGTTACATATAAGTCTCAAACACATTTATGTGATTCAGGAATATTTGTTGGCATCCATGCAAAAATAAACCTTCACAGTTTTGATTGAACACTTAAATATGAAATAACAAAATAACATGTTACATATAAAGGTAAACGTTTAGTCTTCAATCATGGACAAGCATCATAATGTAAATAGGAAGTTGTTTGCAATAACTTAAGTGACAATAATAGTGTTTTATGAAATAGCATTGATTGCTATATTCTTACAATCTTTAGAAATAATTCCACTGCTTCAGAGTAGAGTTCTACGGCTTCTTTGAGGTTCTCTGATTCATCTTCATCAAATGCTTGGTTCAACAAAAATGTAGCTCTTTCTAAGTTTAACTGGAAAATATCAGACAATCACTATCATAAACATTGACTTTTCAGTATATTCAAAATGCACAACATAAAAGAAAACTTTTTAAAGCCAACTAAACTTCTTAATGGAAGCCTGTCTAATGCTCAAAATTTTATTTTCATCTGACAAAGTCACATTGCTTCTATCTTTTTACCATCCACATATTCTTAACAATGAATATCTTCTTCAAATATTTTTTTCATCTTGCTTTTAATAATCTTTGTAAGTTATAAAGAAATATGTGACTGTAAGTATAAGTAGAATAAACCAAATATCACATTTTAAACACTATTGTTCCTACCAAACATATATGGTTCCAAATAAAAAACAGCATGAAATGAGGGTGGTATTTGAAATTTTACTCTTGAATTAAATTTTAGACACAAAACACAGTTGTAATTTCAAGAACCAAGTAGATCCTGTTTCAGTAGCATTTTTTGTTAGCTTGATTTTACAGTTTGACAATGTATCTTCAATTTTGCAGTATATGTGCTCACTTTGTGTCAAAGACAGACAAAGTAGTTCTAGCCTTAAAATGAAGCTTTTACCTTTTCTTCAGACTTTGGTTGTTGCTGGTTTTGTTTAACTTGTGCAGCTGCAAAAAATAGCAATAGACACATTTTGTAATTTCACTATCTAAATAAATATTTGTTAGTAATGTACTATGTTTACTAATCTAATGTGTTGATGGCAGATTTTTTTATTATTTGATTGTTTCTGTTTCAATAATTCACATATTTTATAGATTCAGGAATATCTAGAGCTTGTCCTATTGTTTAGACATCCGTTTACTGTTAAAGACTGCTTGTTGCCCTTTATATGTCATTTGAATATTTTTGTGTAAGGCTGTTTTAAGTTTTTTGTCAATTTGATTGCATATTCTCTCATTTTGTCAATTTGATTGCATACTCTATCACTCTACCATAAGCATGATAAGTTAGACCAAGAATAGTTTATTATGAGCACTAAACGAATGACCTGTGTAACAATAGCTATCTCAAACTTTTTCATCAAAAGATTTTCTCTACCTCATACTGTTTTAACCCTTTCCTCCATAATGACGCCTTTTGATGCCACTCCCTTAACTCCTAATGACGCCTTTGGACTCCTGTGTAGTACCTTAGTTGTAACGTTTTGACTAAGAAATGTCTGCATCAGACTTAATAAAATTTGTATCCAATATGAAAAGGATATTCATAAGAATATCTGACATAAATTTATTTGCTGAAATATTTGTTATTCACAATGCATTAATATTTTAAAGCATATTTTCAGCATTTTATTGAAAAAATCCTATGCGAATCAAGTATGCAAAAAAAAAAAAAAATCCATTGAGGAAAGGGTTAAGAAAAATGAAAATTGATGCAGACAAATAGGATTTTTTCCCCTGAAAACCTCAAACATTTTATAATCTTTTAGTGTGTAAGAAGTGCAATCTAAAGTAACATACCTGCCGACTTGAGTTGTTCTGCTCTAAGAATGTAATCATTTGCTCTTTCTACAATGTTAGGGACATGTGAACCTGCTAATGCTGCGCTCAATAAAGCCTGAGCTGCTTCCTGTTCAATGATATTTATTTCATGTAGAACATCAATAATGTATGAAGTTGTTATTTCTTGAATGGCATTAGTTTTCATTTATCTTTTCTATTTATTGCTGTGACAATACATGCATTCATGAATTAATGTGTTGTTCGGTCACTCATTCAATATTTTTCTATATTTGAATTCCTTTGATAAGCTATTTTTTTATAATTAATTTATTAAGCCAGTTGAAGTAAAACAGAGAGATATTTCATCATCTTGTTTATATAAAATCCTTTATATTATCATCAAATTTTTTATAAGAATTATTTCTGATCCATGTTTCATAAAATTGCATGAAAAAAACCTCAGAAATGTTGTTAATGAAATACATCTATACTTTAACAGTACTTCATTTCTTTAAATATCTATCAAACTGATTGAAAAATTTTGATTAAACCTTGAAATTTGCATTTAATTAACCATAATTCTCAAAACTAAAAACAAACCAACAAACAAAAATAATAAGATATGGACAATACACCTATTTTTTTTAGATCTACTCGAACAAATAAAACACACTATGACCTTAAATTCAATTAAGCACAGTTTACATGAACTTTAAGATAGTTTAAGACTTACATTGTAATAAAATATTGCCATGCCATAGTTCTCATTTGTATCATTGTTAACTGCCTGTACAGCGAATGCCTTGCCATCGTTTTCTAAAGCTGTAGGATCAGGAGCATAATCATCACAACTAGGATCCATTTCTTTGTGTTTATTTCATTGTATTCATTATAATTACCTATCAAATATCAAATACAAATTTAAAACTTAAATGCTTTGTGCAATTGCTAGAATCTGAAACGCATCTCGGTTTACCTTTGATTAATAAATCAGTTAGTTTTTACGTCTTTGGTACTGTGCGTTATCAAACGTACCCTTTGGTACAGGGTTTCAATTTTCTTTAGGGCAAGGGAAAAAAAGTTACGACTCGATCTTCAAAATGCATATTAGAAGTATTATAATTATACTATAGTGGACACGTCCGTTCATGATATCCCCTTGGGCACGGGTAAATATTGAAACACACTTATTTTGTCACATCGCCGTGTCAAACTGAATCCCTTAGGATAAGGGTTTTCCTCTTGGGCAAAGGAAATAGTAAGGGAAGTTATACTCTGCAATATTAGTCTTACACTCTAAAAAGGGCACACCCATGTCACAGCGGTAACTGCTCAAAAAACTGTACTCAAATGTGTGTGTTTTGTGAAAAATGTGAAACATGGTTTCACCAAAGATGTCAGAAATTAACAAAAGATCAGTTTCGGGTCTTAAGTCAGACTAAAAGCTGTGATTTTATATGTACACAATGTTGTCATACAAAAGATCATCTTTCTATTAGTAGATTAGAAGCTTATGCAAGTAAAATTTGTTGACAGATGGCTTAAATGTAGACTTTGAGCAAAGCTCCTTAATAAGCCATTTTCAATGCACAAAAGCTCTATGGCAGATTAAATCTGAGAAAGAAAAGGCTTTTGCATTGCAAAAATTCTTGACTCATGGGAGAAAGTTATATGCAAACCCAAAGTCCATCACTTAAACAGATGGTGGGCTGACAATCCCATATGGACCCCAAGGTAGAACCATGTCCTCGTCGTGGGGTCTGGAAACACACTTAAATAATAAAGATGGCAAAGCGATGCTGAGAGTTCTACAAATAAAGCATAGCATTGACATAACAAGATTACAGTTAGAGCATAGCATTAAGCAAATGAATCAAAAGATTATGTTCTATTATGGCCACTCCATATATATCTCCATTTGTTTATTCATACTTTGACTTTGCTGAAAACAGATACATGTACATACAAATGGTGAAGTTGAAATCATCCCTTCGTAAATTTTACGGACGCCATCATGAGTTGGTTGACCGTTATGGGATAACCGTTTCACAAATGATATCGGATATGTTCCTTACGACGTAACTACAATCCCCTTCCCTTTCATGAATGTGACCTATCGAATTAGACTATTTACCGGATTTGTTATCACATAAGCAACACGACGGGTGCCACATGTGGAGCAGGATCTGCTTACCCTTCCGGAGCACCTGAGATCACCCCTAGTTTTTTGGTGGGGTTCGTGTTGTTTATTCTTTAGTTTTCTATGTTGTGTCATGTGTGCTGTTGTTTGATTGTCTTTTTCATTTTTAGCCATGGCGTTGTCAGTTTGTTTTAGATTTATGAGTTTGACTGTCCCTTTGGTATCTTTCGTCCCTCTTTTATCTTATAAATATTCTTCATATTCAATAATAAAAAAAAGAAGCTCAATCTCTTTCTTCCTCACAAATGTTTAATTTCTTCATCTACCAATATAATAATATAAATTTCACAATCTCTTTCTTCCTCACAAATGTTTAATTTCTTCGTCTATCTATATAATATACATGATATATAAAATATCTGCTCGTATATTAAAGAAAAAACATTAAATAAAAATTTAATTATATTTAATTAAAAAATCAAAGCGCGAAAGCACTGTAAAGGCAGTAAATTACAGGTTGTGTGTATTTCTGGTCCAGTTATATCATTATCTTCCATAGAACAGAGGTGGTTTGTAGTATTTAAGATTTAGAGTTCTCTTGTACCTAGTTTACCTATATCTATAGTCTACTGTTTACAGTATATTTTCTGTACCTCGCCATGAAATGCATTTTTAAGACATATAAGAACTTTTCATTTTAATATAAATAGACTATTTTCAATTACTGATTATATACGCATATTCAATGACTCCCATCTTATGAAAAATAGTTCACAAAGATTGACTAGTCTCCGTACTGTGTGTCTTGCAAGAACATCAAGTAACATAATGGTAGATGTACATAGTTACATGTCAACTCTTTTGATGACCATACTTTTTCTTAAATTCTAACTCCAAGCAAAACCATTTTTCAGTATAAACATGATAAAGTACATGTAATCTACTGGTATGAATGAAAAAGGAGTTTTTAATTAAGGAAACAATGACATCTGGTGGCCACAATAGCTGTCTCATTAGCATTTTAACCACTTCCCATATTTGCAATTAAGACAATAGAAGAAAATTATTCAACGCAAAAACAAAACTTACTTGCAAAATCTCTTTACGGTATGAGTTTTTCTCATTGTTTGAGATAGTACAGTAGTACCTGTAACTGCTTATACCCATTTCTTATTCACTTTAGTTTGATAACCTCACGATATATTTTGTATATACATTGTACCACATCTCCTTATTTTTATATGCATTACAATAACATGAACAATTGTAATTCAAATCTATATATCAAAGAAAAATGAATTGCACCACTTTCATTTATGCATCCTTTGGCAAAATACAAGTTCTAAAATGACACAATATATATTTATTTATAAAAAAATAAAATTTAGTATACGACTCTCAACAGGTATAAAAAAATGCACAGCTGTGTCATGATTTGCGAAATCTTTGCTGAAAACATAGGCATTAATGGTGTTTGAGTAATTCCATCTGTGAAGCTCAACATTAGCTCGACAGTTGGTGGTGGACAATTATAAATCCCTTCTGCATTCAGTCTCTTGCTTGCAAATAGTGCATGAAAATAGGATGGGAATGGCAGTAGACAAGACTCTTTAAAGTGGGTTTGTGCCCTGAAAAAAGTTTTATAACATTAGGCCTAAAATAAAATATTGTTTGTTTCCCCAATCCCGACCGACCCTGCAAAAACAGTGATACTCATAAAATTTTATTGTCACATTTAAGTCAAATATTATTTTATTCATTTCTGATTTTCAGGCTTGCAGGATCGTCCAATGTTCTTGTAGCTTTTTGGAAAAAATAAAATTATTTCCCTACCTTCCGACCCACACCTGGCTTAGCAGGGTCGGGATTGGGGAAACAAACAATATATTAATTTAGGCCTTAGCTTTTTTGAAACTTGTGAAAGACTTGTGCAACACACATACCTATATATGAATCCGGGCCCCTTCGCCCTAGTACCTGTTCGCCCTGATACCTGTTCGCCCAGGGTCTGTTCGCCCTACTTTTTTTTAATTGTTGTCCAGTTGCATAATGTTAATTATTTGAACAGAATGTTAAAGTTTGTTGAAAAATTTACCTAATATTTGTATTGCAGCAACCATACTAACTAATAACTAAATTAATACATTGTATTCCAGAATACTAAGCAAATCAAAGGGAAAATTATATATTGGTTGATTTGCATAATATACTGGAATACAATGTATTAATTTAGTAATTAATAGAATACTAACTAATTACTAAATTAATACATTGTATTCCAGTATACTATGCAAATCAAAGGGAAAATTATATATTGGTTGCTACAATACAAATATTCTATTAGAAAGTCCCTCATAACAAAATGATTGTTTTTATTATTAATTCATCAAAAGACAAGTATCACAACAATCAGTGAGAATTATTATGTCATTGAACAATTAATAATCCTAAAAAAGCCATAAACTTTTAAATAATTCCATACGTTTTCCTAAATTTCAAAAATATATACAGTACCATATCTAAATAAGTTTATCCAACTTCAATGACCTGAATATTATTTTAGTAGGGTGAACGGACCTAGGGTGAACATGTTATTAAGGCGAATGGACCCGATACCCCTATACATGTATAACTATAACATAGAAGAGAGCATCATTTAAGCCGACCGTGCGAGGGCTGTATAGCCAGTCAACGTTGTTAAAAACTTCCATTTGTTGTAGCATCATTCACGTCAATGTTTTGTTCCTGTTTACATTGTCATTGATATTTTTCAAGAAAGCCTGAGGCATATAGCTCATGAATTCCTGTCATTACATCCTAAATTAACATAATTACTGCTAAAATAATTATCAGTATGATATACCTCTTGTAGGAAAACCTTATTATTGTAGCATTCACCAAAAAATCTCAAACAGATGACATTGAATTGTTATCCCAAAAAATTATGACGTCTTGAATTAACCCCCCTTTTTTTTAATTCTATAATGATAATTGCGGTTGCAATCGGACTTTGATTTAATTGCAAGGCGATTATATAAATAACAGTATATATTTCTTAAAGAAAATAAAGTTTTACCACGAGTAGTTTCCTAAACATAGTCATTTTCGGTAAAATGACATTATGTGCCTTTCAAACAACAGCTGATTGAGATGGACTCTACGATTTCATCGTGACAATCTACATATGAGCCATGGTGTTGATCCAACTTTTCCTTCTTATTAATTCATTTGGAAATGCATGCCCTCCTCTTAAATGACACTCAGGTACACAACAACAAGGACTAGGCATTGTTAAATGTGTGGTTGTTTTGCAGTCGAGAAACGGAACTGACCGGTCTCACTAATAAGAGACAAGTAGAATTTTAGCGACAAACAGCGACAAGAAAAATAATTTAGTGACGAAGCGACGACAACAAACAAGGGACAAGCGAATCGTTATTCTCTCACGAGGCTATTCTCATTTGGTGTGATAGTGTGAAGCCACACCTATCAAATATGTCCCTATGAAGAACGACGAATTTCACTGTTTAATAGAAAGGAAATGATATTGCATGGTTTTGATTCAAAAAATTCTTTAAAAGGAAATTGGAAAATCTTTGTTTTGATTTCCAATTTTTAGCGTTTGCATAAAGCATATTCTTTATATCATGTATATCTAATAAAAACTAGACAACCCCTTTCTTGTTTATTAATTTTTATTTTTTTATCTATCAATGTAATATATAAAAAAATGTTTTATAACAGCCCTTTAATAAAAATAATGCATTTTTTTTTAATATCTATTGGGAATAAGTTGTTGCAATGATATTTTTTTATTTATGTATCGTCGCTTAATAGTCTTCTTGACGCTTCTTATCGCTAAATTAATTTTATTGTCGCTTCTGATCACTTTTTGACTCTTCTTGTCTCTAATTAGTGAGACCCAGATTCAGGGACGATAATTTTATACTTTGTACAACTTATATAACTGACACAGAAATAACTATAACGTCATACGGCTTCAGGTACAGAAATGCTTTAAATTGTATAATTTGCAATATAATTCATGTTCCGTCGACTTTTAATTGTAATATCAACGACTGAAATGATTTTAAAATATCGTGAGATCGCAGATAATACTCGAAATTGACCCGACCTCTTTCCACACGGAATTCAAATAAATAATGATAGTTTGTAATAATAATACATATTAATAAAAAGATTTTAAAACGTACAATACACACTGATCGTTTCTTTATTTCCCAATGTAATAGAAAGAAACAAAAATAATTTTATACCACAAAAAGAAGAGATTCCCGGATCTATTTCTGGCCAAATGACCCCCAGCATAGATTTGTTGGATGTCGCGTAAGGAAAGATGAACCTCATGACTTGAAAGTCAGGCCTTAAAGCACTGCCTTTAAAAATGTTTTCTTGTCGCTTTTTGACACTAAATTTATTCTTCTTGTCGCCTCTTGATGCTTCTTGTCGCTAATTAGTGAGACCCACTATAAGACAAGACAGATGAATTTGTGGAGAACAGCTGGTGTGTGCTGTTCTCTGAAAGTGACGACTGTGGCAACAGTGACTGTTTGCATTGGCAATAAATTCCACTGGGTTATGATACATGGAAAAAATGAATATTTATAAGTATTTTTTTCTAAATTTGTAAACATTTGAATGAGTGAAAAAATGGAAAAGTATATATCTGTAACAAGTCACAGTCATAAATAATTTACAGATATAATAAGTAAAAATAATTTCCATCTCCTTTTTTGCGGTTACACACGAAGAAGAGGAAAACAAGTGAGTTACCAATGTACTGACTATGACTGTATTTTCGATTTCGTTAAGTTCTTCAATCTGAAGGTGAAAAACGAGTCAAAACGACGTCGTATGTAACTCCCGAACCGGACGCGGTGAAACTTCGGAATGGTGTCGAAAAGACTTGGACGCATTACGTGGCTGTTATTTTTGTCTCACATATGGATAGCTAAGGGCTGGGATACTGATGACTTTGAACTTTTTGATCTGGTTGAAGAGGTCAGCCGAAACTTCTATGAAGTTTTAGGCGTAGACCAGGTATTGTCACAAATTTAACATTATTATAGGATTACCATAAGGTAATTTTGTCCATTTACAACGAACTTAGGTAATCCCTTTCGGCATGTTCGGGATTCTGTGTCTAAAGCAATTACAAGTAATTATTTTTCCTTCTTAAAAAGAAATTTGCAAAATGGAAAATTAAGAAAGAATTAAAAAACATACCTGTCCCCTCCCCCCCCCCCCCTCCTCCCCCCACACACACAAAAAATGTATAGTCCTACACACCTTATCACTATTTCAGTATATGTCCGCCATTTTATTCCAAATTGTGATGAAATCCTTCACCAGGACATTGCACATGCATAAAATTTATTTACAGAAATGTACACATTATATACACGAATAACCCATTCATTATCCAGGATCTAGGTACGGTGATAAAAGCAATGTCTAGTTTAATAAAATCAATGAACTATTTTGGCTGTTGAATTCACTGGATAGAGTTAATGATTTAAAGGTCTTTGTTCATATGAGAGCCAAGGAGAGCAAGCCTAAAATACTATGCATTCAGAAGATGCTACGGATGGTTATTTTCTATCTAATGGATTACTGGATATCACACAGGTTCCCATAAAGTTTGACATCATAAAACAAAATGTCTGTCGCCACAAGGTAAAAGTGATTGTGAACATGGTGAATGACGTCAAAAGTTCAAGTTGCCAGTTCAGCTGGGATTAGCGATATGATGTATTGTTGTATGACGTCAATACACCTAATCGCTATTTGTCCACCATTGGCATAACCAGACTTCACACAGGTTCCTGTAAAATTTTGACATCATTATATGTCGCCACAATAGAAAAAACGATAATTGTATGATGTCAATAATTCAAACGGTACAGATTCTCAGGTCAGTGTGAATAGTGATAAGGTGTATAGTTTAAATGGCAAAGATTTCCAAATAACTGATACATTTATGATGTATATATGTTGTGTACAAGTTGTACTGTTGTACAAATTATAATATTCGTACAAATTTTTTGTACAAGTTATCAGTGTTTTATGAACTGCTAAACATAAATGGATGATGCAAGCTTACAGTCTTTTGCTTCGCATATTTCTGTCATATTTTCACAACTACATGGCACAATCTAATATCGTGCATTGATACAAAAAACATTATTAGACCACAAAAGGACTTTTTATGGATATGAATATGGTACCAGGAGAAAAATAAAATTAGAACTTAAACCATTCAGGTATCCTCATTTCCAATTTGATGACAAGGATAACAGCACTAAATGTAAGGTTGAAGTATATACATTTGAATTTAAAACATTGAACTAGTACATATTAGAAGATAAATCTGTATCACCTGGTGCAAGAAGGTGTGTGTCAAAAAACTTATAAAAGAGGGCCGAAAGATACCAAAGGGACAGTCAAACTCATAAATGTAAAACAAACTGACAATGCCATGGCTAAAAATGAAAAAGACAAACAAACAACAGCACACATGACACAACATAGAAAACCAAAGAATAAACAACACGAACCCCACCAAAAAACTAGGGGTGATCTCAGGTGCTCCAGAAGGGGAAGCAGATCCTGCTCCACATGTGGCACCCGTCATGTTGCTTATGTGATAACAAATTTGGTAAAAAGTCTAATTCGGTAGGTCTTGTTCATGAAAGGGAAGGGGGTTGTAGTTATGACGTAATGATCATATCCAATTTCATTTGTGGAATGGTTATTCTATAATGGTCAACCAATTTCGTGATGGCGTCCCTAAAATTTACGAAGGGATGATTTCAACTTCACCATTTGGAACTCTTGGTTTAATAGCTTCCTTGTGAGCAGCAACCCTCTATCAAGAAAATCATGATAGGAAATGCAAGCACGGGAATTTCGTATCAATTGGGAGATATATACCCCGTTACGCGTATGCAGGTGCTGCTGGAATGTTGCTACTTAGAAATGGAAAGTTCACAATTGGAAAGCTGAAATCATCTCTTTTGTCATAAAGTTTTGTTTTCAACCGACCCTCATTGTCAATTTCTAGATGTAAGTCAAGATATGAGGCCGACTTAACTGTATCTGTAGTATCCTTTATCTCTAGCTCGATGGGATAGATGTGTTCCACATAGTCACCAAATTTTGAATTATTTAGGGAAAGAACATCATCTATATAGCGGAAAGTAGAGTTAAGGATATTGCTAACTTCTTATCTTTCTTCCTAAGAAGTTCCTGCATGAAGTCAGCCTCATAGTAATAAAGAAACAAGTCAGCAAGTAGAGGGGCACAGTTTGTTCCCATTGGAATGCTGACAGTGTTGAAAAACATGTCTTATAACTTGTACAAAAACCCTGTACAAATTACAATTTGTACAAAGTTACATCTTGTACACAACATATTCACTCACGGTACACCATATTGCTTTTCCGGCTGACCCGAGAATCTGTACTGCTAAAACTATTGACATCATCGTCAATAACTTTTCCATTGTATCAGATATTTTGTATTATGTTGTCAAAATTTAACAGGAACCTGTGTGATGTCCAGTAATGTAAATAGTGATAAGGTGTAATGGCCTTGCCAATTGGTGGTTGCTTTACTTAACCTCGTATCAGGTTAGTTTGCTCCCATACAGGTTAGCACTCTACACATTCGACCCCTGAGTTCATTTGTACCCAATTTTATTCAATAGATATAGGAAGCTTGAATTATTAGATGTCTTGAAGGATGTATGTTCAAAATTCAATTATGTATCAAAATATATTTTCTTGACTAAATAGTCATGTTTTTGGGAGTGATTAGATAGTACAGGTAAATTATTGAAGAGGAAGTCACTCGCCCCATTGAGTTATATCTATTAGACAGTTAGAATATTTTTTGCATACATATATAAAATAAAAAGGTTTTGTATGTGTGTATATATTCTGTTATTCAGTTGATTTGAAAATCTAACTTTATCATGTTTATAGCTAAAGCTTGTGTTTATTTAGTTTATTCACAAATTATTGAATATCGACTCTAAAAAAACTTGGAATTGAATTGAATTTGTCTTATTTTCTTCTTCTCTTAAATTTCTCTTGATTATATTGCTCTCATACATGTAGAGCGTTTAATTGTCCGCCATTAAAAGTTGTCTTTATTTTTCCTAAAAGAATGATTTTGTGGACAATGAAAATCTCATTTTTCTGTTATCTTCAAAAATACTGCTCATTTACAAGCCACTAGGGAGAAATTTTTGAAGGCTTTGTGCAATAGATTTCTTTGCTTAGTTCATAAGTCTAAGACAAGAGTTTGAACTCTAATTAGCAATTTAGTAGCACATCAGAAAAATTCTGTTATGGCATGTTTTGGCCTCTCAAAACGAGAATTTAAGATTGCTTTTTGTCGAGCCTGCAACTTTTGTTGCAGAAAGCTCGACATAGGGATAGTGATCTGACGGCAGAGGCGTTAGCTAACTTTTTAAAAGGTTTATATTTTAGAAGGTGAAAGACCTGGATGCTTCATACTTTGTATATAGATGCCTCATGTTACGAAGTTTCCGTCAGTCACATGTCCAATGTCCTTGACCTTATTTTCATGGTTCAGTGACCACTTGAAAAAAAAGTTCAAAATTTTTGTAATGTTGAATTCTCTCTTATTATAAGTAATAGGATAACTATATTTGGTATGTGCGTACCTTGCAAGGTCCTCATGCCCATCAGACAGTTTTCACTTGACCTCGACCTCATTTCATGGATCAGTGAACAAGGTTAAGTTTTGATGGTCAAGTCCATATCTCAGATACTATAAGTAATAGGGCTAGAATATTTGGTGTATGGAAGGACTGGAAGGTGTACATGTCCAACTGGCAGGTGTCATCTGACCTTGACCTCATTTTCATGGTTCAGTGGTTATAGTTAAGTTTTTGTGTTTTGGTCTGTTTTTCTCATACTTTATGCAATAGGTCTACTATATTTGTTGTATGGAATGATTGTAAGGTGTACATGTCTAGCGGGCAGATGTCATCTGACCTTGACCTCATTTTCATGGATCAGTGGTCAAAGTTAAGTTTTTAAGTTTTGGTCTTTTCATCTAATGTTATATGCCAAAGGTCAACTATATTTGGTGCATGGAAATATATTATGATCTATATGTCAGTCCCGCAGGTTTTATTTGACCGTGACCTCAATTGCACAGTTCATTGCACAGTGTTAAGATTTTGTGTTTTGGTCTATTTTTCTTAAACTATAAGTAATAGGTCAACTATATTTGTTGTATGGAAGCATTGTTAGCTGTACATGTCTGCCTGGCATGGTTCATCTGACCTTGACCTCATTTTCATTGTTCATTGGTCTTTGTTTAGCTATCTTGGTTAATGTTAAGTTCAGTGACAGTTGTAATAAAGCTTTATACTTAGGAGTATCAACATAATACCAATGATTAGTAAAGAAGGCGAGACATTTCAGTGTGTGCACTCTTGTTGTGTTTTTGTCTATTTTTCTTAAACTATAAGTAATAGGTCAACTATATTTGTTGTATGGAAGCTTTGTTAGCTGTACATGTCTGCCTGGCATGGTTCATCTGACCTTGACCTCATTTTCATGGTTCATTGGTCTTTGTTTAGCTATCTTGGTTAATGTTAAGTTTGTGTGACAGTTGTAATCAAGCTTTATACTTAGGAGTATCAACATAATATCAATGATTAGTAAAGAAGGCGAGACATTTCAGTGTGTGCACTCTTGTTTTAATGACTGGCATAAGTAAATTTTGGGAGAAGATTAAGGGGAGCTAAATCAAACCTTGAAAATAAAATAAAAATCTTACAAATTCACCTATACTACATGTACTAGTAGATATTACTTACATCTTACAAAAATGACTAACTAATCCAAAGTGATCCTGATCGTGATCCTTTGATGAAAACAACTTGTCTCTTTGTAAAAATTTTAATTTCATCTTTATCTGGTGCTCTACATTGTATATCTTTTTAAAGTAAAACTTAATTTAAAACTTGACATTCTAAGTAATACAATGTAGTATAAGACAGTGTATTTTAATATATTTCGTGACACTCAGTTCCCCTATAACATGTTGATGTGGCCTGCCTTATGGGTAATATCTGTTACTACTTCAATGTTTTTGTTAGAGATCCCAAAATATCAAGTATTATCCTAGGAACAATTACGATTAAGTAATGGTAAACTTAAGAATTTCCCCTGAAGAAACAGTGATTGATGTTACAGATTGATTACAGCACATGGCTCAAACTGGACTTATAAGTTGTAAGTTATAAGTTAGTAAAAAAATGTATCTAGTGGAATTTCCCTGATTTTTATGCAGATAAGTGTTAATATAGGTGAATTTTACTTCATTTTTAGGCTGCAAGTAGCTCAGAAATCAGAAAGGCTTACAGGAAACTTTCCTTGCAGCTTCATCCGGATAAAAACAAGGACCCTGATGCTGAAGCCCAATTTAGACAGGTAAATTTTTAAATGATTACTTTGAGCTACAATGTAAATATATGTAGCTATATTCACATATATTTTCATTAAGTAGCTGTTGTGTTATTTTAGTCTTATTATATATACTTATACACACAATATTGATAACAGAATATATATAACAAAAAACAGCAATTGCAGCTGCATGTGTTGTTCAGTTATGATGTGAAAGTAAACTAAAGTGTATGTGAAAAATATGTAATTAAATTCCAGGTTTACTAAGAAAAAACTTTCAATTTCTTATGTTATTAAATATTTAGTTAAAAAATTAATATATAACAGAAAGGTTAAAATAATGTATAACACAAAGGTTCATATGTAATCATTCATGTAATTACATGTAGTGTTGAAACATATTGTTTCATTTTTTTAATTAATGCATTAGTCATTGATTTTTATGGTGACAGATTGATTTGTCATAATAAATGTACATGTCTAATAACAAGAATTTCTAGTTAAGCTTGTAAGATTAGTCTGAAAATTTCCATAAATTTTCCTGAATTTTTTAAAAATATTTTTTAACTATAAACATCAAGTATGAAGATCCTATGAAATATATATTATAGTATTATGTTTTAGCAGAAAATATACACTTGTAGAACCACTTTTTTACTCGTGGTATTATGGGAAAACAGTTGAATTCCTAATGAAATGTATAACGTTAAAGTCTGATTTCTAATCTGTGTACTGCAGTGTTTTTATACGAGCGCAAAAATTGGAAATTTTTTGGTCGTATATTTGTATCACGTTGGTGTCTTCGTCGTCATTGTCGTTGTCGTCGTCGTTGTCATCGTCGTTGTCATCTTCCGAATACTTTTAGTTTTCGCACTCTAACTTTAGTAAAAGTGAATAGAAATCAATGAAATTTTAACACAAGGTTTATGACCACAAAAGGAAGGTTGGGATTGATTTTAAGAGTTTTGGTCCCAACATTTTAGGAATTAGGGGCCAAAAAGGGCCCAAATAAGCATTTTCTTGGTTTTCGCACTATAACTTAAGTTTAAGTAAATAGAAATCTATAAAATTTTGACACAAGGTTTATGACCACAAAAGGAAGGTTGGGATTGATTTTGGGAGTTTTGGTTCCAACAGTTTAGAAATTAGGGGCCAAAAAAGGGCCCAAATAAGCATTATTCTTGGTTTTCGCACAATAACTTCAGTATAAGTAAATAGAAATCAATGAAATTTAAACACAAGGTTTATGACCACAAAAGGAAGGTTGGGATTGATTTTGGGAGTTGAGGTCCCAACAGTTTAGGAATTATGGGCCAAGAAGGGGCCCAAATAAGTATTATTCTTGGTTTTCGCACCATAACTTTAGTATAAGTAAATAGAAATCTATGAAATTTAAACACAAGGTTTATGACCATAAAAGGAAGGTTGGGTTTGATTTTGGGAGTTTTGGTCCAAACAGTTTAGGAATAAGGGGCCCAAAGGGTCCAAAATTGAACTTTGTTTGATTTCATCAAAAACTAAATAATTGGGGTTCTTTGATATGCAGAATCTAACTGTGTATGTAGATTCTGAATTTTTGGTCCCGTTTTCAAATTGGTCTACATTAAGGTCCAAAGGGTCCAAAATTAAACTTAGTTTGATTTTGACAAAAAATGAATCCTTGGGGTTCTTTGATATGCTGAATCTAAAAATGTACTTAGATTTTTTATTATTGGCCCAGTTTTCAAGTTGGTCCAAATGGGGGTCCAAAATTAAACTTTGTTTGATTTCATCAAAAATTGAATAATTGGGGTTCTTTGATATGCCAAATCTAACTATGTACGTAGATTCTTAATTTTTGGTCCCGTTTTCAAATTGGTCTACATTAAAGTCCAAAGGGTCCAAAATTAAACTTAAGTTTGATTTTAACAAAAATTGAATTCTTGGGCTTTTTTGATATGCTGAATCTAAACATGTACTTAGATTTTTGATTATGGGCCCAGTTTTCAAGTTGGTTCAAATCAGGATCCAAAATTATTATATTAAGTATTGTGCAATAGCAAGAAATTTTCAATTGCACAGTATTCAGCAATAGCAAGAAATCTTCAATTGCACAGTATTGTGCAATAGCAAGAAATTTTCAATTGCACAGTATTGTGCAATAGCAAATATTTTCAATTGCACAGTATTGTGCAATAGCAAATATTTTCAATTGCACAGTATTGCACAATAGCAAGAAATATCTAATTGCACAATATTGTGCAATAGCAAGAAATTTGCAATTGGAGTTATCTTTCTTTGTCCAGAATAGTAGTTGAATCAACTTAAATCATTGTTTTATACAATATACAATGTATATTCACTTTTACTACCAACTGATAAATTAAAACAATCTTTACCATTCAGTGATAACAAGCACTTTATTTTACATTTTAATATTTTATGACGTATTTAAATGAGTAGTTATTGTTGCAAACTCCATTAGAAATTTGAATTGAGATCAGGTTTGGAAAAAGGGAAAGGGGTAAGTGAAAAAAAAGGGGGGGGGGGGTAAATTTTTCTCATTTCAGATTTCATAAATAAAAAGAAAATTTCTTCAAAACATTTTTTTGAGAGGATTAATATTCAACAGCATAGTGAATTGCTCAAAGGCAAAAAAAAATATTTTAAGTTCATTAGACCACATTCATCCTGTGTCAGAAACCTATGCTGTGTCAACTATTTAATCACAATCCAAATTTAGAGCTGAATCCAGCTTGAATGTTGTGTCCACACTTGCCCCAACCGTTCAGGGTTCAACCTCTGCGGTTGTATAAAGCTGCGCCCTGCTTAACATCTGGTTTATATATGACAAAGGTTTTCATATTTAAGTGACTTATATTTTCATCTAGCTTGTTGGTGTGTATGAAGTGCTCAAAGATGAAGAAAAGCGTAAGAGGTAAGAAAACTTCAGAAATTTTTTTTAACAAGAATTAAATGCTTTTTTGTAGAGCCTTTGACTTAATTTGTTGAAAAAGCGAGACATAGTGATCCTGCATTCTGTCGGCTGCAGCTTCCACAAATATTCACTCTGTGGTTAAAGTTTTTGAAATTTTAACTTTCTCAAACTATTTTGGATTTCTATCAAACTTGGATCTAAGAAGCTTGTTTATGATTATAATATAGTATCCAGAAGTAAATTTTGTTTTTGCAAATTTTACTTATAAATGGACTTGGTTTTTCTGCAAGGAAACATTACAATCACTTTGTGTCTAAAGATTTTAATAATTTTGTTAAATTATCCTGGATTTGTACCAAATGTGGACAGAAGCTTGATTATGATCAAAAGCTAGTACATGTATCTAGAAGGAAATTTTGTTAAAATTTTCTTCCTGTTTTTCTATATTTTACTTATAAATGGACTTTAACATTATATACAGTCTGCAATTAAAGATTTAAAACATTTATTAGATTTGTAAACTATTCTGGATTTTTTTTCAGACATAAACAGAAGTTTCATACAATCAAAAGATAGTATTGAAAGGAATGTTTTCAATCCCCCGTATTTTACTTATAAATGGACCTAATTTTTCTGCCAGTTAACATAACATTCACTCTGTGGTTAAAGTATAACTTTCTTAAAATATTCTGTATTTGTATCCAAACTTGGACAGAAGCTTGTTTATGATCATGAGATTATTATCCAGAAGTAAATTTTGTAAAAAAAAAATCCTGTTTATCTGTATTTTATCTTTCGTCTTCAGTATATGTTTTGTTTTGTTTTGTTTTAGGTATCATCTTGTCCTTGAAAATGGGTTACCAGATTGGAGACAACCTATATTTTACTACAGACGAGCTCGTAAGATGGGAATGTTTGAGTTACTGGGATTATTATTTAGTATTCTTACTCTTGGTCATTACATTGTTTTATGGGCTTCGTATGCAGAAAGAAAATTTACAGTGGTAAGTAGCATTTTTGATAATGTACATGTTTTTGGATATCACAGATATCTAACAAACTTGACACAGACTTGGCAGTGAATACTTCAATTAGCTTTGATAATACCAAATGAATGCAACGTTGCTTTTAACCACAAATAAAGAAGAGAAGAAAGCAAAAATTACAACAATTAATAAGTTATATACTGTTGTAAAAGTTACCAACCAAAACATAAGACTACTGGTATATATTTTTTGCATTCTGAAATTAAAGTATTCGATATCATCATATGTAAAAAGCATGACAAATGTTTTAAAACTTATGAAAACTTAAAATACTATGATGACTTTATCCTTTTCCACGGGGGGGGTCTCAACATGGGATTTTGGGTACAGGTGTGCAGCTGGGATTTTAAAAACACCCCCCATTCATATATTGAATAATTGTGAAATCCCTACCTATACATATATTTCACAGCGAAATCATAACCCATTCATATATTTATCAGCTCAAATAGTACCTATATCGGTCAATTACTACCTATTGATATATTTCCTCGGTAAAATTGCACCCCATTGATATATTTGACAGATCAAAAAAGGGACCCATTCCAGCGGCACATATGTATATACCTTTATATAGGAAGAGACCCCCCCGTGTCCTTTTCACAGTGTAATATCATTTGTTCATATGACTGTCCATAGGCTTCATTATGAAATCATTCTTAGCCTTGTCCTCTAGACTATTGTTGATAATGTTGGGATGTATCATAATGTATACTGTCCTTGTTTCGATGGAACCTCAGTTTTCCAAAAATTCACTGCTGACAAAAACCTATGCCCCACCTTCTACAGGAGAATTTAATTAATGAGAGAAAATGTATAGAAATACTATGTCTTTTAATTAATGAGAGAAAATGTATAGAAATACTATGTCTTTTAATTAATGAGAGAAAATGTTCAGAAATACTATGTCTTTTAATTAATGAGAGAAAATGTTCAGAAATACTATGTCTTTTAATTAATGAGAGAAAATGTACAGAAATACTATATGTCTTTTAATTAATGAGAGAAAATGTTCAGAAATACTATGTCTTTTGTTCAGAAATACTATGTCTTTTAATTAATGAGAGAAAATGTTCAGAAATACTATGTCTTTTAATTAATGAGAGAAAATGTTCAGAAATACTATGTCTTTTGTTCAGAAATACTATGTCTTTTAATTAATGAGAGAAAATGTACAGAAATACTATATGTCTTTTAATTAATGAGAGAAAATGTTCAGAAATACTATGTCTTTTGTTCAGAAATACTATGTCTTTTAATTAATGAGAGAAAATGTTCAGAAATACTATGTCTTTTAATTAATGAGAGAAAATGTTCAGAAATAGTATGTCTTTTAATTAATGAGAGAAAATGTTCAGAAATACTATGTCTTTTAATTAATGAGAGAAAATGTTCAGAAATACTATGTCTTTTAATTAATGAGAGAAAATGTTCAGAAATACTATGTCTTTTGTTCAGAAATACTATGTCTTTTAATTAATGAGAGAAAATGTACAGAAATACTATATGTCTTTTAATTAATGAGAGAAAATGTTCAGAAATACTATGTCTTTTGTTCAGAAATACTATGTCTTTTAATTAATGAGAGAAAATGTTCAGAAATACTATGTCTTTTAATTAATGAGAGAAAATGTACAGAAATACTATATGTCTTTTAATTAATGAGAGAAAATGTTCAGAAATACTATGTCTTTTGTTCAGAAATACTATGTCTTTTGTTCAGAAATACTATGTCTTTTGTTCAGAAATACTATGTCTTTTCAAATGAATATAAAGCAGCAAAACCACTAACATTTTATACACAATGTACTTAAATATTTGTTATTTGTCTGTACATGTACAAAAAAACTTCCCTCATCTCTTGTCGGGAAGAAATACATTTATTCATGTGAGAATTAATAGAGCAGGATCTGCTTCCCCTTCCAGAGCACCTGAGATCACTCCCAGTTTTTAGTGGGTTCGTGTTTGAATGTCCCTCTGGTATCTATCACCCCTCTTTTACTGAGCTAAGTTGCAAGATTGTTTATTTTCTTATAACCTATTAATAATATTTTTGTTTTATAAGATTTTGGAGAGTTGAAAACTTTTAAGACTTTTATATGTAGGTATGGTATATAAATAAAGGTATGCAGTGCATACTATACCCATCGTAAATATGTAACAGTTTGATTGAAATCTTATTATTTCCTGTTGTAGTCTGAAAACTTCACAGATAGAATGAAGAAAATGGAATCAAAGAATAGGAAAATTCGAGGAAAACTTGAAGATCAGATTGAAGAGGAGATGGAATTAGCCCTTAAATTAGTCCCAAGACCAACAGTGTCAAAACTATGGCCAGTTAGACTTACTTTAGCAATTATCAACCTTATAAGGATTTCTCCATCTCTAGTAAGACAACTAGTAGAGTATATAAAACACAGACAAGAATTAAAGAAGATAGAAGAACAAGAATTTGAAGAGGAAGAGGACACTGATGGTAAGATTTTTAAATCTTAGATATTACTAAAAAAAAAATAATTACTGGAAAAGAAGATTTTATTTCATTAATTGGTAATTTTACAATTAAAAGCTAGACCTGAACAGATTAAGGTAAAAAAAGGCATATGTGCTGTCTACAGTTCTTTAGGGACTACAGAAAACCTTAGTACATATAGTATCAATATTTTGTACTTGTGTATCAATAAACAGAACTAAAATTCCTCTACAGTTACTTTTGTTTACTATTTAATTCCTTCTATATATACAAAATTAGATGTTGTGAAGAAGGTGAAAAGAAAAGTGAAGCAAGAGTTTCCAGAGTACATCCCACAAACTACTGATGGTCCAGTTGTATATACACCTATTGGATATGAAGATGACGAACAAAATTTACAGGTTGTGGAGAAAAAGGTAACATTACTGTAAAGTAAGATTTTTAAAAACAGCTCAATAAAAATTATTTTCAGAATAAAATTTTTGATTTTTTTTCAAACCACTTTGGATTAAAAGTTAAAAGAACATGCATGTTTTTGAATCTACAGAGTTTAGCTGGAAAAAAAACCCAGTAAAATATATTTTGAAAGCACTCATTAAAACATAATGACATAATTATGTCCTGAAAATTATACAATAGAAAATATCCCAAGTTGATATTGGGGAAAACATGTATTTATTAGGTGTTACTACAATGTTTTTGAAAATATGTACTTGACCTTTAAACTCCTTTAAAATAATGATTTTTTTTTATTAAACAAATTTATTTTTGATATTCTGACCATTAATCCAGATTTTTTTCCACCTGATTTATGCAATATCTTTATTTAAGAACCAAAAGTTATGATAATTTTTCTTAAATTCTTCAAATTCATATCAGATGTCACAACAAGAAAAAAACATGTTTTTAAAGTTTTCAAAATGGAGTTTATTTTTGTCTAGCTTGAAACTTTCAATATGTTTTTCAACATGACTAAATATAACTTTTGGTGCAACATATACATGCATACAGATAGGGGCATCATCTTTGTCTAGTTTTGTTGAACTACATAAACACAAAACTTGAATTGTTTCAAATGGAACTTTTTCATAGGGAAAATGGAGCCAAGAAGAGATAGCTAACCTAGCTAAGGCTGTAAGTAAGTTTCCTGGAGGTACACCTGGGAGATGGGAAAAGATTGCTGTTATGATGGAAAGACCTGTTGCAGAGGTAATATATCTTTTATCAATAATTCTACAGTAATCTGAAGCTATCTAGACTTGAACTTTTCAATGGTCTTTTGAATGATATCCACCATGCACCTATATGATAGGAAATCTGGTCAGATTGCTTATGAGTATTAAATGACTGTTTTACTTTTCACATGCAAAAATGCCAATATACTCATGATAAAACCTTATGAACAGAACTCAGTTGTGTTCATTTATCTGAAAAGTGTCATATTTGTTAAGAATAAAAGAGATAAGAATGTTAAAAACCAATATAAAACTAGTTTTTATACGACCACACATTTTTTTTTTCGGGACATATAATGCTTAGATGTCATTCGAAGACACATTTAGTTCCCGGACAATACCTAAAGTTTTAGTGAATGGATCTCTATGAAATTTTATTGAAAGGTTCAATACCACATAAGAAAGGTTCGGATTGATTTAAGGGGTTAGGGTACCAACAGTTTAGGAATTAGGGGCCAAAAACAAGCATTTTTGTAGTTTGCCAGACAATAACTTGTGTTTACGTTAATGGATCTCTCTAAAATTGTACTACAAGATCCATACTACAAAAGTAAGGCTGAGATTGAGTTTTGGGATAATTGCTCCAAAGGGGGGGGGGTCCAATTTTGTTTTATGGAGGATCAATTTTTGTTTTTTCCTTCATTTTTCAAATTTCAAATTTTTGAAAAGTTTCAAGAAGAAATATTTAATTGCACAGTATTGTGCAATATATTATAAAGATCGTTGACAATTAGATTACAATCCAAATTCAGACAGTATCTAGATTGAATATTGTGCCCAAATTTTCCTGCACTGTTCAGGGTTTGACCTCTGCGATCGTATCAGGCTGCCCTCAGCGAAGCATTTATTTCTGGTTATAATCCCATTAAATGGAATGAATTTGAATGATCAAAACTTTTTTTTTTTTTTCATTTGGATTATCTTTGGTAACTTGAAACTTAACTAAAAATCTTTTGGCCTTTGGATGACCCTTAAATGATGAATGGTTTGCTACCATGAATACTGTCTCTAAGAACTATTATAGATAGGTATTAACTGTTAACATCAAGAGTTATCAGGAATACAAGATCTACAAAAAGATCAAATGACCATAACTATTGGTTACTCTGTTTGCAATTAAAGTCCTTAAATTTTGTACTTTTACCTTTTTTCATGTTTTTGCATTTACTTATATCATTGTCTATAAAGTTGCATTACTATCAGTAAATCTCAGTTTGTAGACCATTTTCATGGTCCAACAACTTTGAATTATATTGCAATGTTGCTGACCATCAGCAGGAAAAATTGTATGACAAATAAAATGTTGTACATGTATATGCAAATATATAGTGTTTAGTAACTTAACTTATTTACAAATGTTTATTTTAGTGTGAACATTTTCAGGATATTGAAATAATTATTTTCAAAATGATTTGAATTTGATTGATAATACTGTTATTATATTTTTAGGTGACAGCCAAGGCCAAAACATTGAAAGAATCTTATAACATAACAGCAAATGCCAGTTTACAAGGTCAGCATTTCATTTGATTTTCTCTTTAAAAATTAAAAAAAAAATGTTTTACAAACAAAGATGTAACTTTCTCAATTTTATGTGTTGTTTTATCCCTAAATGTTCTGTCACCATTCCCTATTTTATTTTAAATGAACTATTATGCAAATAAAATTCATAATTTATTATAACTTAATTGTGAAATAAACATTTCAAAACCAGCAGTGGTCATACACTTTACATCTCTCAACATGAATCGAAGTCGTATAACTGGCCAAGTGAATCCGTAACATTTCAGGTCAATTGCCGTTCAAATTTGGTTTAAGTTCAAACAGCTGGGCAGGACAATAAAGTGTCATATATTTTAGTTCCATTATGTCAGATGACAAACACATATTAATTCAACAAATCTTTTTAATTTCAATGACATTCACAATTTATTCAACTTTCTTGTTCAAGTTTTCTTCCATAAATGTATAATTTCAATTTCACTTTTACTATCCATGGTTACATTGTGACAGAAACATTGTAACATTATTTATGCATACCTGATTTGTTTTTCAGGTGCAATTTTCTCTAGGGCATGGGTTAGGGTTGTTTTATTCTGATGACGGTACCCATTTTGATCACTAAAATTTCTGCAGCAGTCTTTTAAGTGTTGTTATTATAAGACTTTCTACTTTTTTTTGTTTATATATTCCTAAATACAATTGTAGTAATTTTAGCTGCTGTATAAAAAGAACACAATCTTAGGTAAATTTGAATTTGCTTTTAATTGGCACAAAAAAGTTGAAGAGCTCAGTAACACCCCCATTTTTCAGACATTGACCAAATATTGTGTATACATTCAGAAGGAATTTTGTGAACCACAGTACCAGTTAAATTTTAGTTAAAATTAAGGTCCTTCATATTTTTATCAATCAACAAAGCTTATTTTTTGTTGGAATAATACAAATAATTACAAATAAAAATGGTGTTTTTTTTTGAAATTTTACCTCTATAGCATGACAAGATTTCTTTATCATAGCACAAAAAAAAAGACAATCACAGGGCATCTATTGACCTTTGTATGGAATTTGGAAATCTTTACAAACAATAAAGATTTTATAACACGGGTAATCCGTTGATCTATTTAAAATTTATTGTAAAATATATATTAGATATCGATTATGCAGAAAATTATTTGGTAAACTGTTGCATTCCCATCAAATCCATTAAACATATAGAATCAGGTAATTTATGTATGTACTAATGATCTTTTGATTTACAATGTATAGAATTGTATTATTTCAGGTGGAATGTTGAAACAGCCAAAGAAATCTCAAACAATTACAGATGAAATGATATCTCAGAATGAAGAATTACCTACTGTCGATGGGGATATAGGTGATAGTCAGGTTAGACGAAGGAAAAATAAACCTCAAAAGACTGCCGATAAAACAGTCAAAGATAATAGTGAACAAGGAGGGAGAGTCTCAGAACATACAGATAGTAGTAGCTCAAAACAAAAAATTACAAATAATGGTAAGATTAACTCTTTACCAAATGGAACTGATGTATCAACAACTCTATCTAAATCAGGCAGTGCTGCAAAATTGACTGATGATTCAGATGGATGGAATAAAAATCTACAAACGATATTAGAATGGGCATTAAGACAACATCCAAAAGGAACAGACCAAAGATGGGACAAAATAGCACAGCATATCCCAGGAAAATCTAAGGTAACATTATTTTTCTTTAATGCTATTTATCAATCAATTTCTGAATGATTCAAGGAATTATTATTACTATCTATTTTCACATTTATATGATATCTAATTATAAACTAATTCTTTTTCATAATAGAGGAAAAGAATTATAGCTTTCATAACGAGTGAGAGTTGGATATCACTTGATATCAACTTGTTATTTGATTTCAATATAATAAAGGAGCATCCTCCAAGTGTATTATTACAATTTAAATTAGATAACAAGATTTGTCTTGATATCAAGCGATATCCAATTCTCACAACTTGTTAAACCTATTTCTCTTATTGTAAAACTTTAATTGTGTTGAAATAAGAATACCATGAATTGTTGATATAGTCTTTTGCACTTACAAGTATGACATCATATGTCCTGTTCTGATGTTAATCTTTAAAATCAGCATTTTAAAATTTTTGCATGCTTCAAAATGTAATCCAATTTGACAAAATGAAGATTTTCATGTGAAAAGTGTGAGTGTTTTGTATATTATTGAAGAAAATGTCTCCACAGACAAAATTGGCAATTCTTTACCTTTGAAAGTTATCAATGAACAAACAAACAGCCAATGCAAATGTCGTTATATTTTCTGATGATGCTGACTAAGCCAATCAAATTAACTCTTAATTTCATGTCACTTTTTCTTATCACACTCTGTACAGTGTGATGTGAGAAATATCTCTTCATTCAAGAAATAGAAAACAGGCCAAAATCATAAGAGAAGGATAATTCCAATTATGTCTTTCATGTTGAACCAATTTGAATTATTTAAAATTGATTAAAATTATTGGTGTCATAATTGAATTTGGAATTTTTATTTTTCCAGGAGGAATGTATTGTCAGATTTAAGTATTTAGCTGATCTAGTCAAAAAGAAGAAAGAACAAAACACACAAGAACAATAATATCTAATGAAGTATAGGGACAGTGCAACCCTAGAAAATCAGTGTAATAAACAAAGGAATTTATTTTACTTCAATCCAGAAATTTAGGAAACCAAAGAGACTCTTACCTACAGATGTTGAAGGTTTAATATAAATGCTGTTGACAGTTCTATTGGAGTTATTTATTGGGACTTTTTGTCATATGTTGTTGTATTTATAAATTTTTATAGAAGTCGTACAATGTTGTATAAATGACTTTTTATGCCCCCATAGTGGGGGTCCCAAAGTGGGGATGGCATTTAGTTTTCCCTTGACTGTCTGTACATCCGTTCGTCATTCCTTACATCCAAAAGTTGGTTTCAGATCTCCAACTTTAGTTTACCTCAACCAAATGTTTTGCAACTTATACATAATGCTTATTACCACAAATCACAGATCAAGTTTGAATTTTGATGGCATCACTTAAACCGTTTTAGAGGTATGTCCCTTTTTAAATGGAAACATTGCTGAATTTTTTGCTTTCGTTCTCTTACTTTAGTTTGCCTCAAGCAAATATTATGAAATTTATACACAATGCTTATTACCACAGAATAAAGATCAAGTTTGAATTTTGGTGGTGTCACTTTAACTGTTCTAGAGTTCTGCCTGTTTACAAATGAAAAAATTGCATAATTTTACATTTCAATCCTCTTATTTAAGTTAGCCTGAATCAATGTTATGAAACTTATACACAATGCTTCTAACCACAAAAATTCAGATGAAGTACACATTTGGGTAGCATCACCTTAACGGTTCCTTAGTTATGTCCCTTTATAACTTTATATGATATGCAATAGAGGGCATCATCTGTGTCCCATGGACACAATCATGGGACACAATCCCCATTTGAAGAAGGTGTTTTCCTCTAGATATCTATTGTTGATGAAGGTGTTTTCCTCTAGATGTCTATTGTAGAAGATGGTGTTTTTCTCTAGATGTCTATAGATTATTTTTGCCCTCTGGATATCTTTTGGTGATATTTTGGTTGGGCATCATCTGTGTCCCATGGACACAATCCCCATTTGAAGATGTTTTCCTATAGATGTCTATTGTTGAAGAAAATGTTTTCCTCCAGATGTCTATCGTTGGAGAGGTGTTTTCCTCTTGATTTCTATTGTTGAAGAAGGTGTTTTTCCTCTAGATGTCTATTGTTGGAGAGGTGTTTTCCTAGTGATTTCTATTGTTGAAGAAGGTGTTTTCCTCTAGATGTCTATTGTTGGAGAAGGTGATTTCCTCTAGATGTCTTTTGTTGAAGAAGGTGTTTTCCTTTAGATGTCTATCGTTGAAGAAGGTATTTTTCTTTAGATGTCTATTGTTGAAGAAGATGTTTTCCTCTAGATGTCTATTGTTGGAGAGGTGTTTTCCTCTTGATTTCTATTGTCGAAGAAGGTGTTTTTCTCTAGATGTCTATTGATTATTTTTGCCCTCTGGATATCTTTTGGTGATATTTTGGTTGGGCATCATCTGTGTCCTATGGACACAATCCCCATTTATTAATTTTTAAAATATTTTTTTGATGTCAGATCTTGTTCATTGTTTCCGTTAAAAAATATTCACAGCTTTCATAAACTCTAGTGATATTCAGCATGACATATGTCTAGATGTCTATTGTTGAAGAAGGTGTTTTCCTCTAGATGTCTATTGTTGAAGAATGTGTTTTCTTCTAGATGTCTATTGTTGAAGAAGGTGTTTTCCTCTAGATGTCTTTTGTTGAAGGTGTTTTCCTCTAGATGTCTTTTGTTGAAGGTGTTTTCCTCTAGATGTCTATTGTTGAAGAAGGTGTTTTCCTCTAGATGTCTTTTGTTGAAGGTGTTTTCCTCTAGATATCAATTGTTGAAGAAGGTTTTTTCTTCTAGATGTCTATTGTTGAAGAAGGTGTTTTTTCCTCTAGATGTCTATTTTTGAAGAAGGTGTTTTCCTCTTGATGTCTTTTGTTGAAGAAGGTCTTTTCCTTTAGATATCTATTGTTGAAGAAGGTGTTTTCCACTAGATGTAATTTGTTGAAGAAGGTGTTTTCCTCTAGATGTAATTTGTTGAAGAAGGTGTTTTCCTCTAGATGTAATTTGTTGAAGAAGGTGTTTTCCTCTAGATGTCTATTCTTGAAGAAGGTGTTTTCCTTTAAATGTATAATGATGAAGAAGGTGTTTTCTTCTAGATGTCTAGTGATGAAGAAGTTTTTTTTTCTAGATGTCTATTGTTGAAGAAGGTGTTTTTTCCTCCAGATGTCTATTTTTGAAGAAGGTGTTTTCCTCTAGATGTCTATTGTTGAAGAAGGTCTTTTCCTTTAGATATCTATTGTTGAAGAAGGTGTTTTCCACTAGAAGTAATTTGTTGAAGAAGGTGTTTTCCTCTAGATGTAATTTGTTGAAGAAGGTGTTTTCCTCTAGATGTAATTTGTTGAAGAAGGTGTTTTCCTCTAGATGTCTATTCTTGAAGAAGGTGTTTTCCTTTAAATGTATAATGATGAAGAAGGTGTATTCTTCTAGATGTCTAGTGATGAAGAAGTTTTTTTTTTCTAGATGTCTATTGTTGAAGAAGGTGTTTTCCTCTAGATGTCTATTGTTGAAGAAGGTGTTTTCCTCTAGATGTCTATCGTTGAAGGAGGTGTTTTCCTTTAGATGCCTATTGTTGAAGAAGGTGTTTTTTCTAGATGTGTATTTTTGAAGAAGGGGTTTATTTCTAGATGTTTATTGTTGAAGAAGGTGTTTTCCTCTAGATGTCTATTGTTGAAGAAGGTGTTTTCCTTTAGATGTCTATTGTTGAAGAAGGTGTTTTCTTCTAGATGTTTATTGTTGAAGAAGGTGTTTTCCTCTAGATGTCTATTGTTGAAGAAGGTGTTTTCCTCTAGATGTCTATTGTTGAAGAAGGTGTTTTCCTCTACTAGATGTCTATTGTTGAAGAAAGTGTTTTCCTCTAGATGTCTATTGTAGAAGAAGGTGTTTTCCTCTTGATGTTTATTGTTGAAGAAGGTGTTTTCTTCTAGATGTCTATTGTAGAAGAAGGTGTTTTCCTCTAGATGTCTATTGTTGAAAAAGGTGTTTTTCCTTTAGATGTCTATTGTTGAAGAAGGTGTTTTCCTCTTGATGTCTATTGTTGAAGAAGGTGTTTTCTTCTAGATATCTATTGATTATTTTTGCCCTCTGGATATCTTTTGGTTATATTTTGGTTGGGTTTCTGTTTTTAGTTAACAAAGTAATTTAACATTATAGGTTTATTTATTTTTTTATATAGGGTTTTGTTGTGAGTAGAATCTGTCTGCCATAGATATGCTTTTGATATTTTAAAAAACCTTTGCCTAATTTTTCAGTTGATTCAGTTTGCAGGATTAGGTTAATGTATTCTGCCACAGCTTTGACAACATGTCTACAGTATCTGGAATGTTGTATATTGATAAGTGTATTTCTATTTGACATGTCATATGTAACCTATGGATAATATGTGAAAGGTATATTTCTGTCTGACATATGGGCTTAGATCAGATAAAGTGTAATATTTGTGTGACATGATGTACCATCACATTCAGGCCCACATACAAAGATTCTAAATTTTAGAGGAGTCTTCATCTTTTTAGAGTTGAACTTTGTGATTATTGAGATTGTTCTTTGATCCTTTCTTGTCAACAGAGGTTGGAACACAGACACAACTTTTGTGATGGGTGTTGCATTGACCAGTTTTGCATGCTAATTTCAGATAAAAAAAAAAAACAAAAAAAACTTACTACAATTTTTTTTTTTTTTTTTTAAAGAAAGCTCTTCAAATTAGTTAAATTATATGGTATTCATTCTTGTTCTTAACCCATGAAATTGAACATCTTAGAAGTTTATTAAAAAACAAGAGTCTCTCAAGAGCCTGGATCGCTGAGCTGTAATTGTTTGCTTAAATCTTTCATCAATGATTAAAGGGCAAAAACTCTGTGAGGGGTCAATATACAATTTTAGTCATATAAACTTATTTGTAGATCCTACTTTGCTGAACATTTTTGCTTTCTACACTTTATCTTTATCCATAATAATATTTAAGATAAAAGATAATAACTAAAAATTATAAAAATTCCATAAAATTACCAATTTAGTGGCAGAAACCCAAGAAAGGGTTGTTTAATTCGTCTGAAATATCATAGCTGGTAGATCTAAACCTTGTGAAAGTTTTTATTCATATCAGATTTGCTCTTAATGCTTTAGTTTTTGAGATATAAGCCAAAAACTGCATTTGACCCTTATGTTTTATTTTTAGCCATGGCAGCCATGTTTATTGATGAATCAAAACTTCAGATTTAATTTATAAACTAGATGCCTTAAGGAACATTCAGTTAAAGTTTAGAAAAAGGCAAAGTTGTTTCTGAGGAGAAGATTTTTAAAAATGTAAGCAAACATGATAAACAATTTGTGTAAAAATTTTTCTTAAAAATACCAATTCTTGGGCAGCAACCAAACAATAGGTTGTCTGATTTGTCTTGAAATTTCAAGGCAGATAGATCTTGACCTGATGAACAATTCATATCCCATGTCAAATTTGCTCTAGATACTTTAGTTTCAGGGATAAAGGCCAAAATCTACATTTTACCCCTGTGTTCTATTTTTAGCCATGGTGGCCATCTTGGTTGGGAGGCCAGGTCGTCAGACATATTTTTCCAGTGACTATAAATGAAGGTCAAGTTGGATTTTATCTTTTATCGTTATTGATTTGTAAACCTTTGAGCCCCTTCAAGTAGTGAAAGTTGATACTTTTATTTTCGTGGATTATAAAAATCTTGAATGTTCGTAGGTGTTTAAATCGTGGTTTTTCTGAGGTCTGAATACAAGCCTTTAGAAAAGTTGTTATTCATTGAACATTTTAAATTTCGAGGTTCACCTGTTCCAACGAAATCCACGAAAATTGGTATCCAACGAATGATAATGAATCCACAGTAATTGATTTTGGCCTTTCCATTTCATTCGTTTATTTTAATTAATTTGACCCTTTTAAAGGATCCAGATTTGCAAATATCATTTTCATGCAGGAAAATCCGGTTGACTGTCAATTTGACAGCCTCTTTCCCTTAAAATCATCTTGATTTTTTGGAAAGATTAGAACTTGTTCTAAATCTTTACTTAGGCACCGGCCTCCCTAACAACTGGACAGGTTAGCTACTTTTACTAAATGTATTCACACTGAAATATAGTTCCCTATGGTTCTCATGTATGTGCACATAATACACATATAAACTGAAAAAAACTGGGTATATTATTGCAGCAGTTCATTTAAGAATGTATGTCATTAAGGTGCGTTGATGTGCAGGCTTTTAAAAAAAAAAACATTTTGATTAGGTAACTGGGTATTGATTCAACTAGTATGATTGACAACTGTCATTATCACTAAACCATCAGAGACAAGGTAGACCTTTAATTACAATGCCCCACCTCCTAAACTGCCAATCAAATTGACCACATTACCTATCAACCTCAGTCTTACATAATTATACAGACCACTCAATATACATATAATTCTTAATACACAAGTATTTGACCTCATAATTGAATACACAAATGTGTATATTAGATGTTTGATATTTAAAAGGATGATAGATTTATTTATTGCCAATTACTTTTGATCTACATTACATAAAGTGATTCTGTAAATTATATCTGAAAGATAAACGATTAATGGATTAACAAGATCTTAAAAAAATGAAATATGAATATAATTATGAATAAATAAAAGGTATTCAAGCAAGGCCTATAATTTACTTGATAAATTTCCAATAATCATCTGTAATTAATTAAATTAGTACACTTTTTTTAATCAGGAATTGGCTTGAAACAGTTTAAAAATTTTAAAACTTTTAATTATAACAAACCATTGTTTATTAGTTTATTTCTCATCAATCATTATGTCTTTTTTTTTTAGTCATTTGAATTTTTATTAGAAGTAAATATACATTTTTGCAATCAAAAAAGAATCCACATTTCAATAAGATAAGTTTTTTAGTTGGTTTACCTTGAAAAAGTACATTTTCAATGCCCTGTGTTGAAAAATACTTTAAAAATTGATCAAAAGGCACTCTGAAACTTTTAATCTTCAGTGCCATATAACCTCTGTTTCAACTTACAAAATGCCCCTAAACAACATTTTTCAATTTTGTTTGACAATTGGAACAATTTGTTCCCAAGTTGAGATTTTTAATAATAGAGTTATACCTACCAGTTAAAATTGACATTTATTAAATTAGAATATAATTCGTGTTAACTAGTTCTCATCGCAAACATCTAGGTGATCTAGAAATAAAAACATCCCTAGGATGTCCGATCACCTTACCTGTGTAATACACCCCACTACAGGTAAATATACAGGTATTCTCATCAGTTTTGATTTTTGTCATGTTCCTTCAATCTACACTTACATGTATCTCGAAATTCATCTGGGGGATGGTGGTGGCCCCTTCACTGGTAGGTATAACTCTATTATTAAAAATCTCAACTTGGGAACAAATTGTTCCATTTTTAATAATATTCATTATACCTACCAGTGAAAATTGACATTTATTAAATTAGAATACTCACTGATTCCAAAGCAGTGTTGAATTCATTCAACGGTGGTGGATGAATTTCCTTCTCTTCAAGAAAAAATCCACAAACAAATATCTTTCCAACAGGATAAAATACTACCACCATAACAAAAAAAACCACTATTTACATCTATATACAGCTACATGTTATACTGCAAATACAAATAAAATATCATACAAATAAATGAATTTGTATGCTTATATCCTATTCTAAAACTTTAGTGGCATCAAAATCTCGCAAATAAAACTTTGCGAATGTTGATTCAACTGCCCAGTCGGCAGAATCTAGAATTGATTTCAAAGAAGCTCCCTTGTACAAAGCCCAACTTGGAGCTATAGCACGTGTGGAATGTGCATTTACTTTCATATTGTCATCATTATATGCTATTCTAATAGCCTGTACAATCCAACTTGAAATAGTTGCTGTTGATACCGGTTTGTGCGGTTCATTTATTCCCAGAAAAAGCTTAATTCTTTCTGATTCACTCAACTTTCCTCGAAAATTCTTAGTTTTATCCAAATAAACTGACAAAGCTCTTTTTGGATCTATTAAAGTTTTCTCTGGAAAACTGGGAACAAATAATTTTTCTCCAAAATGTTTTTGTCTATCTTGCTTGGCTAAGCCATGTCTTACAAAAGTAATACCCTTACTTTGAACTCTCATTGACTTGTCATCAATACGGAGACTTTGCAAATCACTACATCTTCTGAATGTAGTTATGGCAACTAAAAACACTGTTTTTAAAGTTACATGCTTTAAATCAACTTCTTGCATAGGCTCAAAAGGTTTGTTCTCAAGAGCCAGTAACAATAATTCTAAGTTCCATTCAGGCAGAATTTTAACCTTAGGAGGTCTAGAATTAAAAACACCTTTGATAATTCTAACTATGTTAGGGTGTTGGCCGACAGGAAAATTTTGCACTGGAGGTAACACTGCAGATAACATAGATCGATAACCTGCTATTGTCCTATATTGCAAACCAGAATGAAATAAATAAGCCAAAAAATCGGCAATCTGATTTAAATTTGCTGAATATGGATCAATTTGTCTCTCACCACACCAGCTATTAAACTTTTCGAATTTTGAGGAATAGTCCTTTTTTGTACCATCACGCCATGAAGCTGAGAGCAATGTTCTTGCTGATTCAGAAAATCCCTCTGTTTTAAAACGTCTGTCGAAAGAAGCCATGCTGTCAGATTTAATATTTCTGGATTTGGATGAAACATTTTCATTTTGGACTGAGACAACAAATTGTCCATTACTGGTAGTCTTATTGGGCATGCTATCAGTAACTGTAAAATCTCTGTGTACCAGTGTCTCCTTGGCCACTGGGGCGCAATCAAGATAATCTGACAGTGGAACAGCCTCATATATTGCAATATCCTTGGAATCAGACAAATTGGGGGAAACACATACGCGTACATGTTCTCCCAAGGAATTGTCAGAGCATCCAAGGCCAAAGCATTGGGATGAGGAATCCAAGTGCAAAAGATTTCTGTCTGGCAATTTTCCCATGACGCAAACAAATCTATCAAAGGAGTTCCCCATATCTGAAAAATCTGCTGCACTATTGACTTGTTCAGAGACCATTCTGTGGGACAAACCTTTTCCCGACTCAAATGATCTGCCAAAACATTCTTCTTGCCCATTATATGGGCTGCTTTCAATACTATGTTGTTTTGAATTGCTATCTGCCATAGCTCCCAAGTCAAGTAACATAAATTTGGTGACTTCGTCCCCCCTTGACGATTTATGTATTGCACTACGCTTGTGTTGTCGCTCCTTATCAGAACACATTTTCCCTTCAAAATTTTCAGAAAATGCTGAACTGTCAAAGTTACAGCTTTCATTTCCAAACAATTTATGTGCCAAAGTTTCTGTTCTGAGTTCCAAACTCCCTGAAAAATCTGTTTTCCCATATGACCCCCATAACCTTTCATTGAAGCATCTGTCGTTATGGTCACATTGATTTTCGGCAATTGCAAATATCGGCCTTTCAGCGTGTTGGCTGAATTTTTCCACCATAAAAGATGGGATTTCAGATGTTGTGTCAATGGAACATGTGCCAACATATTTTTGCTGACTGGTCTCCAAAAACTTAACAAATGAAGTTGGATGGGTCTCATAAACAGACGAGCATTGGGAATCAATTCGATGCATGATGCCATCATCCCCAAAATTTTCAAAAAATCTAGAGCCAAATTCTGACCTGAAAGCATTTTTTCTAGTAAAATCTGTAATTTTTCTATCCTTTCCATTGTTGGATAAACTAGGCCCTTGTCTAAATGAAAAACTCCCCCTAAGTAAGTTATCACTTGACTTGGAACTAGGCTCGATTTGTCTATGTTTATCATAAAGCCTAGTGAAACCAACAGATTGAGGCATTTCAGACGATCCTGAACTAATTGCTGTTGGTTTTGATTGACTATCAACCAATCGTCTAAATATACTGACATTCTGATATTTTGAGTTCTCAGATATGCAGCTACTACTGACACCAGTTTTGTAAAAATTCGAGGAGCACATGTTGGGCCAAAGCACATTGCTTTCCATTGATAACATTGATTTGCTATGCAAAACCTCATGTACGGACGATGTTTCTGAAAAATTGGTACATGGAAATATGCATCGCTCAGATCTATTGAAATTGCCCAATCTTTTGGTTTCACTAGATTTATGACTTTGCTCATTGTGTCCATCTTGAAATGGACTTTCTTTAGATGTGCATTTAATGGTTTTAAATTTGTCACAGGTCTCATTTTCCCGTTTTTCTTTGGCACCAGAAATAGTGTACTGTAAAAACCTGTGAGAGATTCCGGAAAAAATACTTTTTCTATAGCATCTTTTTCTAATAAAGAATTTATTTCTGCCAAAAATATATCTGCGTTTTTGTGAGATAGTATTGTTTTCTTGATGCCTGTCCATGCAGGTCTTTGAAGAAATTCCAGTTTGTAACCTTCCTCTATTATAGAAAGTACCCACTGATCTGTTATCATTTTCCAATTTTGAAGAAAATATTTTAGACGCCCCCCTACCGAAATCTCTGTACACATCATTAAACATGAGCCTACCTTTGAGTCAACTGTTGTTCTTTCTGGGGATCCGAAAAGACCCCCAGCTACTCTGACCAGCCTTGTTGGTCTTGTCCTTATTTGACTCTTTTGCAGGACCCTTATAGCCTTGATTGTCTCTTTGTGGCTGTCTCCCACTATTTGATGTCTTAGGCACATTGAACCTATTGTTATTTGAGCCTCTAGTCTTATTGGCATTAACAATATTAAGCTCAACATTGAACTTGGGAGTTTTATTTTGCCAATCTCTGTCAAAATCTGCCCTTCTCTTCCTACCCTGACCTAGTTCAGGTAATAAATCATTCAATTGATCTTTTTGTTCCTTGCGCTTTTCAAGGCATGTCTTAAGACCATTCCCAAAAACACCTTCTCCTGATAGAGGCAAATATTGAGTTTTGTCTTTTATATCAGACAAATTCACAAGACCTGATTCATGTGATGCAGCCTTACGTCTGACTAAATGAAAGAATGCACCAGTCCTACCCGACTGGTCCAAAGACTTAGTTGACATTGAGAACAAATCTTTCACAATTTGACAACATGATTCTTTCTCTTCATGCTCTAAAGACGGAGAATTTTCAAGCTTCCCAAGCAGAGTACCCATTGTCTGTTGCATATACATGCCTGAAATCACATTCATTCGAGACGCCATTTGCCCTTGATATGAAAGTTTTTCAATTTGTTTTAAAGGCTGTGTATATAATTGCCTATGGCCAGTATCCCATGACTTTACTGCCTTTGGCCCATGATTCTTTCTCATCATTGGCTCTAGCAAGTCGTCCAGACTAGGAACTTGCAAGAACTCTACAGCACTATCATGCACAGGAAAACAACTCCTGTATTCCTCTCTATAAGCGGAAAGTTTCTCTGGGTGCTGACACCGCCAGGAGTTTTCCAAAATAGTGACTTGTGCCTGATCCATAATCAACCCAACACTACCTTTATCATTGTTTGAGGCAATATCCTCACTAAACAATTCTGACAAAACATTATGTCTAGTTATATTGTCTGAGCTTAACTCAACATCTTTGTTTACATCATTTGAAACAGATTTTAATTGTACATGTTTCATAAACCTTTCACCTTTTCTAGCAACACTACCTGTTGACTGCTCAAATCTAATTTCGCTCTCATTATCTGACTCATTGTCAGAGCGAATATCACCAAGTATATCCCTTTCTATCGGATTAACATGAATAGAAATTTCCGACCTTGCGTCGAAATCTATATTCCTAGAAATTCTAGGAGAACCCAAATCCTCGTCTAGATTTGAAACTAGTGGAATGATGGGTCTAAGGGTGTCAGATCTGAGCAAACCTTGTGTTTCTCTATTCTGACCCCTTGAATCTGGATTAGTTTCAGATCTGGGCATACCTTGCGTATCCCTATTCTGAACTATACTCTCGTTATTTGCCCCTCTAACATTGGCTAACGACTGCATCATGCTAAATAATGTATCAAATTTACTATCAAAATTGTCTTGCAAACCTTGGATTTTCTTGTCATATTCCTGCTGCAATGCAGTTGACTTTGACGGCTTTTTCTTAGCCTTACCAGTGGTTTTGGTTCTGGACATATCTTTACTTGCCGGTAAAAAAGATGGCGTATCTTTGTTTACCTCCTCCGAATTCTCGTGCACCTCGAGATCGGATTCCATACTCAAAAATATATTTAAATTTTCAATTTAAACGATATATTATAAAAACTTTGTTATCTAAAGAAGTCTTCAATAGAAAAAAAAAACTAAATTTCTAATGTTGTTGAAAAACTTTGCAGCGACGAGAACATCTGTTCGCTAGCTCGCAAAAATTAAAACTGATGAGAATACCTGTATATTTACCTGTAGTGGGGTGTATTACACAGGTAAGGTGATCGGACATCCTAGGGATGTTTTTATTTCTAGATCACCTAGATGTTTGCGATGAGAACTAGTTAACACGAATTATATTCTAATTTAATAAATGTCAATTTTCACTGGTAGGTATAATGAATATTATTAAAAATTAAAGTTCTAAGCTGTTGGTCCAGATTTATGTCTTACAAGGATAGTTGGTAACATTTACTTGAAGAATTTTTGCATTTTTTTGTTTTTTTGAAACATGTTCAGAACCGGAAACATAATTTTGATAAGATATAAACTGCAGTGTAAATAAAATTGTGCAAATAAAGAGACCTATATTACTTAATTTGAGCTTATTTTATCCTCATAATGGAAAAGCAAGTTTCCTTCTAAAGACCTGCTGTAAATGCAATTTTCAGAAATAGTGCTTTATAAATGTTCATTTTTTCCCCCACCATACCTTAATATGAAATAACTCAAACTACTCCTCTAATCTTTCCATGAGTGATTTCCATCACTTTGATTTTCTCTCACCAGGACCAAAGTATTATCACTTTGTACTGAGACTACTTTGTTATAGTAAGTAGTCTCATCTATGTAAGAACCTTATAAGGAACGTTTCTGAAGTTCTGCATGATTTGTTTTTATTTTCTTAAATCTGCTCTTGTAAAGAAAAATTAAATATACTTTTTCATATGGTTGCAATTTAAAATTTACTTCAGTTGTTGGTCTTTTTGGATTTTACAAAGGAACAAGCTGGGAACAGTATATATAATATATAATGTTCCTGTGACAAGTGAAAACACCTGTAAAGATCTTCCCAGGAGTATATCAGGAAAGTTTGGTTTCAATTGCTTAAATGAATCTTATTGTGACATTCTTTGGAAGTAATGTCAATTCGACCCCTTCTGTCCCTTGACTTTTAATCAGAAAAAAAACTACCTCGACTCGGGCGCATAGCTACGTTGCGTCAAAACGCCCGGGCGTGCACATGCATTTTGGAGGGGAAATATTTTGATCCAAATGAATTAAAGGGGGTGTTTAAAGCAGACGAGCGATTGTAATGCTTTCTTCGATGACTCTTATTGAAGACAAAAGTATGCATAACCTGTTGCACATGTGGCACCGTCGTGTTGCTCATGTAGGTAAAAACTCGGTGATAGATCTAATTCGGTAGGTCAAATTTGACGAAAAGAGGACGAATAATGGTTACAACAATGGAACATGTCCGTCGTCATCTGTGAAACAGTCAACCAACTCGTGATAGCGATCTTAACATTTTTGAAGGGATGCTTTCAACTTCACCACTTGGAACTCTTGGTTTAACAGCTTCCTTGTAAATACAAATCTCATTCTAGGAATTCGGACGTGATGGGAAATGCAAGTTCAAGTTCAAGTATCAACTGTTAGAACTGGGAGATATATACTCCATATGCAGGTTCTACCGGTATGTTACTATGTAGAATTTGAAAGTTCACAACTGGGAAGCTGAAATCATCTCTTACTGTCGAGCCTGCAACTTCAGAAAGCTCGACATAGTAAAGTCATCCGGCTAACTCCTTAAAATCTTTACATTTTAGAGAGTGGAAGACCTGGATGCTTCATACTTTGTATATAGAAGACTTATATTACGAAGTTCTCATCTGTCATATGTCCATTGTCCTTGACCTCATTTTCATGGTTCAGTGACTACTTGAAAAAAAGATAAGATTTTGCGTAATGTTAATTTCTCTCTTATTATGAGTAATAGGATAACCATTTTTCGAATGTGCGTACCTTGCAAGGTCCTCATACCGTCAGACAATTTTCATTTCAGGACCTCGACCTCATTTCATGGATTCCTATCGAAGGTCGGTGGTTTTCTCCGGGCACTCCGGCTTTCTCCACCAATAAAAACTAACCGCCACGAAATAGCCTAAATGCGGTGCTTTAAAGTGGCGTTAAAACACCAAAAATCAAATAATTTCCATATCTCAGACACTGTAAGCAATAAGTAATAAGTCTTGTATATTTGGTGTATGGAAGGATTGTAAGGTGTACATGTCCAACTGGCAGGTGTCATCTGAGTGAACCATGACCTCATTTGCATGGTTCAGTAGTAATAGTTCAAATTTTTGTGATTTGGTTTCTTGGTCAAGTCTATAAGCAATAGGTCAACTTTATTTAGTGTATTGAATGATTGTGAGGTGTACATGTATTACTAGTTTGGTGTATATGACTTTGATCTCATTTTCTTGGATCATGTTAAGTTTTTGTGATAGTTGTAGTAAAGCTTTATATTTAGGACTGTCAACATAATATCAATGGTTAATGAAGAAGGCGAGACATTTCAGCGTGTGGACTCTTGTGTAGTATTAAGTTTTGTTCTCAACCGACCAAGTAAAACTGTATGTTGCTGTTGAAGAATTTTTAATGACAGAAATGGTATCTATTTCATCATTCATGTAAACTTCAATTTGACCCTTACCTGGGGATGGGTTTCAAATGTGTTTTGTCATTAAAAAGGAAGGCATGTCAACTTTGAAAAGTGAAACAAGGCATCTACCGGGAAGAACCGATTCTGCCCACAAAAAGACAATTCAAAAATAAACTCACACATTCCAGATTTAATTTCTGGGTGCCAGACGCGCGTTTCGTCCAGGAAAAGACTCATCATTGACGCTTGAATCAAAAAGTTGGCCAAAATAAACTACAAAATTACGGAAGGTTTTATCAAATACAGTTAAATGAATCTATTCATGGCCGTTAAGAGAAATTCCTAAAGTATTTTGAGAAAAAAAACCAGTTTGTTTATAATTATATGCATTGTATTTTTTTTTTACTTTTTGTAATTTGGATAGGCGTTTTAGTATGTTACATTTTGTATAAATAAAAAAATGAGAATTTTAGAAGAATCGATATGAACATGCTTTTTGCAACTATTGCCCGGTTAGAGTACCTATTTTCATTTTTTAATTCATTAATGAATTTAAAAAACTCACCTTGCAACTTGTCTTCTCTATAGAAGAAAAATCCACGATCCGAGAACCAGATCTGTATGCGATCGCAAGACATTAGGTAGCAATACACAGTTAGGAAAAAAACTTAAAATTGACACTCATAATTTTTAAACACCCTCTTTCCCCTCCTGTCTAACAAAGAAGGCTTTATATGTGTGTTATGCATGTATATACTTTTAGAAAGAAAATCTTCCATAGATTTGATTTCTAATGGTCATAAGGGTGAAATATAATCCCTTTTGGGTGTAACCATGGCAACAATCTGCATTTCTTAGATACAAAATATAGCAAAAAAGGGGGGTGAACATGTCACAAAAGTCTCCTAAATTTGGTCTAAAGGAAAATTTCAATGAATTACAGTGATACCTTTCCTGAATCCATAGGTTTATATCTATCAAGTGGTCCAAAAAAAATCATATGCTTTCCTGCTCGTTTTTCCATAAAATTGAATTGAAAAGATCGAGCGCAAAATCTTTGTTGATAAACACTACAATAATTTATGGACCTATGAACGGTACGGATAGGAAAATACGGACTGTCAATCATAGAAATGGCCTATAAAACATGTTAAAATCAATCTAAATGTTCATATAAACCCACTAAGAAGGCTATATTATTCTTCAATTATCTAAAAATCAATTTTATTGTACAAAAACTTTCATATTTAAAAAATTCACAGGGGCCATAATGCGAAACTAAACTTCTAACTGTGTATTGCTACCTTACTTCTGTTACCATCAATTCATCTGCCTCGATCAACTGAATCATGAATGCCGTGTATATACATTTGTCTAAATCTATTCGCCCAAGAATATATTTAGATAAGAATTAACCAAATTATATACGGTAGCATTCGGAGATAGAGGCAGCCAAGCTTTCGTCATAGCCATTGCGCGTACCTACATTGTTTCACTGAAACATTTCTGATCAATAAAAAAAATAGGTATAATTAAACTTTTAATCAATATCTTGCCTTCAATTCTAGCAGGTTGGTAAAGGTTCAGTTAATTCAAAAACTTTATGTTTGATACTTTGTATAATTAGTGGACTTCTGACCTGTCGTTGTATTAAGCGACTAGGACGTATCTGCTCTTTTTGCATTCTTTCAAGAGCTATCGTCTTTCCTCGTCCCATTTCACCCGCCTTTTTTAGTCTTATAACTTCCGTTTTGTTCCTAAGCTTCTCAGCCCTGATTGACACATTTTCTAAATATTCTTTATGTCGAAGCCTAGCTTCAAGAATGCGCTGCTCTGTTCGTCTTCCAGATTCTCTGAGTTTAACCTTATTCTTTGGTAACCAAATTTGTTTTTGCTCTTCACCATCTTCTGTTGGTTGTTTCTTTTGCCGTCCTCTTTCGGTTGTTTCACATGCTTTACAAATTTCTTCAAAAAATGCTTTTGACAAGTTTCCAGAAAATAATAGTTTAACCAGATACGGTGTTCCATACGACCACAGATTCGAACTATCTGTCATCTGACGAGCATTGCTATTATTGGAGGAATACAACGACGACAATGTCGGGAATTTCTTCTTGAAATGTTTAACAGTTACTCGGAAATCTTCTTTAGTTTCTTGTATATTTGATGTCGGCTTTTTAAGATAAAATTTCGGTATACGTGGGGATGACGGTATAACCAGAGACGGCAAAGTCTGTACACATGCCGTCATACCAGTCATACCAGATTACTTGATCCAATAACCAACAGAGGTCTGCATGCATTCGACTATGCGTCGTTGCTACGGATGTAACGTCACTGTGAAAGTAAAGATAACTCGCATTAACTTTAACGTCTTATACTGTGGATTGATGTTTTTCGTGCGTAACAATTTTCGTGGATTGCAGAAATCATGCTGCTTTATGTGTGATTTCGTTGTTTTGCCAAAGCCTGCTTATAATCTTACTTTAAATTTGTACTTAAACATTATAATTCGTGGTTAACCTGTCCCCACGAAAACTACGAAAATTAATATCCAACGAATAATAATTGATCCATGGATATTAAATAAACAATGAGTGCAAACGCATAGTCAGCTATAAAAAGCCCCGAAATGACAGATTTAAAATACAGCACTTATAACATACATAAACTGAAACGTCTACAACAAAGCAGTCTTAGACATAACTAAAACTATTCATTGATAAATTACCAGATTATTATTGTTTATATGATGAGGTAAGGGAGCAACCATTTAACTTTAAAAAAAAAAGGGGGGGGGTGTTATGTGAATTTTTGGCGAGCCTGCGACTTCTGTCAAAGAACGCTCGTCATAAGGATAGTGATCCAGCGGCGGCGTTAGCTGACTTCGTAAAAGCTTTATATTTTAGAGAGTGTAAGACCTGGATGCTTTATTTTATATATATAAGAAAAAAATTTGCATAAAAAATCTTACCTTTTTTTAAAATAGTCACTGAACCATGACAATGGGCATATGACAGACAATATAAGGCATCTCCTGCATATATATAAACAAGTCTAAATTGAAAACTACGTTCAAACCTATGATTGTGTTGAATAAAAACCGCAATTTTTATACGTGTGCATGTAAAACAAATTTCGTTGTAGAAGGGTCTAAATACAGCACAAACAACATTTTCCAAAAGACCAAAAAAGTGAAAAAGTATATTTAAACAAAACGCATTTGACTAGCAGGTCGAACAACTGATGTTCTTTAACCCTGCTGACTGCCATTGGCGATTGCCAAATAAAATTGATCACAAGATGTAAAAAAAATGGATCTCAGTATATAACTTTAATACTAAACAGAAAACAATTAACTTGTGGTCACGATGTTATGCCACAAACATAAGGTGTTAATATTTTTTTGTACACCAGATCCAGATTTCGACAATAAATGTCTCTTCAGTGATGCTAGGGATCGAAACGGTATTTGGAAGGCCATATATATGTAACACTCAGAAACGTGTCCTTCCCCCCAAACGTGTCCGATTCCCCCAAACGTGTCCACATTGACGTAAATGAACTGCAAAACATGTCTAGTTGTAAAATTGCGCCAAAGCGTGTCATTTGTATAAAACGCCCAAACTTGTCCATTTTTAATACCCACCCAAACGTGTCCACATTGACGTAAATGAACTGCAAAACATGTCTAGTTGTAAAATGGTGCCAAAGCGTGTCATTTGTATAAAACGCCCAAACGTGTCCATTTTTAATACCCACCCAAACGTGTCCAATCAACCAAAACGTGTCCACGATAGGCGTTTTTACCTGCGCATTAAAACCTTGGAAGCATTCCACTTTTCATAATGTGCCATCAGTTGTATTTGGAAGGCAACATTTTTTTTTAAATTTTCGTAACTTTTATTTAAAACGGCTTCTATTACATAACAGATATTGAAGTAGCTGCCTGCTTCTTACTGTAGTTATAAACAAATCGGTCTTTACTCGCATTTATTTTTTTAGACTAAAATCTCAACTAGTGTTAATCACAAATAACCTTAAAAATTAAGGCCAAATCTTAAACTCCCAGTATGATAATAAAACCTAACTACAGAATATATCGTTAACATAATGTCGTTCGAATAACGAATGTAATATTTGGCACTGGACGTTATGTCTCTTGTTCTTGTGTCTTCGGTAATGCTCGTTACCTAAAATTAATTAAAAATACCAGAACTGTAAAATAAAAAAAAAAATGATTCACATAGCAAACGATTAATTCAACTGTACTCACATTATTTGTATGTTCGCTCTAAATGAGCAAGAAATACTTGCAACACAATAAGTAATTTCAGTCAAAAGTTAATTTATATGTTACAGATTAAATTTTCAGTTATGATAATCATTAACAACCAGCATTGATCAAACTAATGTTGATAAATGACCACTCCATCAACTGTCATAGAACTGCTGTAAACGTTATCAATGTCCTTTTTGACATACATGTATTAGCGCTAAAAGACTTGAGACGTTCTGACGTTTAAAAGTGGACACGTTTGGGCGAATAACAATTATCGGACACGTTTGGATGTACTAAAATCGGACACGTTTGGGCAACATTGTATAATATGGACATGTTTGGGGATAATAGACACGTTTGGGGGAATCGGACACTTTTTGGGGAATGGACACGTTTGGGAGTGTTACATATATATAGTCTGTCATATGCCCATTGTCATTGACCTCATTTTCATGGTTCAGTTTCCATTTAAAAAAAAGTATGATTTTTATGCAAATTTCTTTCTTATAATGAGTAATATGATAACTCTAAAAAGTATGTGCGTACCTTGCAAGGTCCTCGTACCCGTCATGCAGTTTTCGTTGACCTCGCCGGACCTCATTTCCATGGTTCAGTGGTAAAAGTTAAGTTTTTTGAGGTCTTTTTTCTAATACTATATGTAAGATGTACATGTCTGTCTGGCATGGTTCATCTGACCATGACCTTGACCTCATTTTCATTGTTCATTGGTCAATGTTAAGTTTTCTTTGTTAAATCTGTTTTAAGAAATTATATGCAATAGGTCAACTATATTTGTTGCATTGAATGATTTTGAGATGTACATGTATTTCTTGATTTGGTTTATCTGACCTTGACCTCACACTTTTTTAGAAGTTAAATGGTCGTTCCCTAAGGTATATGCACTGTGAATATGAATTCACAACCGGTATATCCCAATAAATTCCCTGAAATCACAAACAACTTTACCGCTTCTCCGCTTGCAGCTCTAGATCCACTTATGTTGTTTTGTTATGAAGAATAAAAGGGTAATTTTCAGGATTTTGGAAGGGTGATCTTGAATTTATCTTTAAATTATTCCTTCTACTGGATGAGAATTCTGTAAAAAAAAAAAGAAGAAAGAGAGAAATTTCGATTTTTCCTCCAGTATCCCTCTAATCAAGGATTTGTATAGTATAGTATACTATACATCCTTGCTCTAATGAAAGAAAATGACACGTCATTAGGATCAGATATAATCACTGAGGTCAGATAAACACGTATATATAGTTATAGTATATATAAAAAAAAACACATGTTCGTTTCGGTCAATAGTTCGTTCTACGTAAAAATAGATTTTTGATTTGGAGATAGATTGCTCCCGGTTCTGGAGGTTCTGAATGAGATCGATTATTAATCGGAATTATTATAATATAAGTGATTTGTTTTTCGTTAACCTTAGTGATAATATTCTAACGTTAGTTATCGAGATTTAAATTTTAACTCATAAAACTTTATTCTTCAAAGTAATTTATGACAGTAATTTTGATATTTTTTCAATGAGATAAGCGTCCAACTTTCACTTTCGTTTTGATCATGTGCGATGACTCTCGTTGTGAAAAACTTGCAAAAGGTTGTTAATTTTAATATTGGTTTGCTGGAAAACCATGTGATGTTATTGAGAAGGCTGATGGACATAACTTCATTCGATTTAGGTGTTGTTTGCTATGACAATAAATCAATTCATAAACTGAATAAGACATACAGAGATGTGGATGAATCAACAGATGTTTTAGCTTTTCCTTTTATAGAGGTAAGAGTTAGAATTTGTTGACTTGTTCCTTTTCAGTAATGAAAGTTCTCAGCAGCTTTGTTTTACTGATAGTCTGGGGTAAAGTGAAAACTGTGCCTTTAGCCTAATGTCAAATAAAAATATATGTGTGGTTCCAGTTACCCTACCTACCCTACTTTTTAGTCTTAACAATCAGAGGCGGATTAAGGGGGGGGACAGGGGGCCCGGGCCCCTCCTTTTTGGGAAAAAATTTGGTTGCTAATATAGGGAATCACTGAAGCGTGACTGGAGCGGGCCCCCTCTTAGGTCAGTCAGTGGGCCCCCACTTATGAAAATTTCTGGATCCGCCACTGACAATAGCCTACCCTAAACTTTTTATTGCCATTTTTCATTAAGCACTGTTAAAGTCAGTTATGTTGCTCCCATAAACTCAATAAAAAAATAACATTAAATAGAATTAATCCCTACCTACCGACCCTAACTTTTCAGTTTTGGATGTAACTTCAACCACACATACTTTTTTATTTGGCCTTACAGGGTTTGCTTTAGCTTATTAATTGTGGAGTTCAATGTGAAGGTCCAAATACAAAAACACTGAAAATCTTAGAGGAATGGACCTTTGTCAGTTGATGCACCGTGTCTAATGACGAAGGTCCACATTAACTCAAATTCATATAGGAATGCACATATGACAGTGACTCAGTTTCATTCGTCATGTTTGATGACCAAGGTCTCCATTAAAATAAGGGTTAATTCATCTTCTTTTCAATTATTTAAGCCCGTCATAATGTTTCATAAATATACACAACTCAGTTTAAATGATAAAAAAGGAATGATATTTTTTTAAATTTCGCATTGGATGCATTATGTTTATAAGAGGAGAATTTTTATATCAAAAAGCATGGTCCAGTAGCAGCTAATACCAGTGGCGGATCCAGAAATTTTCATAAGTGGGGGCCCACTGACTGACCTAAGAGGGGGCCCGCACCAGTCACGCTGTAGTGATTCCCTATATAAGCAACCAAATTTTTTTCCAAAAAGGGGGGGGCCCGGGCCCCTGCACCCCCCTAAATCCGCCTCTGAATACCAAAAGTATACATTGACATTCATTTTACTTATCAGTGGCTGTATAGATTAAGACCAACGAAAAAAACGCTAAAAAACAACGAAAAGAAAAACAACAGCCTAGAAAAAATAATGAAAAATTAAGACTGAGCAACACGAACAAAACTAAAAAAACGGGTGTTATTAGATGCTCCTGAAGGGTATAAACAGATAAATTCAAAAAATTATTCTGTTTGGCTTATTATGATAGTTATGGTTGTCTATGGTTTGTTCAGTCCATTTTCAAACTGAACTTGCTTTTGAAATATTTTTAGTTTCTTTCTTTAGTTAACTTACCATGTATATGCCCATCTAATTTCAGAATAAAAGTCTAATCATGAATGGTAATTAACCCCTCCCAAACATTCAGCTAATATGGCTAGTGTTTCTCAGGTTAGAAACGAAATATGTAATGTTATTAGGATATGATTAGTACTCAAAAATTTTGAAAAATGAAATATACAAGAAGAAGCAATAGTAGCGAGATCTAGCTTTGGCTTCTAGGGGATCTACTCTTCACTTTGATATTCTGAAATATGTTTGCTACTACCGAAGATCAAATCAATGATAGTGGAAATACCTGTTTTGATCGAAGGCTTGTGTCTTAGTAGATTTTATGTGTATTCTTTCAGGTAATCGAGCCAGGTATTCTTCCATTTATAAAAGATCCCGAAGAAAGGATTCTCGGGGATATTGCACTAGGCATACCGTATATTGTGGAAAATCTAGAAGAGAACGAGAAACTAGAAGAGGTTTTACCGGTTAGATCATTAAACTATAGTATATGAAATTAAGATCACCACATAAAAATAGAATTAGAAGATACCGATCTTTGCAACAAAGTCAGATGTAGGCCATTTTGCATAATCATGTTTTCCAACGTGAAATGGTACTGGGTGTGACATAGATTATATATACACTAGAACCAGCCGAGAAATCGCAGGGAAAGAGAGCATATGTAAACTGTAAGAAAAACCTGGAGAATTTCAGGAGAGGTATCAATGGTCAAAGGTACTTGGGAACTGGGCACATTTTTTTGCCCTCCCCCTTTTTTCCAAATACCAATTTTTATTCCTTATGTTTTCTGTATATAATGAACAGACATATAAACTATGATTACTATAAACCAACAATGATATATTATATATATATATATCGGTGACCGTGGTGAAAAGTAAAGAGCCCCCCCCCAGAGGCGGATTTAGAGGGGAGCGGGCCCCCTCTTAGGTCAGTCAGTGGGCCCCCACTTATGAAAATTTCTGGATCCGCCACTGCCCCCCCCCCCCCCCCCCCCCTCACACAGTAAACCATTGGAATTTATAGTAAATTACAGCAAATACAATTTATTCATAGTATATGTATGTAGTATACAGAATGTCCCATTCAAAGGAATAGAGCAATGTTAACAAACGTGTCGGATATATAAAAACGGTTTCGTCTGTCCCATAAGAATGACCATGGGATGAAACTGGGCCACATTTATATTTTATACACATCTTGTGATCAATTTATTTGACAATCGCCAATGGCAGTCAGCAGGGTTTAAGAACATCAGTTGCCAGTCGTTCTGTTAGTCAAATGAGTTTTGTGAAAATATACTTTTTCACTTTTTTGGTCTTTTGGTAAATGTTGTTTGTGCTATATTTAGACCCTTCTACAACGAAATTTGTTTTACATGCACACGTATAAAAATTGCGTTTTTTATCCAACGCAATCATAGGTTTGAACGTAGTTTTCAATTTAGACTTGGTTTACATTTTTCCGTTTGGGCATGTATCATATTTTCCCTCCGGTTTATATGATCCGTTATCCTATTTTGACTCTATAAAATTCAAGAGTCTATCCTAAATTGTGGTAAATTATATGGCCTTCCAAATACCGTTTCGATCCCTAACATCACTGAAGAGACATTTATTGTCGAAATCCGGATCTGGTGTACAAATTGTTGCACCTCATGTTTGTGGTATAACATCTTTGCCGCAAGTTTATTGTTTTCTGTTTAGTTTAAAATTCAAATTTGTTTTACCATTGGATATTAATTTCTAACATATTTTATATTCATTCTTGATCCCCTGCTGAAATCATGAGGAATTAGCTTGACATGCACACGTATAAAAATTGCGGTTTTTATCCAACGCAATCATAGGTTTGAACGTAGTTTTCAATTAAGACTTGTTTATATATATATATTGCTGTACTTTTAAGTCTGAATGGAAAGCCCGTTGCGGTGTGAATTAATGCAACATTGTCCATTTTTTTACCAATCGTGCAGGTGAGGGTCCCCGAATGGTTTTGTTTTAAAACATTTTATCTCAATTTTTTGCTGCATGCAACTGTCCGTTTCAAGTTTTCTTTGTACTCCGGTCACACACAGTCCCCCATTTTGAAAATCTTTGGACCCTGGTTCCCCCTTTTGAAAATCTTGGATCATCCACTGCTAATAACAAGATACGTAATTAATGATGTAAAAATATTTGTTTTTTTTCTGACAGGTTATGGTTACTCACGGAATCTGTCATCTGATTGGATACGACCACGAAGATGAGGTTCAGTGGCAACAAATGTACCAAAAAGAACTTAACATACTTCAGAAATTTAACGATCAGACCGGTTATAACTGCAAACCATTATTAGGCGTGGGACACTTTATTCAATGACTATGGAACTGAGATTTTCTTACATAACACAAGGGATCTGTTTGGTTATAGATCAAACTATTTGTAATAACTGGTTGTCGGAATTATTTTGGTACTTACCAAAACTTAGAATTATTCGTTCGTCATTTCGTCCTGTACTTTATTTAACGCCATTGAAGGAGAGTCATTTTCTTACTGCTAACAGTAATATTTTGTGATAATTCCTCTCTCAACAAGGCCAGTCGACCAACATTTTTTACAACTATTTCGCGTAGCCTATAACATGATCTTATCGGCCGATTTGTCACCATACATTGATTTTATTGTCGTGGTCACAAGTTATATTTGGTATGCATAATTACTGACCAACAATGTATCCGACATTTGAATGTAAAGAATGTCGCTTAAACCTAATGTTATAAATGCGTGTGTTAATTTTTAGTATGCTGTAAGAATGTTCTGAAAGATGTACATGTGAATAAGATGAAATTCTACAACCTCAATAACAATAGAAAGCGTTATAATGCCAGTGTATGTTTGATTGTGTCGCCTGTTATAGTTTGTTTTAATATGTTACTGTGCATGCTTATTTTTCTTCAGCATTTACCAGGCTCAAAATATCCACCCGTACCCCCCCCCCCCCCCCAAAAAAAAATATAACTATCAAATGATCGTCCCTTTATTTTATACGACTTTAAGTTAACGGATTGTTGGTTGCTTATTTTTAAACATCCAGTGGCAAATATTTCATGCATGGCCATGACGACACGAGTTTATAAGTCGGGTATACCTTTTATAATATACAAAAAAACTATCTTGTTTAAGTTACTTTAAACTTGACAAACAAGCAACATGTCTTTTACGCCAGACAAGCATTGACAAATTTTTATACAGTTCGGTATTACTCAGCGAATGGAGCACAATTTATCCCCATCGGATACACGTATATTTTCTATCCAAAACGGAACATTATCAAGCAAATGAAGTTATATATGGGCGTTAATCATTTTGTTTGTGTGTCTTTCGTGGTGCACCAACATTATGTATCAGATGGTTAGACCATGCTCTATCTTTATATTCCATGAAAACAGAATTGCTGTAAAGAACTCACATGCTCATCCCGTTGGCCTTACCAATACTTGTTTCAAAGACTATTCGTTAATCAAATATCACAGCATTTTAATCATTCATTTAATATCACAGTATAACAAATGTTACATTATATATATGCAACTAAATAACAACAATGGTTCATATCTTTGCTATGGGACTAAACAGTGTCCACTGTAAGTTATAAATTCACACTGTTCACAATCTTTTAGTTTTTGTTTCAAACAGAAACTATATATATGTATAGCTGTGTCAGTTCATATATGTCATCTTGTTTCATCTTTCAATCAGGTCTTGTTGTGATGATTTACCGTCAGCCTGTTTTCAACTTCTGTTAAAAGAAGTCCATGTCGAATGCGTTAAACATCATTGCTGCCCGGGCAAGACTGTTACCTTAAAAAAAATAAATGGATGTAATATCAATATAAAAGTTTCTTTAAAAAAACAACCGATAAATGCAGTTGATTTCGTGACCAATGAATATTTTAAATTGTATATATAGTTTTGAGTAGTATTCAATATGTATAGATTTCAGTTTAGCTATGTTTCAATTTCGGACAACTCAAATATTCAATGGCAAATATGCCATGCATATCCAGAAAGAGGACATTCATATATTATAAATTAATTATATCTTCTGTAAATTATGTCAATTGGAAAAGGGCAAAATTTCTTGCTACAGTATTTGTCGTTCTTTCAATTTGACAGGAACATAGAATAGAATATACTAAATCCCCCGTGACTGCGACCAGATGGTTTGCGCTTTGAAAATAACCTGCGATTTAAGCTTACCTACACAGATTAATTCGGTTCAGGACATCGTGTGCCACTAGCCAATTCTTGTTCATATCACTTCATGTGGGTAGAATAATTAATAGGGGACCATTTAAATCTATATTTCTTTACCGCCTCCCTTAACTAGATCTGTCCGTGTATCGGTACGTGCAATAATATGTGTTTTATGTATTATCAAATTTTCTTACCTCCGAAAAAGTTTCTGTTTGTTTGAAAACGGTTGCTAGCAGAATTTCTTGATGTTCGTCGTTGACTGTTGGATCTTGGACGGTTTTGAACACGACGTTGGGGTTGGTTTCGAGAAGATCTCCGTGAGTTTCTAGAGTTTTGATTTTGAGATCTTCTTCTGCCAGTATTGGATCGTGAAAAAGTTTGTTGTCTGCGTTGTTGGAGACCAAATCCTCTTTGTCCCCAACGTTGGCGTCTTCTTAAGCCTCCTCCAAAGAATCTGTTTCTGTAGGATTCGCCTGAATCGTCGTCGTTATAATTGCTGTTATCGTCATACAAGCTGTTTGAATCTGAGTCTCTGTAATTTCTGTAACTTCCGACAAATGAATCACCGTAATTGTCTGAATCTCTGTCCCAGAACTGTGCACAAATACTTCCAAAAAGTACACAAACTATAATTTCCCGGAACATCATTGTAAAAACAACCTTTTCGTCAGGACTGCCTGTCTGAAGTGTAATGATTCGATTGTATAGCATGAATTCTATTTATACAGTCGAAACGATAATACTAATAGTCTACATATAATTATTAACCAATAAAAACTTAACGTCATTCACTACGATAACTGTCAACAACCAATCAAAACGCTCGAGTTAAGCTTTACAACGAAGGCGTGTATTTTATTATTATTACTGATCTTTATAATAATCAGCTTGACAGTTATGAGATCTTGGTGTTCAATTGTTTTATTTCCGTTTTATTAAAAAAAAAACCACTTGTATTCTTTGTTGTTCGGCGGAATGCTGTGAAATCTATGCCTATATTCTGATTTGAATTAATGTATTATATGTCTCTGATAATATTGATTATATACCGTATATCTTTAATTCATTTTGCAGTACATAAGTGCCAAGATATAAGAGTCTCATTCTAAAAGAAATTTTGGTCCTGTTCAATTAGTTATAAAAGCATAACATCAATGTCAGTTTAATTTCAAAACCTATAAAGGAATGATATTAATGTTTTTGTTTTTCATAAACAAAATGTATTTGAAAAAATACGCATGAACAAAACGTATACGGGGAAAAAAAAGAATCTCCCAAACTGTTGGGTTTTCAATACAATGTATTTGCATTTATTTATGTCGATGACTAAGGTCATGATTTTGTCAAACCGAGTTTTATTGCCTTATAATAATCGTTCAATAATTACCCTTGTCCGACAAGTCACATGTACATAACTAGGTGTTGTGGACAGGATAATTATATTTATTGCTTTCTGTGTACAACGTAGTTTAGAGGTATATCAAATATAGAAATTCGTGAAATAAGTTCTATAATGAGAAATTTGATTTCCGTTGTGTATTAATTATGCAAAGCCGAGGATTTTAATGATAATAATTGGGAATATACCATGGAGTTTCCCAGGGTTGTCCATTGTTAACTCGTATTTATCCATTTGTTTCTTGCGTTTCAGGCAGCGTTTTACGAAACAAATTTAATTTTGGTTTGGAATAACTGTTAAAAAGAGAGAAAGAAGACTACACGAATGTCTGCAGATCAATGGGTAATCATACCACATTCAACCATGAGAAAAACCTACATTATGTGGTTCAACATAAGAGAAAAACCTACAGTATGTGGTTCAACATAAGAGAAAAACCTACAGTATGTGGTTCAACATAAGAGACCGTCACATAACAAAATGTTAAATTATGTCAAAAGAGAAAATCAATGATAATCTAATGTATGCTAAAAAAAACTCAACTTGTGTCACAAAGCAACAAACGAGAACCACGGGCTTTTACAGGAACTTGACTTTGGGAAAAGCACATAAATAATGTGGCATATACGCGCTTAAATCTCCTCCTTACCTGGGATAAGTGGAGTAACAACAAAACACAAATAAACCCTACACTAAAAACTATGTAAATCAAGAGCTACGGCTATAGAAAGTAAACACGCTCATTTAGGTGTTTGTTTAGTCCTCAAAATTTAACATATCATTTGTTCAGCCTATTCCTTGAATATACAGACCCGTATGAGACTCCCAAAATCCGAATTTCATCTCTTTACTTGAGAACATCCAGCTTGATTCTGTGCGTATTGTCACGGCAATACTAAACTTACTCGTATTATTTAATCATATGCTGAAAATCAACTGGAACAAACATTCTTATAGACGATGTAAGTTTAGTTTAATAAAATATTTTATTGCAATAATTAAGCAATGAGTGGACACAGGTTTGGCCCGAGAACACAAAAAAAAAAAAAAACAATCCTGCGATTTAAATTATTACACTGCATATTCTGATATTATATAAAGACGGTTCGCGAATGGCTTCAGTTATTGGTAGTCTAAATCTCGGGGGAAATATAATTATACCCCCGCTTTAAAAAAAAGTAGGGGTATACTCTATTGCCTCTTTTGTTCATCCGTCCATACGTCATTCCATCTGTCAGTCCGTCAATAATTCCCATGAATATTTTTCGTCGCATCTTTCTCAGGAACTACATCCTCAAGATTTCAGAAATTTGGTTTCAATGTTTGTATAAGTCAGCAATACCGTGTGAAACATTTTTAGATTCATCACTTAACAACTTTCTGTTTACTAATTTTTTTTATCATTTTACACATGATGGCCTTGTTCTGGAGTTGAAAATCATTCTCAGGAACTACAATTCAAGGATTTCCGAAATTTGGTTTCAGGGTGTACATAACAGTCAGCTATACCATGTGATGCGTTTTCTGATTCATTACTCAACAACTTCCTCTTTACCAAAATATTTGGGCCCCCGGGGGTATCATCAGTGAGCAGTAACTCGGAATTTCACTTCATTTCATAATTTTTTAGGTTGTATCTGGGGGTAGACAGTCGATAAAATATTTGGGGAAAGATTACATAGGCGGATCCAGGGGGCCCTTTTTGGTTGATTATATAGGGAATTACATGCACGAGGACCTTTTATAAGCTTTTTTGTAAAAGTGTTAATTTTAGTTATCTCGGTACATTTACATGCATGAGGATGCAACCATATATGAGTTCTTTCATTAACTTTTGAATAACAAAACTCCAGATAGTGCGGTGACAGAAGTGTAAAAAGTCGTCTAGATCGCGAGTTTAATCTCCCCAAATAACACACGGCTAAAAATGGTCTTAACTTAAAGACAAATATGTCTTCTTTAGTTTTTGCCCTGTCGTCAGAATTTCGTACGGTCCGTTTTTTCTAAAAAGTCGATTTAATGACTGGTAGTATATTGGAGAGTTTCAACCCCCCTTTTTCAAAATGAAAAAATGTGTATGTTTGCTTACATTTAATTGAAATAGTTTTTCCTGAAGCTATTTGTATATGTCAAAATATTCTATTCAGTATTTTAGTTTCCTCTAATCTATAAAATTTGCGAAGTTTAGACCATTTAAAATTGAGGTAGTTTTAATTGCAAATTCAGACACAAACTTTAGTTTCTTCTTCATAGTAGTGATAAAAATTATCCCATAATATTTTAAGCATATAGTATTTCATAAAACTAATAAGAGATAAAAATTTCGGAACCAAAATATGAAAAAAAAACATAAGAAATCGATGGAAAAAGAATGGAGTTAAAATCTTCAATTTCAACACGCAACTTAATCACTTGCCTTCCGTCACATTTTGTGTATTAGTCAATAATTTTTTCTCAAATGATATATGAAATTACTACCTTTTTCGCTATTATATACACATATTTTCAATTAAAGTGCACTGATATATGCCATATACTGTGTTTGTATATGTTTATATTCTATGTTTTTTTTGTTATAAAACATCAAATATACTTTGTCAGAAAAGTCTTATTGTAAAATCAAAATAATTGACGGATAGTTTCAGTAAATATTCCGTGATATGTCAAGTCCTTTGCAACTTGCTCCATTAAGTCCAAAGAAAAGACAAAAGTCGTTAAATTTTATGCAGTGGATAATATGCCAAAAAAAAAAAAAAAAAAAACTCGATTAAAATTTTGAGTCAATTTACCAGTCTAGGGAAGTCGATTTTTTTATTCTGCATTGAATAAAAGATTGGATGCGGTGAACATCAAGATGTTTCATGCGGTAGCTGTTAATTTGAAGAACTCCGTGCAGGCAGTTTATCATCGTTCATTCTACAAAACTTGCACAAGTAAACATATGTGTTAACCCTTTTAGAGCGAGGAAGCTTCTAATCTGATATTTATTGACGACATACAATTATCGGACTGTTGTCCCTCAGTTTCGGGTATTTGTACGCGTTCTAGCATGCAGTCGTTCAACTGGAGCACTTGTATATTTTGTTGCAACAAAACATTTTAGAAAGATCAAAAACTACTCAAGTTTGAATCAGATTAGCGTTTTAAGAAGGTTTTATCCGTGTCAGATAAAGTTAAAGTTGAGAATAGCTTCCCGTCCATATTTTAAACTTCAAGCACTCTGTCATTTTGGTTGCATTACAAATTACTTGCTAAAAAAGAAAAAAAAAATAGAAAATCCCAACCTAATTCTAATTTAAAATATTCTACATGTAAAATGCAGTCTTAACTAATTGATTTCTATAGAAATTCAGCTGTCAAACAACTTCAACAAGTTCAAGGCAAATATAACATAATATTTAGTAGCAAAATAACTATTTGAGATGCCATATCAGCTGCTAGTCAATTGAAAACTGACCTCAAAATCTCAATGTCAACTGTAATAGACACACATAACGGACAGATAGTTCATTTCGCTGCAAGTTTACTTAGAAAAGATATCGAAACTCTACAGAAGAATACCTAACTTCGGATGAATTGTCTCTTCCTTCTACAATTCAGTCAATGCCTTCGTATTTATTGCAATTCATTTTATGGTTACTGCATACAGCCAAGACTATTCTCAGGAAATGGCACATGAGAAATTGTACATGTGCAGACATGTGGTCATGAGTGACATGTGTAGAAATATTGAAACATGTTTTGTGACGGTTGATGAAAATGAAGATGATGGAGATAACGGTTGATTTGGTATAAAGCTTGTTGCACTGGTACACACGGTCCCTGCCCTGAGGTTAGGGGAGTGTTGCTGTGCCTTTACAAAAGTTAAACCCCGCCACAATCTGTATGTGTCTGTTTCAAGTCACGAGACGGTAATGCAGTGTTTGTCGTTTGTTTCTATATTCTATATTTGTTTCTTTCTTATTTATTTTGTACATTAATCAGGCCGTTAGATTTTTTGTTTGTTTTACATTTCGGGAATTGAAGACTATGCAGTATGAATTTTTACTCATTGTTGAAGCCCGTACGGGACCTATAATTTTTTTATGTCTCATTTGGAGAGTTGTTTCATTTGCAATCATATCACATTTTCTTTTTTTATATGGAGTACTTTTGAAGTTTGTGGTATGTTGCAAGGGTAAAAAAAGGGGGAATATATGTACAAAACCTATAATGTAATAGACATTAACCAGAGTTAAATACACAACAATAGATAATACTATGGAAGCAGTAATAATTGTGGAAAAAAAAACAAAAGCAACGAGTAGTCTATAAAAAAAACCCTGAAGTATCCGCAAATTCAATTGAGGTCATATTTGACTGTAGTGTTCTATGGCTTTGGTTTGATACCTCACCGACTATAATAGTTTAAAAAATAATTTCAAAGTATTGTCCTGCATGACACTTGCTTTTTACCAGAAATTGAAACTTTTCATAAGGTTAAGGTGCTCTAAACATTTTATAGGTTGAAAACTTGATTTTTGAAGTTTTGTTTATAAAACGTCGTTTTAGGAATTTTTTTGATAAAAAAATCTCAATGATTAAGGTTTATGTATAATAACAAACATTACTAAAGCCAAAACAGTATCAATTGTATTTAGGTAGAGTTTAGAAATAGAAAAAAATGTCAAAATTGAAACCCTTCAAAATTTTCACAGATTTTTACATATGACCTTTGACCTCAATTTAAAAAAAATGTGACCATATCAAGTCTTGACGACAGGCATATTATTATAGTACACGATTTCCTCTTTCCAATGATATATTATGTAGGTGTGTGTTCGGTGGGGAGATTAAATTCAAAAAAATCTGCCTTCAGTCACCGCACTAAGAGTATTTAAAGAGACGTTTATATTTTGAATAGGGTTCCCTAAAACAACAAAACTATGGAACATACTTGAATAAACATAAAAAAAATGGGAATCCAAACCATTATTCAAAAACAAATTCGCACTTAAAGTAGTCCTTAAATGTTCCTATGTACTACTGATAAGGTTATCGTCTTGGACAATTTCGTTAAACTTTAGCTTAAGAATTGACTTGAGTTCATTGAATTCTCACCTATCTTTCCTTTTTAGTCAAAGAGAGGCAAACGATACAAAAGAGACATTTAAAGTCATAAGTCAACAATAAACTTGACAATGGTATAGTTTAAAAAAAAAGACAAACAAACAAAATGAAATACACAAAACATAACAAAGAAAATAAAGACTGAGCAGCAGGTACTCGGGAATGGTTAGCATATCCTGTTCCACCCGTCGTGTTAAATCCCTTAGTTATGTATACATGTATAAAATAAGTTCGTCCAAACAACTTACTTGACAAGTGACAAGTCTACAACAGATCTATGCATTAACTTGAATTACCAATGAAGGTGATACACGATTGAAAACACATATCATATTCATAATTACTCTATGTATACCAGCACAACAATGTAAAATTTGCTAATTTGCGGAAGCAATTTTTTGTTCTTCTCTCACTGGGAATCAAACTCGTGCTATATTGGGATTTCGAGACAACACCGCCTGCGCTGTGTCTAGTGCTTTAGACCACTTGACCACGTGGACTGAACTATGCGATATCATGGGCTTTGCTCATTGTTGAAGGACCTATAGCTGATTTCTATGTCGTTTGGTCTCTTGTGGAGAATTGTCTCATTGACAATTGGTGCCACATCTCCTTTTTTATAATAATTCAGCTTGCAGTGGCCTAGTGTTAACTTTCCTCGTCAGTACGATCTAGAGTTGTAACACAGTACATGATATATTAGGCATGGAGATGGAATTGATAGCACATTAGCTAAAATAAATATATATATATATCGTAAACGGTATCGGAAGATACAGCCACAGATATAATTATTTTGTACGTCTAACCAAGTGACAAATCTACGACAAATCCATCTATTGAATCACTATATATATATATATTTATATAGATATGTTTTTCAATTTCAAAAGAAAACAAACCACAACACAAAGTCTCAATTTAAAACACAATGTAATCTGTTAAATCGCGTCCCCTTATATACACAATTACAGGCGGTACCTCGACCTCGACGGTTCCAAAGATAGGGTACCGGGCGGTACCTCAACGGTTCTAAAGATGGGCTACCGGGCGGTACCCTGGCAGTTTCAAAGATGGGGTACTGGACAGTACTCCGACGGTTCCAAAGATGGGGTACCGGCCGGTGTATTTAAATAATATAGATATCGTTCAAATAAATTAAAAAAAACCGGTCGTTGCCCTAAAGAAATGTAATTTAACCCTAATTTGTATTAAAAAGAAAGACATCTTTCATATTAATAAATTATACTGTCAAGCTAAAATCGCTACAGTATAATATTGTTTTGTTAAATGATTCATCTGTCATTTATTTATTTTGGTATTTATGGGTCCTTGATTAAAAATTTACCAAAAAAATCTATTCTTATTTTACAAATAGAATCGAAGACTAAAAGTCTTCTATAATAATCACAATAATAAAAAATCAATTTCACACAGTTCACGTCTAATAAAGTGTTACATTAGTTGTAGTTTTTTGTTTTTTTTGTTAATTGTATGTTTGTTAAATTTTATTGTGTTTTTTCCCTTCTTTTTGTGCATGTGTGTGTGTTTGTTGATATAACAATACACCCGGGAATATACTATTTACTAGTAATCCGAAATGATATGGGTTAAAATCGTAGATGTAAAACAAAACATATTGCATCCTTGGTGACCGTCGTTCCAGACAGCGTGCCGAGCCTCGGGACTTCCTCGATGTACTTATTAATATATTACTAACTGTACATGACAACTAATCATTTAAGGTCGGTTATTTATGTCTATTCTCTTAGATGTATTATGTTTTATCACTTCTTTAACAGTTGAAAACATTCTTTGATCTTTTGGGGTATGTTAGCCCTATGTGCATGCAATCCAATTGATTTAAGGGAATTTTACAGCGAAAGAGATAGTTTGGTCATTGTGTTTTTAATTAATTTCTAAGTCCAGATAAAAACTTTAAAAGACACAACTAATGATAATAGTAATGATGATATAAGATATAAGATATAAGATTTTATTGATATAAAAATCCAAAATCTGGATTGTCATCAACACATACACAAAGAACAAACAAACAGTAATCATTACAATCAATTATATGTACATAAAATGGTAATATATATTTTCTTTCTTATCTATCTATTTGACTGAGGAGGTACAGTTTTACATCATAGTTATACAATTTATATACTAAATAACGTAAAATAGCTTAAGTTAGTGAACGTCTGAACTTGTACATCTCACTAATACCTTTTATGCAACATTTACTGACATCATAATCGTTACTTCGAAAAATGAGGTGAAATTTTTCTATGTCTGAAAGATTATTGAAAGATGGTAAAATATCTGAAATATTCTGAAAAAATTTAATTCTCAACTCATTGAGTTTGGTACATTTTATGGTGAAGTGTAATTCATCCTCAACTTCAAATTTACATAGAGGGCATATTCTGTTTTCTAAATCAATCTTTCTGTGTCTGCCCTTTTCAATCATAAGGATACTATTACTTATTCTAATTCTCACAAAGTTTGAAATATCAGCTCTGTCTATATCTAATTTTAAAAAGTCTTCCATCTCAAATTTCTTTTTCAAATCTTTGTAAGTTCTTAATTTATTTCCTCTTTTATCAATAATATTTTTTGAAATAGAATGGTCCCAAAATTTTATGAAATCATTTTTCAATTTTTTATATATAGAAACAGTCAAACGATTTTTACTAAATGAATTTTGATTTTCCCAGACATGGTCAAATCCAACTTTTTCAAATAACAATTTCATTTTAATTCTATACCAGTCTGACTTATTATTAAGGTTTGATGAATAAATTTTATTTATTAAGCTATCCGGATTTGAATTGACTATATGATGCCAGTAACCTACACAAAGTTTAGTAGCATCAACAGAGCATGGGATCATACCCAATTCTCCCAAAACTGCTAAATTTGAAGCAGTTTTGTTAACTCCTAAGACATATTTAGCAAATTTAATTTGTACTTTAACAGGTTGATATAAAAAATATCTAGACTCCATGGAAACATTATTTTTCAACAAAGTATCTAAACATAAAACTTCACTACAATAAAGAAGTATAGGTTTAACACATGAATCAAATAATTTAAGATTTGGTAATATATTTAATTTGTCTGAATGCAAAGTTTTATAAATGCAAAATGATGCTTTCCTTGCTTTTTTACATGAGTATTCATTTGCCTTGGTAAAGCTACCTGAAGGTTTAAATAATACTCCAAGATATTTGTATTCTGGTGTAATTTCTAATACATAATCTTTGTACTTAAAATTGTGTTTTTTAATTACTCTCCCAGATTTATTGAAAATAATAAACTTTGATTTGTCTATATTTACTGATAAATCCCATGTATCACAATAATTTGATAACTTACTTAAACAATTTTGCAAACCATTTGCAGATTCTGATATCAAAACAATATCATCTGCATACATAAGACAAGATAAATTTACATTATTTATTACAGTAGGGTCACATGTGTTGTCAAATATATTAACCATGTCATTTACATATAAGGAAAAAAGAGTTGGACTTAAAATACAGCCTTGTTTTACTCCCACTTTTGATGAAAATGACGTTGTTTCGCCTTCTGTAAACTTAATTGAGTATTTAACTTCAACATACATATTTTTCAAAATATTGAAAAAACAGCCTGATAAATTATAACAGGACAATTTATACAATAATGCTTCTCTATTAACTGTATCAAAAGCCTTTTTAAAATCAATAAAACAGACATACAATGATTTAGATAGCTTGAAGGCCTTATCATGATGATAAATGAAAAAAGAACATTGAAGCTTTTTTAGAATAGAATATTTTTAGAATAGAATATTTTTATTTCCCAAATTACAGGGCCCATAAAGGGCATAAAATCAGATACAATTGATTTACATAATTGGTAACAACAACAATAGAGGCATATACATATATATTTGGAATATAAGCATTGGTCAGAATCAAGCTAAAAACCACATACATTGTATATATTGTGAATAAAAGAATAATAAAATTACATTATACATGTATATGTATTTATTCTCAAATTATTTACTTGACTTAGTGTCAGTGTTCATACCTGATCTCCTTAATTCAAAACAGTCACAAATATAACAGCCCAGTTTTTCCATAAGAGTAACATTTTCTTGGGTCAAGAGCCATAAAAATTTAGAAGATTGATTTAAATTTATAAAATTACAACAATTGTTAGAAATGTCTTCAAAAAAATCGTCCCTTTGAATATCATAAAGAGGGCATTCTAATAAGAAATGAAGCTCATCTTCAACTTTACCAAGTGAGCAATTAGAACAAAGACGCTGAGATCTTTCTATATGCTTTTTTGAATATCTGTCTGTCTCAATTTTTAAAGAGTGAGCACTTATTCTTAATTTACAAATTGACTGTCTTTTTTTGAAGTCCTGCAATTCTAAATATTTTTCTTTTTTAAACAATTTTTTATAGAAAAATAAGTACCAAGCTTCCCTTTTTGGGAGTTAATTGTTTGATACTTAAGTTTATTCCGAAATGTGAAATAACTTTTACATAGTTTATTTTTAACATACTGACATTTAGAACCAATTGATTGGTCAAAATTTGGTAATTCAATCTCTCTCTGAATATAATCTATACTAGAATACCATGTATTTACATTAGAGCTATGTAACTGTTTACAACATATAAATGCATCAAATAGTAATCCTTCTTTCAACTGTTCCAGTCTATGACAATATTTTAACATTGATAAAATTATAGTAAAATACATAGGAAATCTACCAAGCTCTGACATTACAGCAATATTACTTGACTTTCTGTTTACACCAAGAATATATTTCATAAATTTGGTATGAGCTTTTTCAGAAGAATCCTGACCAAAGACTTTTTCTAATATATAATCATTATCTTTTTTACAAGCAGCTGAATCCGTTCTAAACATTCCCCATATTTCACTGCCATATAATAGTATGGGTTTAATTGTATGATCATAAAGATGTAAAAAAGTGGCAATACTAGGGTTAGATGATGACAAGCATCTCTGTAGCTTAAAACAAGCTTTTAAAGATTTGTTGTATAATTCTTCTTTACACTGCTTAAATATACCACTAGGAGTAAATGTGATTCCAAGATATCTATATAATTTTGCACTTTCAATCTCTTTACCTCCAAAATGTAAACAGCATTTTAAAAATTTTCCTGGCTTGTTAAAAATTATACTTTTTGTCTTTTTTAAATTTACATCAAAACACCATTCTAAACAATATTCATGTAACATATTAATTCTCTTTTGCAAGCCTTCCTGTGTTTCTGAAAAAATTACTACATCATCAGCATACATAAGACAATCTACTCTACGGTTATTAATATTTACTGGATCAGGACAAGATAAAAACTTGTCAGGTAGATCATTGATAAATATTTTAAAAATATTTGGGCTTAAAACATCACCTTGTCTAACCCCTATAAATGATTTAAAACATGGAGTCATTTCATTATCAATTTTAACACAGAGGTCACTTTTATTATACATATCTTTAATGATAGAATAAAACTTTCCAGTAATATTGTTTGTTAAAAGCTTATATCTGATACCCTCATGGATCACTTTATCAAAAGCCTGTTTAAAATCTACAAAACAGGCAAATAGTTTACCCCCCTTTTTACTTATATATTTATCGATAATGGTTTTTAAAACAAAAACATGATCAGATGGTCTACATTTTTTTGAAAATCCAATTTAACATGGATTAATCACTGATTCTTTTACCAAAAATTTATCTAGTCTGTTATTCAAAACAGAGTTAAACAATTTACCAACACAAGAGTTAATGGCAATGCCACGATAATTATCTGGTTTACTTGGATCACCAGACTTAAAAATAGCAGATAAATAGACTGATGACCATTGCATTGGATAAATACCAGATGAAAAAACATGATTAAACAGTTTCTGAATTAAAGGGTTTAGAACTAAACTTCCTGCCTTCAGCATCTCGTTAGGTATACCATCCAGACCTGAGATCAAATGGTTGCTGCCTTAAATGTGCGCATTTTATATTTACGCAATTTATTATACTCTCTGTAGCATTTATAATATGAACCTCTGACAATAGGATCATACGGAAATTTTGACAATAATTCTCCTTTAGATACTAGAATTTTCCTCTTTACACCTAAATCAGAATCAAACCATTTACAATTAGGTTTTCTTTTTTTAGATGATTTATGGCGAAAAATATTTGCCTTTGTAGCAGCAACATTTACTATGTTTAAAAAATCAGGAACTGCTCTCTCTGAATCTTCATTGGCATATTCATGATTCATGAAATTATTTAAAAGAGATTTGCAAACAGGGTGGCAAAGTGCATCTTGAAATTGACTTGTTGATGATTTTGTCCACTTATAACCACCTGGAAATGCATTCATTTTAAATTTATTAATAGATAAATGTGAAGAATAAGTTGCTAAAATTCCAAAAGACAACTTACAATGACAATCTGAAAAATTTGGGATGAAATCTGATATTTTTAACTCGTATAGATAGACTATTTTTTTTAGTCCTACCCCTTTTGTCCAAAGTGAGTTATTTTTTGTTTTGTTTTATACGAACATAAATATACTACATATAACTTGTATATATTTACTATTACCTATCAGATCCAAGCTGATAGAAATTCCTGTAAGTTCCAGATTCTTTAATATGCAATTTTTGCTTCAGTTCTTCCGAAACAGCTGTGGGCAGCTAGGATTTTGTGAAAATAAACTCCAGCGTTTTGGTGCGATCAGTAAAAAAAATGTTTCATATTGTTGCTTTCAGCAATTTGTTCGCGTACCAATGTTTCAATTACTAAGCACACAATTGAAATTAGGCTCACATTTCTATAGGTACCAGCAATACTTGTTTGCCCTTTTTAAAAATAGCGCCAATCTGTGCTTCTTTCCAACTACTTGTAAGTACTAGTTTTAATTGATTGGTTGAAAATTAGGCATAATGGTGCTGATATTCAGAGTATTCTGGGATGTATCCTATCTGCTCCCGAAGATTTATCCACCTTCAGTCCCTTGAGTATCTTAACTATTTCTTCTTCTATATATTCATTTGTAGCATTTTTTTTTTTAGTTTCTCTTATTGGTAAGGTGGGAACTTCTCCTTCTGGTTCTTTTGCAGAAACACTGTTAAAAGAACGTGGTTAAAATTTCAGTCTTCTTTTCAGTGTATTTGTCATCGCCTTTACATGATGACTTACTATATTGTATTACAATCTTATACGTTAAATCTTTAGTTGTTATTGATTACCTACAGAGAGATACGTTTTGCCTCATTTTTTCTATAAACAAAAAATCATATAAAATTCACTCTTTCTTTTAGTTGAAGATTTTATTTTCTCTACAGGGATATAAAGCTTATTCATCTCTTATATAGAATATCACCAAAATTGTTACACTATGTTGAACATGAAGTTACGAAACCATCTTATCTAGTAAATTTGTCATTGTCTACCTCATGCAGTCTTTTCAGACTCACTTAAAATTACCCAGGTGACACCGATTTATTAAAAAAAAACAGTACATGTACTTGAAAGGGGTAATTACAGACCAGCGAGTTTGTTTTCTTCAATGACCTAAATGTTAAAGACAGCCATCGAGACCCAACTTTCGGAACATTTCAAAAATAGTTTTAATTCATTTCTTGCAGCTTTTAGAGCAGATTTGGGCTGTCGGTCCTCTTTACTACGGATAATTGAGGACTGGAAGAAAGCCTTAAACAATGAAAAACACCTAGCAGCAATTTTAATGGACCTTTGTATTTAAGCGTTCGACTGATTATCTCATGACTTGTTACTCATTAAGTTGAAACACTACGGTCTAAGTGAATCTGCTCTCAATTTACTAGACAGTTACCCGACTCGTAGAAAACAATGTGTCAAAATTGGTCAAAGTATTAGTCAAATGCTTAATTGACATCATATATGAAGGTGTACCACAGGGCTCTATACTAGGCCCAGTTAATATTTTTATAAACGATATTTTTCTCTTTGTAAAAAAATGTAACTTGTATAATTATGCAGATGACAATACCCTTTTTAATCTGATTCTTCTTTGGCTTTAGTGATTTAATCCTTGGAGGGAAGGCAGTGGTTCACTAATTTCATGGTTCTCACAAAATAAAATGCAGAATAATCCAGATTTTTTTAGCCATAGCGATTGGTAGTAAAATACATAAAAACAACATAGTATTCAAATTAAATGGAAATAAGATCAAATGGGATTATCGGATAATCAAAAAATAACTACTTGGAGTTACCATTGATTTTAAGCTCGACTTTAACTAATACATATATAACATCTGCAAAAGCAGTCAGGCAGTTAAATGTTCTGAAAAGAAATTGGATCACACTTGAACAAACTGGGAAAATTGACAATTTACCATTCTTTCATCATGTCAAACCTAAGTTACTGTCAACTCACATGGCATTTTTGTAGCGAGCGCAACACAAACAATTTCTGAAAAACTGCAAGAACGAGCGCTCAGATTCATCTACAATGACTACAATAACTCAAATGAACAATAACTCGAACAATCTTACCTACCAACACTTATTTGTTACGTTCATAGAACGAGTTTTTCAACAGACTGTCGACATTCCAATGGGAACCAATTGTGCCTCTCTTCTTGTCGACTTGTTTCTTTATTATTATGAGGCTGACTTCATACAGGAATTTCTTAGGAAGAAAGATACGTATATTTGACTACCCGTAGGTAGTAATATCCGTTAACTGTACATACTTTCCGCTATATAGATGACGTTTTTTTACTAAATAATTCAAAATTTGGTGACTATGTTGAACGCATCTATCCCATCGAACAAGAGATAAAGGATACAACAGATACAGTTAAGTCGGCCTCATATCTTGACTTACATCAAGTGTTACGGCCAGAAATCGCCTTTAAATTGTAGCCAACAAAAGACACAAATCAATAGTAAAATTTAACAATATTTATTATACAAAAGTTTACAAGAAGTATTACACAAATATTACTGTTAACTTAACTGTCAAAATATGAGTCCAATCTTTTATCTTTATCTGTATCCGGATATCTTTCGGAATCCAATCTGAATATTACGTTCACTACTACGGTCACAATCCAGTATGATGTCGTTTGTAGAATAAAAGTGTAAATCCAAATGCTATGAATACAAATGTCTATCGATGTCTAAGTCTAAGTCCAAAAGTAAGTCCAAGAGTGAAATTAACTTTAGTGTCTGTATATATATATATATTTGTCATGGAAGATTCTAGAACAGTCTATAATGGAACATCCTAGAAAGTTACAACAGAAGTTTCTAGTAAAATGTAGAAGTTTATATAATGCATCTTTTATTAGGATCAGTCTGGAAAGTTCCAATCATTCTGTAATTGTTCCAGAGATTTCTAAACTGCACAATTCTAAAATTATTCTGTAAACAACTATCAGGCCACACAATACAAATTAGGCCAACATAAATAAATACAATAATTACAATATCATAACACCTCCCCCTTAAAAGAAGTTTTAGTGAAACAAAAACTTATCATGAATAATATGAACAAAAATACATAGTATATACAAAGTGATTTAATAAGCTCTAGATAAAGCATCTGCTATTACATTATCTTTACCCTTAATATGTTTTACAATTACATCATATTCTTGTAACAATAAACTCCACCTAGTCAACCTCTGATTCTTGTTTCTCATTTTATGTATGAAGGTAAGAGGATTATGATCAGTACAAACAAGAATAGGATATACAGTGGGATTCAAATATACATCAAAATGTTGAAGTACTGACAACATTGCAAAACACTCTTTTTCAATAGTTGAATAATTTTTCTGATGTTTATCTAATTTCTTAGAAAAATATGATATAGGTTTCTCAACATTATCACCTGTCTCTTGATATAAAACAGCTCCAATTCCTACATCGCTTGCATCAACGGCAAGTTTAAATTGTTTTTCAAAGTCTGGAGTAATCAGAACTGGACTATTAATTAAAAGTGATTTGCTATTTTCAAAAGCGTTTTGACAATTTTCACTCCAGATAAATTTAGAATCTTTTCGTAAAAGATGAGTCAATGGTTGAACCACAGTAGCAAAATTTGAACAAAATTTTCTGTAAAATCCAATCATGCCTAAATATCTCAAAAGTTGTTTTCTATTTGTAGGAGGAGGAAATTTGGAAATGGCTTCCACTTTAGCCATAATAGGTTTCACTTGACCTTGGCCAACTGTATGCCCTAAATAATCAACAGTGGCCTGACAAAATTCACTTTTACCAAGATTAACAGTCAAATTTGATTGTGACAATCTATCAAAAGTATCATACAAATGTGTTAAATGCTGTTCCCAGCTATCACTACATAAAATTAGATCATCAATATAAGCATAACAACAGTTTAAATCTTTTATAACATTATTGATCATTCTTTGAAATGTAGCTGGTGCACTTTTCATGCCAAATGGCATTACAGTATATTGAAATAAGCCATCTGGTGTAACAAAAGCTGATATTTCACGAGCTCTCTGTGTCAATGGAACTTGCCAATAACCTTTCAACAAATCAAATTTGCTCACAAATTTTGCTTGACCAATGTTGTCAATACAATCGTCTATCCTTGGAATCGGATAGGAATCAGATTTTGAGACTGAATTTACTTTTCTGAAATCAGTCACGAAGCGAAAGGTTTTATCTGGTTTTGGTACAAGGAGACAAGGAGAGCTCCATTCACTGTTACTCGGCTCAATAATATCATTGTCAAGCATATATTTAATTTCTTTTCTCATAGCTTCAAGTTTGAGTGGATTGAGCCGGTAAGGATGTTGCTTAATTGGAGAAGCATCTCCTACATCAACATCATGACAAACAGCAGTGGTTTTGTTTGGCACATCTGGAAAAAGATTTTTAAAAGAAAATACCAAAGTTTTTATTTCTTCTCTACGATCAAAAGACAGATGTGCAAGTTTTGAGTCTAAATTTGACAAAATTTCTGAATTTTTCAATTTAACCGTCTCTTCCATAGTTTTAGAACTAAAAGGTGGTTCAATTACATCTGGTTTGTCATGATTGTTCTCAAATTTAACCATGCCTAAAGTGGCAACTGGTTTACTCTCACATTCATTAGTACGCTCAAAGTATGGTTTTAACATATTAATATGACACACTCTATTTTGTTTGCGCCGACCTGGAGTTTTTACAATATAATTCAAATCATTGATTTTACTCTCTATTGTATAAGGACCACAATATTTAGCCTGTAAAGGATGTCCAGGAACTGGCAAAAATACAAGTACCCTATCACCAGGCTCAAAAACTCTGTTCCTGGCATCTTTATCATACCATATTTTCATCTTGTTCTGTACATTTTTTAAGTTTTTCTGAGCAATTTGACAAGCAGTATACAATTTTTCTTTAAATCTAGATACATAGTCTAAAAGATTCAAGTCAGTATGTTCAGTGAGCCACTTTTCCTTAATCAATTTTAACGGTCCCCTTACAGTATGGCCAAATACCAACTCAAAGGGACTAAATCCAAGGGATTCTTGAACAGCCTCTCGGACTGCAAAAAGTAGAAAGTGAACTCCATCATCCCAGTCTCTGTCAAATTGAAGACAAAAAGTTCTAATCATGTTCTTTAATGTTTGATGAAAACGTTCTAAGGCACCTTGAGATTCTGGATGGTACGCACTTGATCTATACTGAGCAATCCCTAACTGGTACACGACTTGCTGAAATAGACCTGACATGAAATTTGATCCCTGGTCGGACTGTATAGACTTAGGAAGTCCTACTAATGTGAAAAATTTGATAAGAGCTTTGACAATAGTAGGTGTCTTGATATTTCTTAGCGGAATAGCCTCAGGAAAGCGAGTGGATGTACACATGATTGTCAATAAATACGCATTTCCAGTTTTGGTCTTTGGTAAAGGTCCAACGCAGTCAATTAGAATTCTGCTGAAAGGTTCGTCAAAGGCTGGAATAGGCAGAAGTGGTGCTGGTGGTATTTTCTGGTTAGGCTTACCAACAATCTGGCATATATGGCATGATTTGCAGTATTCTGCGACATCATTTCGAAGTCTGGGCCAGTAGAAATGCTGCAATATCTTAAGGCAAGTCTTTCTTATACCTAAGTGTCCAGCCAAGGGGGTGTCATGGGCAAGACCAATAATTTCTTGCCTATAAACTTTAGGCACCACCACTTGGTATACCACTCTCCATTCCTCCTCTGGGGTAGCATCAGGAGGCCTCCACTTCCTCATTAAAATGCCGTCCTGATGGTAATAGCATTCGGCCACTTTGTCTGCTTCCTCCTGTGGTTGAGCCCTCTTGCGGAGCTGAAGAACCTCAGGGTCTTTATTTTGTTCTTCGAATAAATTCTTTCTGTCTAATGAATGGCTGTTTACGTTTGGCCATGGCATAATAACATTCTTGTTAACACTAGGTGGTCTTATTATGGCCTTTTCTGAGCTACCAGGACCTTCAATGTCAGCTAGGAAAGTGTCAGAAAGGTCCATGTAATCAAACTGGTTTTCTTGCAAATCCTCATCTTGTTGTTTTCCAGCCATCGACCTAGTGACAACACAAGCTGGATACAATTCAGCATCATCTTCCGGTAATTTAATATCCACCACTGGTTCACTGGTAACAATTGGTTCAGCAACCACTTTGTTCCTAGCTAGATCATTTCCTAGCAATAATGTAACACCCTCAACAGGGAGGTTAGGACGAACACCCACAATAACTGGTCCAGTTATCAAATCTGACTTCAGATAAATACGATGGAGAGGAACATCTATACAACCTAACTCTACACCTTGTAACAAAACGGAGGCACCAACAGAAGTCTTCTCGGACAAAGGCAACACACCTTCTAACAATAAAGACTGAGAAGCTCCAGTGTCTCGTAAAATCTTAATAGGCTGAAGAGTAGAATCATCAACAATAGAAACAAACCCATCAGACATAAAGGGTTTATATTCCTCCATGTAATCACAAAAACTGGACTTAAAAGACTGACTCGCAGGACATTCTGACATACTGGTAATATAAGGTGTCGTACAAGCACTGGACTTCGGCTTATTGTCTCGTTCATTCTTCTTCTGGAGTCTAAAACAATCAGCCATCAGGTGACCATTTTTCTTACAATAAGCACAAATCAATGACTTCTTCTCAAAAGTATCAAATTTTGGACTAGACATATTATAACTGGACTGACTCTTATTCTGTGCAACAGGCTTACTATCAGTACGCTCAGTGCTTTGATTTTTGTAATATTAACATTTTGACCCTTGAAACTTCTTTTATGTTAAAGGGTATAATTATCTGAAATTACAGCTGCATCATGTATTGTCCCAACAGTTTTGTCGTCTAAATGTGTTTTTAAGTCTAAATGAACACATTGTTTGAACTCTTCTAATAACATCAATTGTCTTAGGTTATCAAAATTGTTATCTGTTTTCTTTGAAGTAAGCCATTTATCAAATAGATCTTCTTTTTCCCGAGCAAATTCCACATAGGTTTGTGAATCAAACTTTTTATAAGATCTAAATTTCTGTCTATATGCTTCTGGTACTAGCTCATAAGCTTTCAAAACTTCCTGTTTCACCGTGTCATAATCGGAACTTTTTTCTGATGGAAGTGCGGAGTATATTTCAGCGGCCTTACCCTCAAAAACACTTTGTAGCATTGTAGTCCAATACGGCTTTGGCCAATTCAAATTACGAGCAATTTTCTCAAACTGTGGAAAATATTTATCAACTGTTTTTTTCACAAAATCTGGGAACCAAACGTATATCTTTTGCTGCATCAAAATAATCTGATTTTGATTGGACTTTAGAGTTGCTTTCTTCTTTGATTATTTCAATTTTCAGTTTTTCCATCTCTAGCCTTTCTCTCATTTCAAGTTCTTTTATTTTCTCCCTCTCCTTCATTTCCAGTTCTTTTAATTTAAATTCATCTTCTTTTTCTTTTTTCTCTATTTCCAACCTTTCCTTCATTTCCAGTTCTGCTTGTTTTAATTTAAATTCATGTTCTTTTAATTTGAGTTCATGTTCTAATTCAAGCTGTTTTAATTTAAAGGCGTCAATATTGTCTACCTTAAGTTCAAGAGCCTCTTCACCTAAAATTTCTGTGTCAACTAATTTGTCTATAACCAAATTTTTTATAATTTGTTTTCTCATAGATACTTTAAAATCTAATTTCAGATGTTTAGCGAGCAACACTAATTCCTCTTTCTTTAAATTATCAAACCCCTCCAGGTCTGGCGTTTTCAAAAATTTACTGGCATCAAATGCCATTTTGTAGAATTTTGTTGGCTAGTTATAATAAAAATTACTAAACAAATTTTGAATAAGATGTTTTCAGTCTCCCGGACGAGCCCCCAATTTCTGTTACGGCCAGAAATCGCCTTTAAATTGTAGCCAACAAAAGACACAAATCAATAGTAAAATTTAACAATATTTATTATACAAAAGTTTACAAGAAGTATTACACAAATATTACTGTTAACTTAACTGTCAAAATATGAGTCCAATCTTTTATCTTTATCTGTATCCGGATATCTTTCGGAATCCAATCTGAATATTACGTTCACTACTACGGTCACAATCCAGTATGATGTCGTTTGTAGAATAAAAGTGTAAATCCAAATGCTATGAATACAAATGTCTATCGATGTCTAAGTCTAAGTCCAAAAGTAAGTCCAAGAGTGAAATTAACTTTAGTGTCTGTATATATATATATATATTTGTCATGGAAGATTCTAGAACAGTCTATAATGGAACATCCTAGAAAGTTACAACAGAAGTTTCTAGTAAAATGTAGAAGTTTATATAATGCATCTTTTATTAGGATCATTCTGGAAAGTTCCAATCATTCTGTAATTGTTCCAGAGATTTCTAAACTGCACAATTCTAAAATTATTCTGTAAACAACTATCAGGCCACACAATACAAATTAGGCCAACATAAATAAATACAATAATTACAATATCATAACACAAGAAATTGACAATGAGGGTCGGTTGAAAACTAAACTTTACGACAAAAGAGATGAGTTCAGCTTTCCAATTGTGAGCTTTCCATTTCTAAGTAGCAACATTCCAGCCGCACCTGCATACGGGATATATATCCTAATTGATACGATTTTCCCATGCTTTCATTTCCTATCATGATTTTCTTGATAGAGGGTTGCTGCTCACAAGGAAGCTATTAAACCAAGAGTTCCAAATGGTGAATTTGAAATCATCCTTTCGTAAATGATACGGACGCCGTGTCACGAGTTGGTTGACCGTTATGGAATAACCCTTTCACAAATGATATCGGATATGTTCCTTACGTCGGAACTACAATTCCCTTCCCTTTCATGAGTGTGACCTACCGAATTAGACTATTTACCGGATTTGTTATAACATGAGCAACACGACGGTGCCACATGTGGAGCAGGATCTGCTTCCCCTTCCGGAGCACCTGAGATCACCCCTAGTTTTTGGTTGGGTTCGTGTTGCTTATTCTTTAGTTTTCTATGTTATGTCATGTGTTCTATTGTTTGTCTGTTTGTCTTCTTTCCTCTTTAGCCAGGCTTTGTCAGTTTATTTTCGATTTATGAGTTTGACTGTCCCTCTGGTATCTTTCGTCCCTCTTTTAAATAAATACGCATGAGAACCATGGCATTAGAAACTAATAATATTGTGACAAAATCTAGTCCAGAGTTTTTTTTTAATTTTCTGTAACAATTATATTGAAATTGCATGTCAATGATCACACAATGATCACTTTTCTCCAGTGGACTGAGGTACTTAATACAGCTTACCATGTTTTCTTCATTTGTAAATATGAATATAATACTATTTTCTATAGTAAAAGTTTTTATAATATATTTTTTAATATGATTATACGTCTTTTGATGAACTCGAATTTTGTAATACTATAGGTTGGATTAACTGAGGATATTCCGAGTACACGTCAAGTTTCATCAAATTAACTGAAGATTAGTTAACTTAGGTTATCAAATAGCAGGGTTTTTTGAAGGCCTATTTACAAAACTTTAAGTGTCCTTGGTATCTGATATAAGTATTTCATATTTTTGTAACGCACGAACATCCATCAACGATATTCAATACCGTGTATTATGAAACTACCGGGAACATTTTGCTTATTGTTTGTTTTCTTTTCATTTTTTCTTCGATTTTATCAAGGATTTGTACAGTAAATCCAAACAAAAAAATATTACTTGATATAAAAAAAATAATATTTTAACTTCAAAATTCAAATTTCTAATATCAGAAGTTCATACGACTTTTAGATATTAATTTTTTCTTCAGAAAATCAATTTTTGATATCATAAAATAAGGACTACGTAATAAACGTGATAAACGGCACCTCAAACAGGTCGGGCGTACAGGTTATAGTATAACCCTAAATCCATTTCCTTTTTGTGACGTCACTCTACTGACCTTGGTTGCCGGTGTGCTTACAACTTTCTTTTTGACGAGGAGACACTTATATTCACTATGTCTATAATAAGAACTGTAGCCTCATCAGCTTTACAACAAAGCAAGGTATGAGGTTATCATGTCACATCAAAATAAGAGGATAAATTACACTCGGAGGCATGTCATCAAGACAGCGTAGTTGATAAAATTAAACTGTTAAATTATGACCTCCCATATTCGCCTATCGCGTTACGATTACGAAATCGTCAGAGTGATATCTGTTTTCTTGAATATTCCTTCAGAGTAGCATGAACTGATAAAATTTAAAGGACAGAGTATAAAACAGTTTGGGACTTGTTTCTCAAAAGGGTTAAATCAATTGATATTTATGACGTCCTTTTCAATAGACAAATTTAGGCCATAGACTATGTCCAAATAATTCTTGAAAGGCTATTTTAAATTTTTGCGTTGACACCATCCTGTCGATGTAAAAGGTCAAAGAAAAAAAATATAATAGCCTTTCAAGATGTTATAATACACCTTATCACTAATCCCGGCTGACCCGGCCGCTTGAACATTTGACGCATACAACAATCACTTTTCCATTGTGGCGTCAGATATTATAAGTTATCTACGTTCATATCCGTAGATATGGGTATTTTAACACCCTGAAGTACCCCAGTACACCATGAGGCGTAGCCGAAGGGTGTACATACGCCTCATGGTGTACTGGGGTACTTCAGGGTGTTAAAATACCCATATCTATGGATATGAACGTAGATAGCGAATAGATAGTCCGAATCGGCCGCAGGGGTGTGGAAATATTTGTTGTGAGCACTTGTCCCAGGGCAAGTGAAACCTAAAATTTCACTTGTCCGGAAAAAAATTTACTTGCCCTGATGATCCCAATAAATATTGAAGTATTTCTTGTTAGCTGATATATGATTCTTACTTAGCACTGTTGTGCATCACAAACAAATGAAATATATTTGTTTATATGTGTAAAAAATTAGGAAAGTAGGAAATGGGTTGACATCAATGGGACAGAAACCTAACATCAAACCAACCAATGAAATGACATGTAAACATGGTAAAGGACAATTTTGCAGCAGTTTTTGAATAAAAATTGTAGCCAGTAGGTACATATACTAAATTTGAGGACAGTGATTGAAGAAATGTAAACTAAATAATAGATAAACTATTGATTTTGTAGTGTTTCTCTCAACTGACACACTTGTTTTTTTCTTGATTATTTATTATTGCCTTGATGGGCAATTAAAGCGTCCCTTTTATTTTCCACTTTGACAACAAATAATGTTGACCTTTCATCTATAAATAAGACTCCATCTATAAATAAGACAAAAACTTAATTTATTTTCCGAATTTCCATAGATAGCCAGGGGCAATCTGATATCCACGATGTCTGAAATTCTCGCTTCCGTTTTTTTTTTAAATACTGTGTCCTCCATTTGCATTTAAGGTTTTCTACTCGACTCATGACTCTTTATATGAATCTCGATACAAAATTTAAAGAATTGACACTTCCGGTAAATGATGGATAAAACCTAATCGACGATCCCGGGTCAACGGACAAAGCCAATGCAATGTTACGCAACTCGGGTTCGCATACTTATTTTTTTTTATTTTGGTAATCGATCTATTTCCGGTATCATGTAATATTTATCGTCATGAACATTGATGTTTTTACTTGCTGAACATTGGCTTCTTTTACATAAATTAAACATCTTTATACGTTTTGAAATTAATTTTATGTTTTTGTTGGATTTGAACTTTTTCTTGTATATTTTTTTACTTGTCCACGGGCAACCAAGACAAAAATAATTACTTGTCCGGTTGTTCCAATGTACGAGTCGGGCATAGCATTTCCACACCCCTGGGCCGAGTTTTATGGAAATTCGGGTACAAAGTGTACCGTGAAAACAACGTTTTTTTCATAATTTAAAAAAGTTTTATTGAAATTTGGAAATTTTACATATTTTTACAGGGTGTAGGGTACTACCTTTGGTAGAACCCTACGGGTAGTCAAATATACGACGTTTTTAATACGGAGACAGAGTTACAGGATTGAGTCAAATTTGGCGCTCAATGTTGTGAGAGTTACGTCATAGATGGTGTGACGTCAACATGGGTCATTTGCATAGCTAGGTCTGTAGTCCCATTCCTTGAAAATGTGGCAGTCAAGTGATGCATTTAATGAAATGAGTGTAAATGATCGGCATAATAGAACAAAATCGTTAATGAATTAAATATTTAATTACAAACATCATGGATAATCTACAGAATTAAATTTTTCATAAGGAGCAATCATGGAACTAAGGAAAACTTACGTGAAGTTCCCCGGGATAATGGTTAGCAACGTCCGGGAATATGGGTTAGCAACACCCAAGGGCTATGGGTTTTGTAACGACGTGCGTTAACCAATCAAATTCCTAGATATATACTAAGCCGGGGATAATTTGTTTTGTGACGTCAAAAATTTACGGGAACCTGTGTGATATCTAGTAATGGCGGACAAATAGCAATAAGGTGTATTATTTGGACTATAGGCCATTCAGACATTTTGTCAGAAGAACTTGAAAAAAAAGGATGACAATTGTTTAAACTACAACAGTTTAACATGGAAATTTGTATCTTTTTTTCATATTTCTGCTTTTTATACGACCGCAAAAATTTTAATTTTTCGTCGTATATTGCTTTCACATCACGTTGGTGTCGTCGTCTGCGTTGTCGTCGTCGTTGTCCAAATACTTTTAGTTTTCGCACTCTAACTTTAGTAAAAGTGAATAGAAATCTATGAAATTTTAACACAAGGTTTATGACCACAAAAGGAAGGTTGGGATTGATTTTGGGAGTTTTGATCCCAACATTTTAGAAATTAGGGGCCAAAAGGGCCCAAATAAGCATTTTCTTGGTTTTCGCACAATAACTTAAGTTTTTTAAAAGTAAATAGAAATCTATGAAATTTTGACACAAAGTTTATGACCACAAAAGGAAGGTTGGGATTGATTTTGGGAGTTTTGGTTCTAACAGTTTAGGAATTAGGGGCCAAAAAAGGGCCCACATAAGCATTATTCTTGGTTTTTGCACAATAACTTTAGTTTAAGTAAATAGAAATCTATGAAATTTAAACACAAGGTTTATGACCATAAAAGGAAGGTTGGTATTGATTTTGGGAGTTTTGGTCCCAACAGTTTAGGAATTTGGGGCCCAAAGGGTCCAAAATTAAACTTTGATTTCATCAAAAATTGAATAATTGGGGTTCTTTGATATGCCGAATCTAACTGTGTATGTAGATTCTTAATTTTTGGTCCCGTTTTCAAATTGGTTTACATTAAGGTCCAAAGGGTCCAAACTTGGTCCCGTTTTCAAATTGGTTTACATTAAGGTCCAAAGGGTCCAAACTTAAACTTTGTTTGATTTTGACAAAAATTGAATCCTTGGGGTTCTTTGATATGCTGAATCTAAAAATGTACTTAGATTTTTAATTATTGGCCCAGTTTTCAAGTTGGTCCAAATCGGGGTCCAAAATTAAACTGTTTGATTTCATCAAAAATTGAATAAATGGGGTTCTTTGATATATATATGCCAAATCTAACTGTGTATGTAGATTCTTAATTTTTGGTCCAGTTTTCAAATTGGTCTACATTAAGGTTCAAAGGGTCCAAAATTAAACTAAGTTTGATTTTAACAAAAATTAAATTCTTGGGCTTCTTTGATATGCTTTATCTTAACATGTACTTTGATTATGGGCCTAGTTTTCAAGTTGGTCCAAATCAGGATTCAAAATTATCATATTAAGTATAGTGCAATAGCAAGAAATTTTCAATTGCACAGTATTGCACAATAGCAAGAAATATCTAATTGCACAATATTGTGCAATAGCAATTAATTTTCAATTGGAGTTATCTTTCTTTGTATAGAATAGTAGTTGAATCAACTTTAATCATTGTGTTATACAATATACAATGTATTTTCATTTTTACTACCAACTGATAAATTAAAACAATCTTTACCATTCAGTGATAACAAGCACTTTTTATTACATTTTAATAATTGCACAGTATTGTGCAATAGCAAGTATTTTCAATTGCACAGTATTGCGCAATAGCAAGAAATATTTAATTGCACATTATTGTGCAATAGCAAGAAATTTTCAATTGGAGTCAATTGGAGTTATCTTTCTTTGTCCAGAATAGTAGTTGAATCAACTTAAATCATTGTTTTATACAATATACAATTGTATATTCACTTTTACTTCCAACTGATAAATTAAAACAATCTTTACCATTCTGTGATAACAAGCACTTTTTTTACATTTTAATATTTTATAATGTATTTAAATGAGTAGTTATTGTTGCAAACTCCATTAGAAATTCGAATTGAGATCAGTTTTGGAATAAGGGAAAGGGGATGTGAAAAAAAAAAATGGGGGGGGTTCAATTTTTCTCATTTCAGATTTCATAAATAAAAAGAAAATTTCTTCAAACATTTTTTTGAGAGGATTAATATTCAACAGCATAGTGAATTGCTCAAAGGCAAAACAAAAATTTTAAGTTCATTAGACGACATTCAGTCAGAAACCTATGCTGTGTCAACTATTTAATCACAATCCAAATTTAGAGCTGAATCCAGCTTGAATGTTGTGTCCATACTTGCCCAAACCATTCAGGGTTCAACCTCTGCGGTCGTATAAAGCTGCGTCCTGCGGAGCATCTGGTTACCGTTTGTTTTAAACTGATCCAAAAGTATTATGTCCGATCGAAAGCGGATCTGGAGTAAAACATGTAATATCTATGAAGCAATCTGGTTTCACATAATGTTTAACAAATAAATGTAGACAAATCTAGACATAAATTAATTTTGGCATTTATAGCAGTGTCTTCGTGACCACCCATGAAGTGAACTATTCTGGTTACTTCATATGTATATACTACAACAACTGGTGTGTTGGTAATTTTCCGTGAACAAGAAAATGACTGAAAAGTTTCATTGATTTGTTTTATCACATGCCGAGTATCAGATACCATTCCACATCGTAAAATAATTAATGAGTATCCCAGATGAGACCTTAGAACTGGTGTTGTGGATATTCCTGTTAATCATGTCAATATATAATAATACTTACATGATCATATTAAAGTCTCAATTTACAAAATATTTGTGAAATTCATTCCAGGTCTTGTAAGCATTACTCCAACTGTGTAAGACTCATATGTAGTCAAGGTCGTTAAACACCCTGGTAGTAAGCATTACTCCAACTGTGCAAGACTCTCATAGGTAGTCAAGGTCGTTAAACACCCTAGTAGTAAGCATTACTCCAACTGTGCAAGACTCTCATAGGTAGTCAAGGTCGTTAAACACCCTAGTGTAAGCATTACTCCAACTGTGCAAGACTTTCATAGGTAGTCAATGTCGTTAAACACCCTAGTGTAAGCATTACTCCAACTGTGCAAGACTTTCATAGGTAGTCAATGTCGTTAAACACCCTAGTGTAAGCATTACTCCACTGTGCAAGACTCTCATAGGTAGTCAAGGTCGTTAAACACCCTAGTGTAAGCATTACTCCAACTGTGCAAGACTCTCATAGGTAGTCAACTTTATTAAACACCCATGTAGTATTTATGAGTGCTCTCACATGTTTCTGTACAATTTTTGCCAGGTTTTTTTTTATCAAACTTCTATCAGAAATTTATCTTCAAATTCAAAAGTCAGTGCCGATCAGGTTTTTAAAAAAAAAGTATGTCAATCACAACTTAATATTTGGAAAATCGTAAAGCACTCTTACGTGCACAATTCTTGCTATTTTTTATCATATTTATTTCACAGTTTATGCTACTTGTGAATATTAATTATTTGGAAAATTTCATTGTTGGCACTACTATGGATTCAATTCTTTGAAGATTATCAAAGGTTTATACATGTATTAGCAATGTCTCAGAAATTGTTCTACAGAAATTTGTATAATTAATTAGAAGGGCTTTCAAGCCTATATTTCTTTAAGACATTGTAAGATGTTTATAAAAAGTTTTAAACTTAAATAGGTATAGGAAGATGTGGTATGAGTGCCAATGAGACAACTCTCCATCCAAGTAACAATTTATAAAAGTAAACCATTATAGGTCAAGGTACTGCCTTCAACACAAAACCTTGGCTCACATCAAACAACAACCTATAAAGGGCCCCAAAATTACAACTGTAAAACCATTCAAACGGGTAAACCAACGGTCTAATCTATTTAAAAAAAGTTTTGTTAGTAGGGTCAGATTAAGGGGAATTAATTTTGATGAGTTAATAATATTTGTAATATTTTTTTTTGTATTAGCATGGCATATCTCATATACACAAAGATTACTTGGCTCTGCATCATGAGTCGTGGTTCATTGGCTTTGAACGTTTTACACATTAAAGTATCACCATTTTCATTTTACAATTAACTATTAAAATGACATGTACATAGTTGTGTGTAAGACATGTAAGATGTAAAACTAAGCATTTCTGTATTGCATGAAAATTGAATCTGATTACAAAATCAGGATTTAAACATATATACATGTACTAGACTTAGATTTATAATGCCTGGTCCAGCAACTGTTCCTTTTTCATTCATGTGTGGTGTCATTTGTTTTAAGGATGAAATATTTGCCACAAGACCTTAAACAGACACTCTAATAATATAAAGAAAGCAAAAGTAAGATTTGTACAAAAATCATTGTATTATTTGGGGTGTTTTAATAAAGATTTTCTATTTCACTAGGTGCTGTTTCCAGCTGCCTCAATAGGTGTACGAAATTCATCTTCCAGTACAGTAAGTAACTTTCCTTTTTCATGAGTGCCAACAGTCTATAAACAGAATTTTAAAATGAAGGGTAACTTTTTATTTACCAAAAGGCTGGGGAAGCATAAATTGAAAGTGAAAAAAAAACAAAAATGGTTGAAGACAGAAAATAATGATTTGTTAGTTTACATCTGTAGTGTTCCAGCTAGGATTCTTAAACGGCACTTTAGCATGATGAATGATAATTCAAAAAAGGCATGTCAAACATTGTCTTATTATGTACTTGTAAATACTGTAATGTAGAAACTGTAAACAGCAAAATTTGACAGGTGCATTTGATGGGCTCTAGCTGGTGTCTGCAAATAATATATGAATTGCTTTCTAAATGGTTTTACAAGATGACTAGAATAAAGCACTGAGAAAATCATAATAAATTTTTTTTCAATTGAAATGTGTAGTTTATTTTTTAAAGTCATAATAAACGTGTGACCGGTGAAAAATAATGTTATTCCAATTCTTGAACCAATGCATACAAACATCATAAACTTAGTCTTCTGTGCACGATTTTATCATTTTTTTTTTGCATAAATTTCATATAATCGTCAATTTTTTTTCAATCGTTCAGTGTTGTGAAAATATGGCAGGTAATTAAAGTTCGTGTTTTGAAGCCGAAGTTTAACGATTGTCACCTGTTTGTCCACAATCTTCAAAAAGCATGGATATTGAGCACGTGTTTAACATGTACAATCAGATAAAAGTTTATTTTAAGGACATCCATGCGTATTGCGATCAGCGGATTTTTACGAGATGGGTCACACGGAGGTCACTTTGCATACGGAAAATATGTTGGGGAATTGCTTACTGGAAGGAAGCAATTGAAATAAAGTAAACTTCTTCTTAATATGAACAAATTAAAGAATTTTCTTCAGAAAAAAGTATATGTACATAAGTTTTTAATGAAAACTATCCATTGAGTTATAAAAAACATATGCATTATTTTTTTTTAATTTGAGGTTTATTATGAGTTTAACTTGATAAGAATAATCACTAGGTAATTTATTGTAAACTATCCATCGAATTGTTATCAGATAAATCTTTCAGGCTCCATGAAGCATACAATTGATAACTAGTCAAATGGGGGAGACAAATGCTTTTAAAAAAACCCCACTTTTTCATAGAATCAAAATATCATTTTGCAATTAAAAAAAATGTCTCTTTTCTTCAATTATTCCTCATTTAATTTGTGAAGATCCATTATTATGAATGAACATTAACATGAAAAATAAGTTAAAAAAAATGCCCAAATTTAAATGAAAACTTAATGTTCCAAGAAGTTAAATTATGTCAGGTATAAAACAGTTTATAGCATGTTCAGGCTTGAATGATCAGCCTAGCGAGAATTTTTATACATACTGAGGAAGAATTTAAATCTTATTATTAATTTGATAAAGAATATATTATCTGCTATCCTGTTTTAATTGAAAACATTTATTCAGCGTTTGATCAGAAAACATTTTCATACACAATATTGTGTTATTAGGAAAAGGGATAAAAATACTAAGCTATTTTCTTTAATATTACTTTGATATGTGGTTATTTTCTATTAAAGCTACACTAATGAGATGGGGTTTTCTCAGTTGATTAGGACACTGTAAGGGACGACATCAAAAGTTCAATGAAGGATAAAAAACAAAAACTTAATTCATATATATATAGGTTTTTCACTGACCCTCCTACCCCCGTCTTAACTTAATTTGGAAAAAATTGATTGACCAATAAGGATATATATGTAAAATCGTTGTCAATTTAAACAAAACTTGCAGCAAATTGCTCCCCCCCCCCCCCCCAAACTATTTGAATTAAGTTTTTTATCCTTCATTAATTTTTGATGTCGTCCCTAAGCCTTGGGAAATAAAAATGTGGCATCAAACAGTTTATTTGTGGTGTTTTAGTTTTAAACTTTAGAAACCGTCTGGCTACATCAAATCTTAGCCTAGGGATATCATCCAATGAGATTATAGCAGAAAGTCTCCCATTTGTTAAAAAAGTTAAGAACCATAGATAATCTATAAGTAGTATCAGAAATTCTAAAAGGGAAGATAAATAACAAAAAACTCAATTATGCCCCACTAACGGGCATTATGTTTTTCTTCTGTCATCAGGTTAAAGTTTTTGGTTAAGGTAGTTTTGATGAAGTTGAAGTCTAATCAACTTGAAATTTGATACAAAAGTTCCTATGATATAATCTTTCTAATTTGAATGCCAAATTAGAGTTTTGACCCCAATTTCATGGTCCACTGAACATAGAAAATGATAGTGGGAGTGGAGCATCCGTGTACCATGGACACATTCTTGTTTTTACAAGTTATTAAAATTCCTAGTCTTCCTAACTAGAATGAATTTGAAGAAGATCATTGTAAAAGATACATGTATCAGTAGATGACAAATATTCTTTCGATCTTTCAGAACTTAAAAGATGTTTTAGCAGACTTGATACCAGAAAAACAGAAGGAAGTTGTAGCCTTAAGAAAGGAGTATGGAAACACGAAAGTTGGTGAAGTAACACTGGATATGGTAATATAATCATTAATGATATACATCAAGATAATTATAAATTAATGGTGATAAACAGGAAAACAGACAAAAAAACAACTAAAAAATGTGAGGAAAACTCATCTTTAAAAGTAAATGTTCATGAAACAAAACCATTTATTTAGAAACTAAGAAGTGATACAGTAAAAAATTGCACCACACCAGTATAAATGCAATCATGTCTGCTTCTATTTAAACTTTTAAGAATTGGATGGTGAAACTTGAGCAAATAATGTGATTGCTTTTTATAGTCTTTATGAAAACAGAGTTATGGTTAAAATGAATTATTTCTTTACATATACAAACTTGAGGAAAGAAAGACAGTCATTGTACTATTACCTTGCATTGGAATGTAGCAAACCCGATTTAACTTTCTTTTCAAAAGTGTTAAAACTGACTTTGGCAATCTAAGTCCTAAACATTAACATAGGGTCCAATATCTACTTTTTCATTATATTTGATTTCAAGATGAGAAATTTTAGTACAAATATCTAGCAACAAGAGAAATATATATATACAGAAGACAACTAAAATGTTTCCTTTATAATTTTTAGTTCTTTACATATATTTTTAAACATGTGATATGTACATTTTACCAAATAATGATTTGATTGGGCATGTTTTCAGATCTATGGTGGTATGAGAGGAATAAAAGGCTTAGTAACAGAAACTTCAGTCTTAGATCCAGATGAAGGCATCAGATTTAGAGGGTACAGCATTCCTGAGTGTCAGAAAATTTTGCCAAGGGGTAATGCAGGAAAGGGAGAGGAACCACTTCCAGAGGGACTCTTCTGGTTATTATGTACAGGTCAAGTGCCATCACAAGAACAAGCAGATGCTATATCTGAGGTAAGTTATACCAACTCTTTCTTATCAACACTCCCATGTCTGTCACAGAAGGATGAAGTCATATTGGGCTTAGATCATCTATCATAACACTTTATGTTCAAATTTTGATTTGTTTGTTTCTGTTCCACATGGAGGCCACTAAAATTTTTCCTGTTTTCATAAGATTTGAATGAAAATTAAATGATTTCCACTTATTTTTGACAATAAAGTCTATTTCTCATCTATTTATTGTGTTAAATGATAGAAATATTTATTTATGGTACATGTAGAATCTTCTAGTCACTACTTCTTTTTTTTTTTTTACAGTGTTATGAGTTTGTGCACATTGTTTCATTACTTAGATATGTCTATAATGACCAGGTATCATAGCAGGAATGTTTGTAATATATTCATTAACCCCAGAAGTAGAATAAGTATGCATTTAAGATTAGAACTTTATTATTTTACTATATTTTGTGTAATGTGTTTATTTTGTAGGAATGGAACAAACGAGCTGCATTACCTAACCATGTGATAACCATGTTAAACAATTTCCCATCAAACCTTCACCCAATGTCTCAGTTTAGTGCAGGAATTACAGCTCTCAACAGTGAAAGTAAATTTGCTAAAGCTTATTCTGATGGTGTACATAAGGCATCATATTGGGAGGTAAATTATTTATTATTGAAGTCGGTAAATTTTCTTGTAATGTTGGTTTTATTAGAAACAATGTTTTGTCATCCATTTACATTTAAACCTTGACTAATCACTTGTGTCTAATTTCATTTCATTGAAAATTTGAGACAAAAATTATAAAAAATCTTATGGTAATCCTGACTATGAACTTTGAGAAATGCCTTTTTGTGATAGGATTGTTAATTTTTTAAATCACATTTCAAACTTCCACCACTTAGTTTTTGCAAGCTTCATGAGATTGAGAATATTTCATTTTTTGAGGTCAATAGGTCAAACATATAGGTCACAGCAGCTGTTGATAGACTTGATATTTGGCATAACTTGTTTTGGGGGATTGTCTTTTGAATCCTATGTTCAAATTTTACTTAAATTAATTTGGTAATGTGATAAAGATCTGAATTGATTTTTAGCCACTAGGTCGATATTCAAGGATACAACAGAGTTTTGTAGAATGCAGTGGGGCAAAGATATGGTTGATGAGTGATTTCTTTTAAAGCATATGTTCAACCATCACAAAACTTAGCTGGATAATACCCTTTTAAATACAAGACAAATACTGATTTTTGGACCAGTAGGAGAAAGGTCAAGGTCACAATAGTTGTAAATAAACTGGTCAAAGGTCAATATTATCCCCCCTCCCAGATGCAGCAAATTATCTCCCTTTCAAGGAAAATGAAATAGAAATCTAAATTTAAAATTATAGCTAAATTATATAGGTCAACATTTGAATCTGGAAATGACTCTTTATCCTTATTGTCATAATAAGCGATGCAAGATGAGCTATTTTCTAACTTCAAAAGTGATTCTTTGAAAGCCTATTAACTAACAAAAAGATACATTGATGAATGTAAAGTCAAGTTGTGTGAAAAAACACTAGTACAAATAAAACAGTAGGGAATGATACTATTTTGAATGATTGCTTGCAGTTACTGAAAACAAGTTCAAAGTACTTAACCTGCTAATATAAAAGAAAACTGTTTAATGTATACTTGATATGTGTCATATTGTTACAGTATGTGTATGAAGATTCTATGGATATGATTGCAAAGTTACCAACAGTGGCATCTATAATCTACAGAAATTTATACCGTGACGGTACAGCTGTAACAGCTATTGACAATAAAAAAGACTGGAGTTGGAACTTCTGTTCTATGTTAGGTTACGAGAATGCTGATTTCATAGAACTGATGAGGATGTATCTTACAATTCATAGGTATGAATAACTTAAATCACCTATCAAGGATAGGATCATTGTTTATGTATACAAAGGAAAACTTGTATTACTTGCAGGTAAAAAAAACACATTGCTTGGTTATTTTAACTTTGTACTTTTTACTTTCCTTTGTGTTAGGTAGGAGAGCAGTTTTAATACATATCAAATAGCATTTTTCATGAAATTTTAATCCTATCCGCTGTAACAACTTGAAAAGTTTAAATTCCAGATATATTTATAGAAAGTTCTTCTAGAAAGTCATAGTTTCATTTAGAGAACAAACAAAACATGACTTGTTCTCTAAATGAAACCAGTTTTGTTTTTGAATTTTTTCAAATTTTTCTTGCAAAATGTATTACACAGTTTTTCATTAATTTTTTCTGCAGTTATGCATCTCAAACATAAATTTTGTGGAAATGTTTCTTCAGTTGTTCCTTTTTGGGAACTTATCAGATTCCTTCATCTTGGAACCAAATATGGCAGTCATTTGTATAGATGGAAATTTAAAAATATTTGAAAAAATCTACAGTTTAGTAGAGAAAATAGTAAATGTTATTTGATCTCTTTTTCAGTGACCATGAAGGAGGAAATGTCAGTGCTCATACCACACATTTAGTAGGAAGTGCTTTATCTGACCCGTATCTTAGTTTTGCAGCTGGTATGAATGGCTTAGCTGGACCACTCCATGGACTGGCAAATCAGGTAATTTTTATTGTTATAAATAGACGTAATGTTTTTCATTGAAAAGAGTTGTTCTTTTTTATTTTGCCATTTTCTCACTCTTAACTTTAGTTTGCTCTAACCAAATGTCATAAAAACTTATTCACATACTTATTACAGTAGATTCCGGTTATTTGCATAGCCTATTTGTCAGACAAAATTATGCAATAAAGCGGAGTATGCTTATATCCGAAATGCCAAATGACAGAGTCAAATAACATCGATAGAACAGATCAGTAAAAGAAATCCCTGAAGAAAGATGAACGTCTGTAATCCACATACAATATACTGAATGTTGATTTATTCTAATAAAAATTTTATGTCTACTCTAGTGTCATATGTGTTATTTTATTTTGTTTCTTTAAATAAAGATTATAAACACATTTAGTTTTAGTTTATTTGCATTCAGACTTTCCTTTACCTGGGATACGAAAATAAACTGTTCTAAAAATAGATTTGTTTCTATGACCCATATGTACAATGTACATTGTTAGGCTTTGATTAAAATAAACTTTTAAACAATACTTCACAGTTTATAATTATTTTAACAACAGATGTGTAATGAATTGCTGTTGATATGCAGTTGGGCACTGAAATAACAACTTGTTAGTTTCGTATATGCAAAGCAGTAATGGTGGGGCCCTGTACGGGTTAATTGCTGGACACAAGTGTTGAAAGTGAGAAAATATAATAATTAAAAGTAAATGCTCTTTTCATAAAATATTAAAAACAAATGATTGATGTATAAAATTCTTTAACAATATGTAAATGCCCTATAATATTAACATTAATACAGATCACCCCAAGCCCAATAAAGTTCACATTGGTTATGATCGGTAATTATTAGCAGGAGTTTTTGTTTTAAAAAATAACCCCAAATGTAATCTATGGACAATTGTTTAAATCCAATCAATTATTAACACCCTTTGAAGTAGAATGGTCAGTGTTTTTACAACAATTATCTGTTTGACATTTTTATGACCTCGAGGCTTAGAATAGAACATGGGAAACTTTACCTGTGTAGACATCAAGGTTTATTTTTAAATCAAATTCCATAATATAAACACGAAAGAAACTTTATTTCAATAACACAGAAGTAAATATGAAATAATAACGAAAATAAGGATGCATTCAAGAAAAATATACTTACCAAATGACCGTTTCCGGTCAAAAATCTCGTCAGTTTTAACTAAGCATATCTAGACGGCAATAATTTTCTATGCAATAAACCGAAAGGCCACGTGTAGAGCTATGCATATAACCGGACAATTTAACATTAGATGAATGGCAAATGGTTTTGTGCAGGAGAAAACTATGCAATTAACCGAATTATGCTATTAAGCGGTATGCAATTAAGTGGAATCGACTGTACAACCATGGAAGTAATATTGGAAGGAATAACATCGTCGTCACTTCAAAGGTTTCATCTGCGTTACCGCCCATCTTTCAATAACTCGTTAATTGGTTCAATATCGGCATGGAAGTTTATTCTCCGCATGTGATCGATCAAATCACTGACACTTATCGGTCATTTTCGTGTTCACGGAGAACTACGAACAGACAAGTTTTTGTCGAATATACATGCGAAGTAACCCGAATAGTCCATTCGTTACATTCCGTTGATGTACGCTGCCGAAAAGAGTCATTCGTTCAATTTTTATTTTAGTCCAATTTTTCCCTATTTTTGGTTAGTTTGAACTTAATAGTTAAAACCGACAGCTATCACATACGAAATTGGAGAACAAAGTTGTGTCATTTCAATTTTAAAATTTACAGACAATTAAAAAACCATTTCCGTATAAAGTTAAGAAGATGACTGTACAAAAAATACGTTTGGACACCCTTTATTAAATACGAAAAATCTAAATCTCTCGTGTATTTATAGTCAATTAAATTATTAACAATTCTAAACGGTTCTATCCTTCAATTTAAGTTCTTGATACATAAACTTAATTTGTGTAAAAATGAATTTACCGTAAGACAGATAGATGCAAGCCCATTTCGTCGGTTTGTTATATTTTTTGCTGTATAGCTTATTATATTAATACAAGCATTCCACAATAAACACTTTTTAAATATATATTTACGAAAATATTATCCCCGTTTTAGTTGTCCAGTTTCAATAATGCAATCAATGACATTTATGACATATACATAAATTTAGAATACTTGAAAGTAAATATTATTTCATTCAATCTCGATAAACTTTGCACATTTCAACAGTAAAAAAATCTATGCCTACATTTGCCTACATTATTTTGTTAAACATCATGTGAAACCTGATCGATTCATCGGTATTTAACTGTTTAACTCGGGATCCGCTTTTAACCGGAAAATACTTTTAGAACAGTTTAAAACAAACGGTAAAAAGCAAAAATATGCTAAATTAAATACAATTTTCCATGTTAAACTGCTGTAGTTTGAACAATTCTCGTCCGTTTTTCAAGTTTTTTTCACCATTCGATTTCTTTCTAAAGGTAGATATTCTATGTGATACAGCGCTACCTTGTTATTAATAAACTAGGGATTTCCCACAGGTGCGCTATAATTACCGGACTCGATAAAACCACGTGACTGATAAGAAATTCCAGATGCCTTTTACAACCGCGGTAACGCAGATAGTAACCAAAGGCGTCTTACCGCTGAGACTATAATTGGATGAAATCGTATGACTTTAGTACAGAGCTCAGCATGCTATAAATACATGCTAATTAGTCGTTGTTATTCCTTCTAAATATTACTTCCATGGTACAACCAAACATGGATCAAGTTGGAATATGGGTTACATCATTTTCCCCTTTCTTGTGTTATGCCTTTTATAAATGGAAAAACTGTAAAATTTTCAGTTTCCACACACCAATTTTGGTTTGCCATATCCAAATGTTGTAAATTTGATTTTTTTTAAGACTCATTAGTAGCCTATGACTGTTTTCTGCTCTTTGGTTTGGTTCAATATACCCAGTGAAATATGCATGCAAATTATTGTGTCCACTCTTCTTTTAGATAAATTCATATTTTTTTTAGGAAGTACTTGTATGGTTAACAAAAGTGCAAGAGGATGTAGGAAAAGATTTTTCAGAGGAGAAAATGAGAGACTGGGTTTGGAATACCCTTAAATCTGGACAGGTTATACCAGGATATGGTCATGCTGTATTGAGGAAGACAGATCCACGATATACATGTCAGAGAGAGTTTGCTTTGAGAAAACTCCCTAATGATCCATTGTTTAAATTGGTATCAGCTCTCTACAAGGTCACACCAGATGTTTTGATGGAACAGGGTAAAGCCAAGAATCCATGGCCTAATGTAGATGCACATAGTGGAGTTTTATTACAGGTATGACTAACCATAAACATTTCTGATTTAAGACTAATTTTTAAAAGTTTTTCATAAAAGTATTGTTCAAAGATATGCAAACTACTCTAGTCGTTCTGTTAATCTTTTGGTTTCTGGATGCTAAATAAAACACTATTCGAATTGCAACCTTACTAGAATATATGGTCACAAAGAATGCAAGAAAGATCTCTATTGATTTAAATGTCTCTGTGATTTAAGGTCAAGGTCAGTTACTCAAAATCTACCAACATTTTTTAAGGAAAGTGCCTTCTGAATACTTAATCAAATAATCTTTTTCTTCTGGGATTGGAACTGAAATGGATAAATGTTGGCATTGAGATTGGGGTCACTAGGTCAAGGTCATAGTTAAAAAAAAATAATACTGGAATTAATGCAAAAAAGAGGTTTCTGGATGTGCATCAATTTTTTATGCTCCTGCTATTATGGATATGTTTGAGGAATTTTCTCCCATTTTTGCAGACATGGAACTTAGCCATCTTATGAATGAATTTTATACCTTGTAAAAATAAAAACTACACATTACATCGTAACCTATATAAACTTGATTTTAAATATATAACAAAATAATGAGGAATAACTTACCTACCCAGCCATGTTTATATTACCAGTGAGAATTGTTTTTTCAAGGCCTAAAAGATAATAATGTTTATTATTTGTTATTTTCCAGTACTATGGTATGACAGAGATGAACTACTACACAGTCATGTTTGGAGTGTCCCGTGCACTAGGATGCATGTCTTCACTTATTTGGGATCGGGCTATGGGACTACCTTTGGAAAGACCAAAATCTTTTGACACACCATCATACAGAAAATTAGCAGAAAGTGCTAAATAAGTTGTTTGAAATAATTTTTATAAACTTGCATATATTAAGTTTCCTTATTGTAATTAGCATCAAGTTACAATTAAGGTCAGACACTGTTAGTTACTGGTATTTATTTTAAGTTAATTAGTTCTTGTGTAAACTTTCTCTGTTTGCTATTTTTATATATGACTGTATATGTGATATTGTCTTCAGATCAAATGATTTATATTATTTAGCAGCACTAATTTTAATATAAGGAACAATTTGGGCATACTTTGCAAGTGGAAACTGCAGGAAAGTTCATCCATAGAATGTAGATCAACTCCCCTTGTATTTGGATTCTCTTAAAATGAGTATCAGGCAGTTACATACAAGATTAATCTTGGGGAAAATATTTGCATTTATTGATTAAAAAGCTTATTTACATGATTTTAATTTAGCCAAGTAATATGAACGGGAATGTCATAGAATCTTCCCATTGATCTATACATCAGAATATGTAAATATCATTAAAAACTAATCACTGAAACAATGCAAGAATAGGAATAGTTTTCTTAACAATAATGTATTGTAGAATGTTCTTGAATACTAAGTGCAAAGTGTGGTTTGAATGTACATTTGTTAAAGTGGTATATTAAGATATCATTCATTTGTTGTATATTTATAGATTGTTTACCAGAACTATCAAGTATGAATTATAAAAAACCCATTTGTAAAAAAAATATGTAAAAATATATAAATATGCAGATATGAGTGTTCAGTTTTTCATGGCCAGTATTACAGCCATCATTTATTGTCGAGCCTGCGACTTTTGTGGCAGAAAGCTCGACATAGGGATAGTGATGGGGCAGGGGCAGCGGCGGCAGTGTTAGCTAACTTCTTAAAAGCTTTATATTTTAGAAGGTGGCAGACCTGGATGCTTCATACTTTTTATATGGATGCCTCATGTTACGAAGTTTCCGTCAGTCACAATGTCCTTGATCTCATTTTCATGGTTCAGTGACTACTTAAAAAAAAAGTCAAGATTTTTTGTTATGTTAAATTCTCTCTTATTATAAGTAATAGGATAACTATATTTGGTATGTGTGTACCTTGCAAGGTCCTCATGCCTGTCAGATAGTTTTCACTTGACCTCAACCTCATTTCATGGATCAGTGAACAAGATTAAGTTTTGGTGGTCAAGTTCATATCTCTGATACTATAAGCAAAAGGTCTAGTATATTTGGTGTATGGAAGGCCTGTAAGGTGTGCATGTCCAACTGGCAGGTGTCATCTAATCTTGGCCTCATTTTCATGGTTCAGTGGTTATAGTTCAGTTTTTGTGTTGTGACATGTTTTTCTTATACTGTATGCAACAGGTCTACTATATTTGGTGTATGGAATAATTGTAATGTGTACATGTCTAGCTGGCAGGTGTCATCTGATCTTGACCTCATTTTCCTGGTTCAGTGGTCAGAGTTTAAGGTCAAGTTTTTGAGTTTTGGTCTTTTTTTTCTAATACTATTTGCAATAGGTCAACTATATTTGCTGTTGGAAATATTTTATGATCTATATGTCAGTTGCGCAGATTTAATTTGACTTTGACCTCATTTTCATGGTTCATTCATCAGTTTTAAGCTTTTGTGTTTTGGTCTGTTTTTTTAAACTATAAGCAATAGGTCAACTATATATGTTGTATGGAAGAATCGTTAGCTGTACATGCATGCCTGGCATGGTTCATCTGACCTTGACCTCATTTTCATGGTTCATTGATCAATGTTTAGTTTTTGTCAAGCCTGCATCTTTTGTTGCATAAAGCTCGACAGGGATAGTGATGCGGCGGTGGTGTTGGCTAAACTTCTTAAAAGCTTTATATTTTAGAAGGTGGAAGACCTGGATGATTCATACTTTGTATATAGATGCCTCATGTTACGAACTTTCTGTCAGTCACATGTCCAACGTCCTTGACCTCATTTTCATGGTTCAGTGACTACTTGAAAAAAAAGTTAAGATTTTTTGTAATGTTAAATTCTCTCTTATTAAAAGTAATACGATAACTATATTTAGTACGTGCGTACCTTGCAAGGTCCTCATGCCCGTCAGACAGTTTTCACTTGACCTCGACCTCATTTCATGGATCAGTGAACAAGGTTAAGTTTTGGTGGTCAAGTCCAGATACTACAATCAATAGGTCTAGTATATTCGGTGTATGGAAGGACTGTAAGGTGTACATGTCCAACTGGCAGGTGTCATCTGACCTTGACCTCATTTTCATGGTTCAGTGGTAAAAAAAAAGTTCAAGTTTTTGAGTTTTGGTCTTTTTTTCTAATACTATATACAGTAGGTCTTCTATATTTGGTGTATAGAACGATTGTAAGGTGTACATGTCTAGCTGACAGGTGTCATCTGACCTTGACCTCATTTTCATGGTTCAGTGGTCAAAGTTAAGTTTTTGAGTTTTGATCAATTTTTCTAATACTATATGCAATAGGTCAACTATATTTGGTTTGGTGTATGGAAATATTTTATGATCTATATGTCAGTCGCGCAGGTTTTATTTGATCTTGACCTCATTTTCACGGTTCATTGCTAAGTGTTAAGTATTTGTGTTTTGGTCTGTTTTTCTTAATTTATAAGCAAAAGGTCAACTAAATTTGTTGTATGGAAGAATTGTTAGCTGTACATGTCTGTCTGGTATGGTTCATCTGACCTTCACCTCATTTTTATGGTTCATTGATCAATGTTGAGTTTTCTTGGTTAATGTTGAGTTTATGTTATAAAGCTTTATATTTAGGACTATCAACATAATATCAATGATTAGTAAAGGCGAGACATTTCAGTGTGTGCACTCTTGTCTTGGTTAATGTTAAGTTTATGTGACAGTTGTAATAAAGCTTTATATTTAGGATTATCAATATAATATCAATGATTAGTAAAGAAGGCGAAACATTTCAGAGTGTGCACTCTTATTTTTTGTGGGTAAAATTTTCGTGGATTGTCATGGAAACTTGATTTCATGTTTTTTTCTTATTTCTGTAAACAAGCCAAATAAGTAATTTGTTATTTGTGGAACATTCATATTTATGGTTCACATGTACCTACGAAAATTGGTAAGCAACAAATGATAATGAATCCACAGTATATTTACCCTTGCCAGGTAAAACCAGACTGAAAATTGGTTATTTCTGCAACACAGAATTTGGAGCAAGAGTAGAGACAGGTCAGCTTTAGGTCTAAATGTGTATGGGAAGTGTGGCATGTCTGTGTTCCTGCAGACTGTTTCTGGTCATGAGAGGATTGAATATTCAAAAACATGTTTTACACCACCATTGTTTAATCTGCCTGTTCCAAACCAGGAAATCAATAAAGGGAGGCAAACCACATTGCTATTTTTCAAAATAACTCATTTTGTCCAAACACAATTAAGAAAGAATTTTAACTGAATAACCTGGGATACATTGAATTTTAACTGAATAACCTGGTGAATATGTATCCCATCTATAAATTAACACTATATACTCTTTGTTGAAACAATAATGTATGTGTCATCATGCTGAACACATCTCTACTTGTTTCTTAAAGTCATTTATAAGAGGTAGATATCTTACAGATCTGAAAAAGCCTTCACCATATAACTTATCTTTGTCCAGCTGCCGACTAGGTTTAATGTCATTCTATTAAATAGTTCCTAAGAAAACAGTTACAGAAATATTTGTTGAACAGACAAAACAAGGTGAATGCAATTATGTCCAATTATACCTGACAAAACTTGCTATTGATCCCTGCTATAGCACAATACCTGAAAATAACACTAGTTGAAGGGCAGCAACTATTCAACTGATTCAAGGTTCAAGTCACAAAATGTTATGTATTACTTCCTATTACAAGAGTGTACCTGCTGAAATGTCTTGCTTACTTTTCTAATCATTGACTATGTCCTAAATATAAAGCTTTATTACAACTATTACTTAAACTTAACATGATCCAAGAAAATAAGGCCACAGCCAGATAAACCAAACGAGAAATATGTGTACACCTTACATTCATTCAATACACCAAATATAGTTGACATATTGCGAAACATTGCTTTAAGTTTCTTAGAAACAGACTTAACCAAGAAAACTAAATATTGACTAATGAACCATGAAAATGAGGTCAAGGTCAGATGAACAACACCAGACAGACATGTACACCTTACAATCAATATATGCATTTAATATAGTTGACTTATTGCTTATAGTATCTAAGAAACAAACTTAACCATGAAAACTCAACATTAACCAATGAACCATTAAATGAGGTCAGACGATACCTGCCGGACAGACATATACACCATACAATCATTCTATACTCCAAATATAGTTGACCCATTGCATATAGTATAGTATTTAAAAAAAGACTAAAATTCTAAAACTTAACTTTAACCACTGAAGCATGAAAATAAGGTCAAGGTAAGATGACACCAGTCAGTTGGACATGTACACCTTACAGTCATACATCAAATACAAAAGACCTATTGCTTGTAGTATTTGATATATGGACTTTACCACCAAAACTTAACCTTGTTCACTGATTCATGAAATGAGCTGAGGTCGAATGAAAACCCTCTAGTGGGCATGAGTATATTGCAAAGGTATGCACATACTTAAAAAAGTTATCCCATTAATCATACTGTGAATTCAGAAATTATCATGTGCATTTATTATTGTGATTTTGTCATTTTAGACAAAAACATGATCTTTATTTTTGCGATATTGAGAGAAGTTGTGTTTAATTCAGACAATTTTTTTTAAAATGCAAGTTTAAATTATTGAGATTATAACCCTGTCACATTTTTCGCAATAATAAAAACATCGCAATAATTTCTGAATTGACATTAATAAGAAAGAAATAAACATTGCAAAAAATCTGAACTTTTTTTTCAAGTGGTCACTAAACGAATCCATGACAAATCGCCCCACTGGCAAATCGCCCCACTTTTTCATAAACTCGCCCCACTTTCTAAAAAACCGCCCCACTCTTGTTTACCAACTCGCCCCACTTATGAAAAGGGTAAACTCCCATTGCAAATAGTTATGATAACATGCTCCCCTTATGAAAAGGGTTAAAATCCCGCTGAAATACGGTCCGTCAACTGGCCCCACTCATGACAAATAGATAAACCACTTATAAAAAAGATGCAATCCCGTTGTATATCTTTGTCCCTGCCCACGTCAATACCTTTGAACACCAAAGTGAAGTGCTATAAAATCAAATTGCTGTTAAAAACTCTGTTTTTGCAACAAAGTTATATATAAATGTTAATCACGCATCAATAGTATGATTATGATACAATTAACAGGTTTCTTTTCAATTGTTATACAAATAACTAAGCTTACAAGTATCAGAGACATATATAAATGTGTATATATGTCTCTGCTAGTATAAAGTTATTCTCCAATAATGATACAAAAATGTATTTGCAATTATATTTTAAGAATGTTAAAAAAGTTTAATAAATTTCGGGTTTTTTTTTGTATTCTGTGTAGATTACAAAAATCAAAATAAGTTTTCATTTAAGTGCGGCTAGTTCAATGGTAGACCTGAAAATTACATATATAGAAGTAGATTTTTCCTTTTTTCAATAAGTGGGGCGAGTTGACAGGGGAAAAATTAACTGGATTTAACCCTTTTCACAAGTGAGGCGATTTTTTAAAAAAGTGGGGCGAGTTGGTTAACCAGGTTGGGGCGCTTTTTTAAATTTTTTTAATAGTGGGGCGAGTTGGTGTGGGGCGATTTGTCCTGCTTCCTCACTAAACCATAAAAATGAGAACAAGGGCCATGGACATATGACAGACGGGAACTTTGTAACATAAGGCATCTATATACTAAGTATGAAGCATCAAGGTTTTCCACCTTCTAAAATATGAATTTTTAAAACGTGAACCAACGCAGCTGCTGGATCACTATCCCTATGATGAGCTTTCTGGGGCAGAAGTTGCAGGCTTGACAAAAATGCTCCTTGTATTGTTCAACCTGGTATCTTTAGGTTAAAAATGTGTTGTAAATTCTAAACCATCTGAGCTGATTACAAAAAACAGATTTATTTCATAAAAACAAGAGTACACATCTAATGTTTACAAATGTCAATACAGTCATGAAAGTATGTAAGGGAAAAAAGTTTCAAGTAGAGGATTGTATTCAACTTTCACATTCATTGCCTACTGATCAAGTTCTCTCTGAATCTTTCAGAACTTCAAACATTTCTTCAAATGGTTTCGTTCCTTCCATCTTTTTTTTACAACAATACATAAGGGTTAATTAATTTACATTTTTTATCAAGGACTTAAAAATATTCATTAGTAAATCATGATTGCAAATCAACCCAATTTTACTTTCATAGTTAAAAATGCATTTAAAAAATAAAAATTGATTGCGACTGACATAATATCCCAACCTCATCGAAGTTCGATACAAGGTTTGTCTGTTATCAACACTACTATTGTATGCAGGCCATAAAACATGTAGATTTTAGTAAAATTAAATATTTATTATCTCGATGCAAGTCTTTGCTTAAATCTTTTTCTCATTGCAACAACAAAGGATCGTAAGTTATTTGTCTGGTTTAATTTGTCCACAAGTTGATCTAAATCTGGCACTGATGGTTCACAATCTGAAACTATAAAAAATAAATCAGTTAGTAATGCATCTTGTCAATGATAGAAAACATATTTAGTAGTAAGGAACATAATAACATACAAGAACTGAATTCAGTATTTTGTCCCTAACTATAACTAAAAATGATGACATGAAAATGAAATATTAACATGTGTCCTTTTGGGTGCCTTGAAGTTGAAAATGTTAAAATTGCTCTCCCATTCAGATGTTCATGTATTATGATCTAATTTATATGGAAGTTTTAAATCAACTTTATCATATCTAGATCAAGTTCAAAATCCAGTGTTAATAAAAAATTTAGGCTGAACTAAATGCTGCTGACGATGATAAAATCTAGAATTGATATGTCTTGATTTAACATTACAACATAAATCTTGCAGGCTGACAAAAACATTAACTACTTACCTATATATTTCCTGTCTTCCTGAGACAGTTTTGTGAAGAAGTAACAAGTTAAGTCAGGATTTTTTCTGTCAAGTGAGCTAAATATAAACTGTATTCTTCCACCTATAAAATAATATACTGATGTATTTTCCTTAAAGAATTAAACACAATCTAACAGTTATTATGTACACATTCATATAATATATCAAAATATATGGCTATTAATTTATTAGTTCCTTTTTGACATTTATACATACATGGCTTTCAAAATTCAGGTTTCAGCATTCCTGATAAAGGTAAACATAGCAATATGCTTTGGAAGCACAAAATTTATGAAAATGACAAAATAATTCATGCAATGCATTCCTAGTGTTATTTTTATACAGTTATAGTTGTTCTCAGAAATTGCTTTTGAAATTTTGGAATCCTCTGGTTTTATAAATGTAGTGCTACTAAAAATTTTGCCCATCAACCCTTAATTTAATCATATACAGCATAAAAGGCAATTTTTGAAAATTTTATCAAATCCTTATTATTTCTATATAGTTATGGAAGCCATGTTAAATGTATGAAATATTTAGAGGACAACATTTCAAATTCTGGACAACTCATCAATGGCTTAAATCTCTCAAAACAGGAATTCAGACATTTTATTTTTTTTTTGTCTATTCAGTTCTGTTATTAATGCAATTTCAATTTATATCAGTATTTTAAACCGAGCAGTCAACATGCTTAATAAGTTATAATAGATTATTTTCATATTACCAACTTTTGACTAAGTAGTATGTACTTTTCGAGAGCTAACCTACTCTGTGGTATAAAATTCTGGTGATCGAGATCAAGTAAGAGCAAAATTAAACTGTTATATGATGATTTTGTTGTGTATAGAAAACATTTATCAGTTTATTTTTTACCTCCAAATTGCACCGATTGTAAACAAGATATAATTTATTTTACTTGCTCTTGCTTGACTGAGTACCAGAATGTCCTACCCAGTGAGTAGGTGACCAGGGCTCACGCTACCAGGCGACTTGGGCGAAGAAGTCGCCCTGCCGACCGTCACTTCGCTTTCCCCGACCCCCAAAAGCGAAAACAAGTCGCCCTGTTCTTGACGAAAGTCGCTTTCAGTCGCTTCCGTCATCGGACATTTTCAATTTTTACCAAGTTGATGAAACATCAATTTTTTACTGATAATTAAAGAAATTCAGACATAAACTATTCATTATCTTTAGAAAAGAGGTTGAAGCATTGTCTTCGCAGTGTGTATCAGGTTATTTGATAAAAATACAACTTTTTATCACTTCGTGCATTTTCGCAAGTTCCGGTGCTTGTTACTCGAAAACGTACATCAACCTAAATTTCGGCGGCAAAATAAGTTTGTTACTTCATTTAAACGTGATACAAGTTGCCTCCAGTAAATGTTTAATCCATTTATTGCATTAAAACCGTCATGTTCCTTTCCAAATAACTTGTTAAACATCGTTTATTTTTGTAAATTTTCTTGCATTCGTCCGCCCATTGACCGATTTCTAAACTACGGATCTGAACCGGACCAGCTATGACCGAAATCCGTACTTTTACAATAATAACTACGGACGCACTGATGTAACAGCGGACAGAAGAATATTGATCCCAAAGGGGAAAATTACGCATCCCACACGCATTAAGAGACTTTTGGTTACATCTAATTGATTGGTGTATATAATTCCCTATATTTTTTATGAATGTTTCAAACTATTGATTAAAGTTGCTTAACTCTGAGACTATTATACTAATATCAATATATTATGGCCCAGCTTAATAATTTTTATATTTTTTTATGAGAAACACTGAATTTCATACACAAGATAATTTTTAATTAGATTGTAATTGATATAATTTCTTTACATTTTTTAAAATAAATTTTTTTTTTAGTGCTACTATTTAGTTGGTAGTTTCTCACAAGAACCTTAGTAAAACTTAAACAACTTTTAATTTCAAATGTTACTTTAATTGTAATTTTTTACTCATATGAATTGAACAACATAAAAAGAACATTATTTACATATGGCCCTTTATACTATTGTAAAATCCAAACATTGTAGCGCACCCGCACGAATGAGCACTTCTCTTTCAAATCTCACCACTTCTCCCTATCAGTTTCAAAAAGAGAAGTCACTTCTCCCTATAATTCTGAAGTAGTGTGAGCCCTGGGTGACATGTTGAAAAATTATATAAGCCAGAGTCAAAAGCTGGTTATATGAAAAAAGTCTATTGCAAGCTCTCTACATGCTTATCCAGCCATATTGATTTTTCGTGTGTTCTTTGATACATGTGATATGTAAATATTTTTTTTAAAATAAAGTTTCTTCTGAAACCAACCTGGTGTCTTTTTCATCTGCATATCTAGACTTTCTGTATAAATATCAGCCTGTGACTGTAAATCTGCATGTTCTTGGTCCAAGTCTGTTGATGTAGTTTTCAGAGCTGCAATACACATACATAGACATATTAGCAGAACACCAATGTAAGGTTCCTATCTGTTACATTGTACGCTACATTTAACAATTTTTTAGCAGTGTCATCCCCAGATATTTCATATACCATCCTGGTAAAAACGAAAATTTAAAATATCATCTTGTTTCTTAAAAATTATAGCATCACACCCATAACACAATCTATAAGAAAGTCAATTCAGATATATATATAGCATCACATCACCATGATGCTAAAAAGCCGTCGACAACACTGTTTAGAGTGACCCTTAGTCAGAAATGTTAGCTTTCTAGTTTCAGTGAGATCTAATATGATGATCAATTTTGAAACAGTCCTTAGTTTGGCCTTAACAAAAAGGAACAAGTCTGCTATAAAAGGGATGCAATTGGTTCTCAAAAGAATACCTACAACCTGTAGATAAACTTTATTGCAGATACTAGCAAAGATGTTGTCTAGAAGAAAATTTACAGCTTTAATCCTTGCATCACACTTCCAGTAATTCAATTATATCATTATTGTTGTTACTATAATTATAATAATAATAAATTCTTTATTTAACGAAGGTAACTCATTTAACATACAATTGTTAATCTCAAACAAGGCCTTCACACATTTAAATGAATAATTCATATAACAATCAATGCATATAGAACAATAATCAATAGATATGTACACAATTACAAATATATATACACAAGCATGAAAACAGACTGTAGAACTAGCATGGCAAGAATGTCCTAAAAAAAGTTTGTCTACTCATTTTGTTTTGTGATAAAGAGATTAGCACATTTCATCTTAAAGCTTTCTATATGTCTTAAATTCTTTATATCATTTGGCAAATTATTCCAAATGGCATCTCTACCTTCTTGGTTGTAATGAATGGTTTGTTGTGCTTGTTGTATTTCCATAGAAACTGTTTCGTTGTAATTTTCAACTTTAGCATTTTCTTTGCATAACTGTTCCAATTCTTGTTTAAGGAAGGCTAGCTTAACAGTTTTCTCTTGTAGTGCTGAAATAAAAATCATCTACATATATACTTGTCAATTTAACTATCATATTAAGGCAGCCTTAAAATAACTATTGTGTATTGTCAATCAAAAACAGGACAAGAAAATAGGATATGTTAGGTTCACATTAACACTCATTTAAGGTACATATGGTATATTTACTTTTTACAAATTGTGACATGGTACATGCATATGGGATCCCGATAACAAGTTCAACCTGCCACATTCTGTATGTATGTGCCTGTCCCAAGTCAGGAGCCGGTAATTTAGTGGTTGTCGTTTGTTGATGTGTTACATATTTGTTTTTCGTTAATTTGTTTTACATAAATTAAGCCATTAGAATTCTCACTTGAATTGTTTTACATTTGTAATTTTGGGCCTTTTAAAGATGACTATGTGGTATGGGCTTTGCTCATTGTTGAAGGCTGTACGTTGACCTATAGATGTTAATTTTTGTGTCATTTGGTCTCTTGTGGAGAGTTGTCTCGTTGGCAATCATATCTCATCTTCTTTTTTATATTGACTAATAAGCACCCATTCAACATCTTATATTTATATAAACATTATGATTATCTAAAACTCTACCATCTGAAGTAATAGGAACACAGTAGCTTATCTCTGTCTACAACTTTTTGACACAAGCAAGACAAAAAGCCGTTTTTTACATATATTATAAAATGCTGTTAATTTTTTAAATATTTATCCATATATAAAAATCATGAGATAACTTACCTTTTTCATTTAAACAAGTGTTTTTTCTCAGGTTTTCTATACTTTCTTGATGCTGTAGTAAAGTATCTAAAATTATATAATATTAATTAATATATGTACATGTACATAAGTAAAATGTATATATGATATAAAAGGTGGTGACCGCAAATTCATCTCTTTAGAACCATATGCATTCTGAAAGAATAGAATTGTAAAATACTTTTCAGAGATTTAAAAGTTTTATTTGGCAGGGAAAATACCAGAGCCTTATATATTATAATTTATTTTGATATTAAAAAAGCAAAATAAGTAACAGTACTAAAACCAATTTGGTCTGGCCTAATCATGCTAATTGATGAATCATTTTAGGAAATAAAATATGAAAAAAAAAATAAACAAAAATAAACAAAATTCAATATTTCAAAAATACTAAACCTTGCATAAAGTTCTGTTTGCTTTCAATATCTTAATGAGTTGACTATCATGACTATTAAATATAAAAAATAAGATTTGCATGGAATGATTGCCAATGGCAATGAGACAACATTCCACTAAAACCAAAGGACAAAGATGTTAATATAAGTTTAACCACTATATTTTGTGCAGTTTGCTCTGTGAAGTTTTGCCTGTCGGCTCCTCAACTGCTCATAATGATCTATTGTCCAGTCTTTGATAAACTTCTCCCTAGTCTGAGCCAAATTTGTCTTCAAAGAATTCAGTTCTTCTGCAAGTGACATTGTTCAAGTTCTGAAAAAGTAGATTGAAATGTTGAAATAAAAAAGGATAGAAGCAAAGTATAATATTAAATTACTGAAATCATGTTTTGTGTGCCTGATAGTGATATAAATGTACATGTACTTTGAGTATTTACAAATACTGCTGATGCAGTTAACTTAAAACGTGCACTTTTGTAAATTTCATGCCATAAATTGAAATAGAAAACTGGGATTTTCCTGAACACAGGGACTATACCAAACTTTTCCTGACTGGTGCCAATCTGTTGACATTAAATAGTTATCATGATTGTATTATTTTATGCCAGTAGCGCCTGTATATGGAATATATAATTCACAATTTATACCATATTCCTGGGCTTGTATACACCTTATCGCTATTTGTCTGCAATAACTGGATATCACACAGGTTACCTAAAATTTTGACCTCATAAAACAAAATATCTGACGCCACAATGGAAAAGTGATTGTTGTATGACGGCCGGGTCATTATTTCCTTGATAGAGGGTTGCTGCTAACTAGGAAGTTTTAAAACCAAGAGTTCCAAATGGTGAAATTGAAATCATCCCTAAGAAAATTTTACAGATACCATCACTAGTAGGTTGACTGTTATGGAATAACCGTTTAACAGGTGTCTGAGGTGATATTGGATAAGTTTGTTATGTCATGACAACAATCCTGTTCCCTTTTAATGAATATGACCTATGGATAAAGACTATTACAGTGTTTGTAATAATATGAGCAACACGATTGGTGCCACATGTGGAACATGATCTGCTTACCCTTCCTGTGCACATGATATCACCCCAGTTTTGGTGTGGTTCTAGTAGTGGAATCCGGGTCCGTTCGCGCCCATTCATGTTCACACCCACTCATGTTCGCCCCTTACATGTTCGCACCCTACATGTTCGCGCCAAATTTTAATTGGTTTTGGGTTTAATAACTTTGTAATCAAGTTTTGGCAAGTAGTATTCTTATAAGTATAATTGTTTTCGTTGTCTCAAAATAAAGTGAGACAGCATTTTTTATTGTGTTGAATAAATCTTAATTATGTTTTGGACAGTGTATTGTTAAAAAAAAATAATATTCCTTTCTAAATAAAGTGGGATTCTGTCAATGTTTTATTTTGTGTTGAATAACTCTTCATTATGTTTTGGTTAGTTTATTGCTTTAACTTTGTTTCATTGACTTGTTTCAAAATGGAGTGAGATTCTGACTACTCTTTTTTTTGTGTGTTGAATAAATTTTATCATGTTTGATCATGTTTTGGTTATAATAGTGTATTGCTATATTTTATTGTTTCATTGTTTCAGATCAAAGGGACCAAGCTGTTAAAAACAATTATCTTTTGTGTTTTTCATTTAAAATCATTTAAAATCTTCAATCTTTTACTCATACCAAGCTATAAATACATCCAGTATTTACACGAAAACAACAATCATGAATTTTCAATTATTCAAATGGAATTTGAATTAAAATTGGGCGCGAACGTGTAGAGTGCGAACGGACCTTGGGTGCGAACGTGTAGGGTGCGAAAGTATATTGGGCGCGAACGGACCTGATACCCTAGTAGTGTGGTTCGTGTTGCTCGGTCTTTAGTTTTCTATGTTGTGTCGTTTGTACTATTATTTGTCTGTTTATCTTTGTTTATTTTTCGGCCATGGCTTTGACAGTTTATTTATTATCTGTGAGTTTGAATGTCTCTGGCAAATGTCTGGTATCTTTCGCCCCTCTTTTATACTGTTTTCGTGAACAATAGACCATTAGGGGGTAAAACCCAGTCGCAGCTCAGTATCCTCGTTTGTATTTTATGGACCCTGTGATCACTATGTAATTGAACAGTTGAATTTATATCGAAATTACCAAATAAGGTTCATATTGTTTGCTTTTGACTACAATCTGATACCTTCAATACTTTGTTTATTTTGAAAGTCCCGCAATATCATTGACCAATTAAAATTCTCGTAACAAGCTTTACTTTCAACGTCGGATAATACTAAAACCCGATAAGTCAATATTTAACATAGGACAATAACGTAAACGCGTGTCTTTTACCAGTAATTAAATAAGTAAACAGCTAAAATTAATCGTTTAAAAACATTTATCAGTCAAAAGTATAAATATCTAAAAGGACATTTAAATAAAAATATTGAGCATCCATTTGAAATGAAATCATATTTAAACATGCAGTTGTAATTATTTCTAAAATCTGTCAGTGACAGTCTAATGGTATGTATGCATTAGAGTAAAATCTCATATTTTTTTAACTGTGTGTTTTAAAGAAAACTAAAAGTTAAAAATCTCATTGTATCATAAATTTGATAAAATGTTATACAATATAACAAAGCCGTCAATCACATAGCTTCAAAAATCATAAATATTATATTTCAATTAAACTTGCTTTTGAAATAATAGTCATTCAGGTATTTGAATTGCATCTGTGTTAACAAAATAGTTTTTTACTTGGATTCCGCTTTCCTAACGCCAGCAAAATGAAATATTTTCTAGTTTTCCAATCTAATTAAAATATAGATCTCTGATTACGTTATACTAGAAGTCATACTATACATAGGAAATTTATAACGTAATCAGAGATCTATATTTTATATGAAGCATATAACGTAATCAGAGATGCATGATGACTTGTTTAATGAAATAATTTGTCTATAATTGATTTGTTTATTCAACAATTGTCTGATGATTATGAACTAAGGTAATATTGCCACTCGTAATCATTTAATTCAATCAATCTTTTTTGAAGTTGACACACTTTGAATAGTTGTGTATAAATAAAGAAAACTTTCCAATTGCCTCCCTAAACACTTATACATATCATGACTGCAACACCACCGACATTTTAAAATTTCTAATCTTTATCTTCGAGGAAGTTACCAATAGGCATGCTCGGTCATTATACGAAGTTCTTGCAAGACTTGCAATACTCTTGCACCCTTTTTGTACGCTCGAGCCTCCTTATATATAAAGGTAGATCATAGATATATATTTCTTGAGATAGAATTTTCTTATACTTTGCCAAAATGAAGATTTATAACTTTTTCCCCCATTCAAATATATAATAAACAGTATAGGTCACCGTGCTATTTTTCAAGCTATGAGTTGTTGACTGAAATGGCCTGAATTTGGTTAGATCAGAGATTTAATACATGATGTATTATATGTCTCTGGTTAGATTGTTCGTGAAAAAACACATATGTGTGCATAAAAAAAAAAAATCTATGAGATAGAATTTTGTAAATAAATTGTGAGAAGATAGGTTTTATAATATGTTTTACAAAAATAAAAAGGAAAAAATGGCAACGGTCACCGAACTTGTTTTCTACTGTGACAAGTAAAGATTAAAAATTTCCATATCAGTACGGTCAGAAGTCCATTACTAGTCTAGTAATGGACTTCTGGTTCAGTATATATTTTTTTACTAAAAGAGTTAACTCCCCTTAAATGCCTTAATTGAAAAAAAATGTTCTAAAACCACAAAATTTTATATTTGTTTTAATATTTTGTATTATGCAATAAATCATCAAAGATTTCTTTACATAAAGAAAATAGTCTAACCAATAAATTGCAAATCTGTCTCCAAATTTGCAGATTTAGGCAAATAACTAAACCGATTTTGTACTGGGATTGTACAATCCAAGATGACGGTATACCATGAATCTACCTTGAACAACACAAATGTTTGGTATTTGCAGAGATAATGTATAACCCAATATATCTCTGGTATTACAAATGAACACGAATAAGCTGGGACTATTAGAATATGACTATAAAATGTATAGATCTACGAAATAAATAGACCTTCGAAGTTAAAATCCGTTGTCTTACTATACTTTGATGTTATGATACAGTGGTTTTTAGATACATCTTATTACCCCATAACTGGTGACGAATTGTACAAAACAAAGAAATTGTGTCATAGCCTGGAATAGCGAGCCTCGAATAGCTAAACATAAACACGAAAAACTGGCACATAAGGTTCAATAATCTGATAATGGAACAAGACGTTTTGACTACATTGAAGATCTTAATCATTGGAGAAAGTGGAGTGGGAAAATCAAGGTCTGATAGCGACAGTCATAGTGATTTTTAACTGTTTACATATCAGTCATATGCATATGGTCATTAAGACATTATTGATATCGAAAGTTTTCTCTTTCTCTCTCAAAATGTTTATTTTCAATACCAGAAGGTTGGCAATAAATCCAGCTTTTTAGAGTACTGCCTACCCCAGTGTGAATACTAGGGAAAACCTTGTTTTATCAATTCTACTAAGTACTTGGCAATAGTCCATATACAAATATTTCGGCTCAACAAATGGCCTTCTTCTGTGTCACAAGTTTTAACAGTATTTTGTTAAAACTTGTGACACAGAAGAAGGCCATTTGTTGAGCCGAAATATTTGTCAACACGATTTAATTACAACATTTTCGTATTATAACATCTTATATCAGTACTGTTGTGCAAATTTTTAGACTGATATAATTTTTTCCTTATCTGCATAGTATCGCCTATTCTAGACGATCCGGTACGTAGTAAATTTGCTGGTTGGTCCTTTTTATAGACTTTTGTATATATATATATATATATATAGATATTCATTAAATAAAATAATAAAATAAGTAAAAAGTTAACAGTTCCATTCTATCGATTTCATCCTTCCATTGGGACTCTTCGGGATAACTGATGTAGTGTCGCTATAGGTGACGTCGTTAAGGAGGTTTATCATGTTTATGACATTCCGTCATTGTTCGTTATTAAAAGTTCTCTGGATTTAATTTTGATCGGAACGTTGTTATGAAATAACGTTCCGTCTCTTTTCTATATGCTTCATCCTGTCTACATTTAAAAATAGGCATTATTTGAAAATGCTTTTTACCACAAATGTCAAGATGGGCACTAATTGGCGAATTTCTGTATTGTGGGTGTTTTATTTGTTCTTTGTGAACTCGCATCCGTTCACAGAGGCTATTCCCGGTCTGTCCAATATAATTTTCGTGACAACCAGGACATGTGACGCAGTAAATAAGGTTTGTTGTCTTACAAGTCATATTGGCGTTCACATGAAATTTTTTGCCATCTTTAAATGATTTCATTTTACCTGTTTCTAAATATTTCGTATCTTGGCCACAAACACGGCATCTTGAATCTCCACAAGACTTTATTTCAAAGTCATTAACCTTCGGTTCGAACCGAGCTCTGGTTAAGTGTATAGAAAAGAGATGGAACGTTATTTCATAACAGCGTTCCGATCAAAATTAAATCCAGAGAACTTTTAATAACGAACAATGACGGAACGTCATAAACCTCCTTAACGACGTCGCCTATAGCGACACTACATCAGTTATCCTGAAGAGTCCCAATGGAAGGATGAAATCGATAGAATGGAACTGTTAACTTTTTACTTATTTTTTTATTTTATTTAATGAATATATATATCTACACATGTGAAAATTATTTTTTACGCCTATATATATATATATATATACATATCTTCGCTAGCCAAAAGTAATGATCTGCTCCTTGAGATAGAATTTCGGAGACGCAAAGTAATGATTTTCATAGCCATTGGTTCAAGTGTTAACTGGTTTTAGCCATTCAAAAAGTGCCTATAACATGATTACGTGAAAATGTAGGTAAACAATTGCCACATGCTAATTAGCTGCAAGAAATCTTTACCACTCGAAACATACAACAATATTAAGTGACAATTTAAATGTTCTTAATCAACTTATAGAAGTTCCTGTGTATGTTTCTGTTCCAATGTTAGAATATGTTATCGTATATTTTTAGTTTGTAAACTCTAGACACTGCCATGTTTCACCTCAATATTGAAAAGAGTTCAAGTGCTACCATTGGTCAAGAATAATACATTCAGAATGGATGTGACTTTAATCAACCAATAGATAGTGTAACATTGTTATCATAAATGTTGGCTTAATCTGCCAAGGGTGCATCTTCGCTAGCCAAGGGTTACTATCCACTCCCGTTCTCTTCACCCTTGGCGGATTGAGATAAAATTTCGGAGACACAAGGTCAGGATTTTTATTGGTTGCAGTCGAAACTCGCTGCATCCAATCAAAAAGCGCCAATAACATGATCACGTGTAAATGTAGAAAGTGTTTGTAAACAATTGCCACATGTTTATTGTGCAACAAGTCTTTACATCCCTAAACATACGACCACATTCAGTGACAATTTTAATATTTTTAATCGACTAATAGAAGTTCCTTTGTATATTTCTTCCACAAGTGCATGAATTTTGATGAATATTTTCGTTTCCGGCTTAACCAAGTGTGTAGAATCTAGACGCCACCTTGTTTTTACCTTCAAATTGAAGAGTTCAAGTGCTACCATTGGTCAAGAATAATGAATTCGGAATGGGCGTGACTTTAATTTCCCGATAGATGGCGCAACATTGTTTTCACAAATGTTGGCTTAATCTGCCAAGGGTGAAGAGAACGGGAGTGGAGCGTAACCCTGGGCTAGTGAAGATGCCAAGGGTGGAGAGAAGGGGAGTGAATCGTAATCCTTTGCTAGCAAAGATAGACCATACAGGCCATTAAGAAAAAAATCTGGCCTGAATCTTTTAACCTCAAGGTTTACTAGAAGAAAAAAATATGGATGTATTTATATTTACATTTTGTACACCACAAAACTATTATTAAAGGGTAAAACATCATGAAAGGCACACACAATTATTTAATAGGTCAGTATTTAAATTTTATTTAAACTTAATGTTGATTTGACATTGGTTTAAAAAGTGGTTTGACAACAATGCAACAATTAATGTTTTTGATGATTTAATGTGCTTTAGATATACAAATGTTTACCTGTTGAAGAAATTTTATTTAAACATATACATGTAGAAGCAAAAGTACATAAGTATAAGTATTATATATACCATGCTATTTACGAGTTAACATATTTAACAACGAATCCGCAGGATGATATAAAAAAGAAGATGTGGTATGATTGCCAATGAGACAACTGTCCACAAGAGACCAAAACGACACAGACATTAACAACTATAGATAACCATACAGCCTTCAACAATGAGCAAAGCCCATACCGCATAGTCAGCTATAAAAGGCCCTGATAAGACAATGTAAAACAATTAAAACGAGAAAACTAACGGCCTTATTTATATAAAAAAATGAACGAAAAACAAATATGTAACACATAAACAAACGACAACCACGGAATTACAGGCTCCTGACTTTGTACAGGCACCTACTTAAATAATGTGGCGGGGTTAAACATGTTGAGTTCGTTTTAAATATGTTAATGAGTAAGGCGTGGTGTATATGTTTTGTAACATCATTCAAAAGTGCCTGGTGATTTTTTTTCCAATAAAAAAACAGTGGGAGTGTCGTTCTAGCCCGCTGCTTCGCACGCACATGAGAAAACCGATCCAGTTTGGAATACGGCACATCAGATATGACAAAAAGTTATTTTTCTGAATAGAGCGACACGGATCCTCTAAGGCACATGCCATTTGATTTTTTGGGGGCCTGTGAATTTTTAGAACAAATTATTTCGGCTCTAATTTGTCATAAAAAAATTCTTTAAAAAAGGATTTTCCCAAACAAAATTGTAATGCAACAAAATTAAGATAAAAATATTCTGGCTCAGGTATAAACAGCCCTTTTCCTATATAAATGTACCTACATGTATATAATAATATGTATACATTAATTCACTCAGTAAATTTAGTGCTTTATGATACCAATCAATGATTACCTCTATTTTCAGTTTGTTGTTGCGATTTACAGATGATACATTTGACCCTGAACAAGCAGCAACTATTGGTAAGAATAAAGTTGGCAATAGACAATACAACAAATTTCACATATTAAAAGTATGATTTTTTTATAGCCCTGAAAAATGTGTTTATCATATATAATAGAGTAAGTTAGTTAATGTTTTAATTTTTATACGACCGCAAAATTTGAAAAATTTTTCGTCGTATATTGCTATCACGTTGGCGTCGTCGTCTGCGTCGTCGTCGTCGTCGTCCGAATACTTTTAGTTTTCGCACTCTAACTTTAGTAAAAGTGAATAGAAATCTATGAAATTTTAACATAAGGTTTATGACCACAAAAGCAAGGTTGGGATTGATTTTGGGAGTTTTGGTCCCAACAGTTTAGGAATTAGGGGCCAAAAAGGGCCCAAATAAGCATTTTCTTGGTTTTCGCACTATAACTTTAGTTTAAGTAAATAGAAATCTATGAAATTTTGACACAAGGTTTATGACCACAAAAGAAAGGTTGGGATTGATTTTGGGAGTTTTTGTTCCAACAGTTTAAGAATTAGGGGCCAAAAAAGGGCCAAAATAAGCATTATTCTTGGTTTTCGCACAATAACTTTAGTATAAGTAAATAGAAATCAATGAAATTTAAACACAAGGTCTATGACCACAAAAGGCAGATTGGGATTGATTTTGGGAGTTGAGGTCCAAACAGTTTAGGAATAAGGGGCCAAAAAGGGGCCCAAATAAGCATTTTTCTTGGTTTTCGCACCATAACTTTAGTATAAGTAAATAGAAATCTATGAAATTTAAACACAAGGTTTATAACCATAAAAGGAAGGTTGGGATTGATTTTGGGAGTTTTGGTCCCAACAGTTTAGGAATAAGGGGCCCAAAGGGTTCAACATTAAACTTTGTTTGATTTAATCAAAAATTGAATAATTGGGGTTCTTTGATATGCTGAATCTAACTGTGTATGTAGATTCTTAATTTTTGGTCCCGTTTTCAAAGTGGTCTACATTAAGGTCCAAAGGGTCCAAAATGAAACTTAGTTTGATTTTAACAAAAATTGAATCCTTGGGGTTCTTTGATATGCTGAATCTAAAAATGTACTTAGATTTTTAATTATTGGCCCAGTTTTCAAGTTGGTCCAAATCGGGGTCCAGAATTCAACTTTGTTTGATTTCATCAAAAATTGAATAATTGGGGTTCTTTGATATGCCAAATCTAACTGTGTATGTAGATTCTTAATTTTTGGTCCCGTTTTCAAATTGGTCTACATTAAAGTCCAAAGGGTCCAAAATTAAACTAAGTTTGATTTTAACAAAAATTGAATTCTTGGGGTTCTTTGATATGCTGAATCTAAACATGTACTTTGATTTTTTATTATGGGCCCAGTTTTCAAGTTGGTCCAAATCAGGATCCAAAATTATTATATTAAGTATTGTGCAATAGCAAGAAATTTTCAATTGCACAGTATTCAGCAATAGCAAGAAATCTTCAATTGCACAGTATTGTGCAATAGCAAGAAATTTTCCATTGCACAGTATTGCGCAATAGCAAGAAATCTTCAATTGCACAGTATTGTGCAATAGCAAGTATTTTCAATTGCACAGTATTGCGCAATAGCAAGAAATATCTAATTGCACAATATTGTGCAATAGCAAGAAATTTTTTAATTGGAGTTATCTTTCTTTGTCCAGAATAGTAGTTGAATCAACTTAAATCATTGTTTTATACAATATACAATGTATATTCACTTTTACTACCAACTGATAAATTAAAACAATCTTTACCATTCAGTGATAACAAGCACTTTTTTTACATTTTAATATTTTATGATGTATTTAAATGAGTAGTTATTGTTGCAAACTCCATTAGAAATTTGAATTGAGATCAGTTTTGGAATAAGGGAAAGGGGGATGTGAAAAATATATTCAACAGCATAGTGAATTGCTCAAAGGCAAAACAAAAATTTTAAGTTCATTAGAACACATTCATTCTGTGTCAGAAACCTATGCTGTGTCAACTATTTAATCACAATCCAAATTTAGAGTTGAATCCAGCTTGAATGTTGTGTCCATACTTGCCCCAACCGTTCAGGGTTCAACCTCTGCGGTCGTATAAAGCTGCACCCTGCGGAGCATCTGGTTCATTTATGTTTTATTCTTTTTCTAAACTTAACATTTGTTGTGTATAAACATAAATTTGTAATCAAAGTACCAATCAAAATGTTATGAAAGTTATGAGCCTTGGATAATGAATTACATTACATATATTTGAAAATTGCCTTACATGTACATCATGCAGTATATATGATCTAGTAAGTACTCTCTGATTAACCCTTGTAAAGTAAATACAGCCATAGATTTAAATTTTTTTTAAATCAAGTATTTAAACTAGCTGGGCTTTTATTATACAGATGTTATCACTGTTATGCCATAGCACATGTAGCAACATGCTGAAATGTAAACCTTACATTTATTGATGAATTCTGATGAATAAATAAATATGCAAGGTTTGTAATAACAATATCTCATAGGAATTAAGTGTTCGTAGATAAAAAAAAAAAAAGAAAAAAAAGGACCTGATTGAGGAGGGTAAGGAAATCATGTGGTATCAACTGTGTTGCTCAAGGTTAATTGAAGTTGTACAAACTCATGAAGAATACTCATGCTAACATTATGATTATTTCATTGATAGTTTGTGTTTAATGAGAATATTGACAAACTTAAGACACTAAAGATTACCACTGCTTGTGCTGGAACATCTGACAGCTTAAGCAGTTTTAAGAACAAGAAGAAAAAATACATCTGAAATCTTATCTTTTATCATAGGTGTTGATTTTAAAGTGAAGACACTGCAGGTTGAAGGAAACAGAGCTAAACTTGCCATCTGGGTAAATAAAAACTTATATTTCTGTTTTATTTGCCTTTCCTCTGCCTTTGATGATTGTCGGTAAAGTTGTAGGTACATTATTTATTATCAAATTACAAAGAAGAAGTTATACTCAGTTTTATATGTATAAATAGGACATTGTGTACAGTACAAATGTTATTGTTTTATATACAATTCTGAATATTGTTTAAAATGAATGCAAATTATATTTAGTTGATTCTATTATACTTTTTGTTATGTATAACTGGATTCAACACAATTGCACAAATAGGCTGTAAATCAATATTATACAGTTTAACAAAAATAAATCTGTTTCGCTGTTGTATGATGTAGGAAAGAAAAAGGTTTTATCCTGCTAATTCCAATTGGTTCTATTAGTTGTGTCATGATGAGCAAGATGATTAATAGACACATATTTACTACTTTAAATTCAGAAATTATTGCGATATTTTTATCATAGCGAAAAATGCAACAGGGGTATGATCGCAATAATCTTAACTCGCATTTTGATTTTTTTTATATGATTTAAACAGGATTTTTCTTAATATCGCAAAAATATAAATCACACTTTAGTCTAAAATGACAAAATTGCAATAATGAATGCACACAATAATTTCTGAATTTACAGTATCTAGTTTAGTAAACAGACCTCCACTAAATGAATAGAGGAAGTTCTAATCAAAGGTATTGTAACTATTGTTTGCATGCGACTTTTATTTCAATAGTTATAATTATCATTATTAAAACTCTTCATTAATTCCTAATTTAGGATACAGCAGGACAAGAAAGATTCAGGACTCTCACACCAAGTTATTACAGAGGAGCCCAAGGGGTAATTCTTGGTAAGTATGCTAAGATGCAATATACTGATGAGTTTCCATAGATACATAGATGAAGTTCACATGGCATTTTGGAAAACCTATACTTTTACAGAATTATTTTTTGGATATAATTTTTTTTATGAGAATTTTACTCATCTATACTTTTTTGTTAACATGGGAGCTATTCTTTCAACAATAAGGCATCATCCAGAGTCCATTATTGTTTATCCAATACATCTATTTCTATTTCTGTTTTAGTTTATGATGTAAGCAGTCGACAGTCCTTTAGTAAACTTGAAACCTGGTTAAGTGAATTGGAAACATTTTCTACTAAACATGACATCATAAAAATGCTGGTTGGAAATAAGATTGATATGGTAAGTCATTTGACCTCTGGAATGTTTTAGCCTGTTTTTGCCCCTTTTTTTGCCTCTAATTCCTGCATGTTTGGGGCAATTACCCCGAAACTCAATCATAGCCTTCCCTTTGTGATATGGAACCTTGTTGTACAATTTTAGAGATCTTCATACACTTTCACACAAGTTAGTGTCTGGAAACTACCAAAATGCTTGTTTTTGACCCCTCTTTGGCCCTTAATTCCTAAACTGTTGGCCCTGTTACCCTCAAAATAAATCCTAAACGTCTACTTGTAGTATTAAACGTTGTGGTACAATTTCAGAGCAATTGAAATACTTAAAAACACCAGTCATTATCCTGAAACTAGAAAAATGCTTGTTTTGGGCCCATAATTCCTTAAACTGTTGGAACCATCATCCCCAAAATTAATCCTAACCTTCCTTTTGTGTAAACTTAAGTTATTGTCTGGAAACCAAATGTGTCTTTGGATGACGACGCAGACGAGGACACCATAGCATTATACGAACCCCAAAATTTGTTTGCAGTGGTAATAAAAACTGGAGTTATCTTCCTTTGTCTAGAATATCTGTTAAATCAACAACAACCAACGCAATATTTAATTTTACTTCCCACTGATAAATTGATGCAATCTTTACCGTTCAGTGCTTTCAAGTACTTTGATTAAAATGCCTTCCCTGGGTCCCATGTATGTTTTGATGGAACAGCCTTTATGAGTCTATGTTCTTAATATTAATATAGAAACTCATACTGAATAATATTCTTCATATCATCACATATCATCACACATTTCTTCAATACTACTTAACATAGAATGGTTTTATTTTTGGTAAGCTTCTCAATAGTGATTTATAATGAGTTATAAAGGGTATGCCCATTTTGGATCTGTCAGACATATAATTACTGTTCACTAATACCTTGACTTAGGAGTAATGGTATGCTAAACATGGCAATGTAACTTGTTTGCTTTCTTGTTATTTTACAATATTAGGTGAGTTAGTTGTTTAAGATAAATAAAATAAAAGCTAAGATATTTAGTACTAGGTACAATACAATAATTGTAAAATAAAACTACATTACAGTACGCCATTTCAGAATCTTTTAATGCATTGTGGATGAAAAGTACACCAAAATATTTTAATTCGTTAAGGAACAATATAATGTAAGGTCATCGGTCCAAAATCCCTTGTACGTACACCAAAATGTCAAGAATAATCATTTTACCCATAGGTCTTTAGTTTCTGAAACAGAGAATTGTAAGATAAACTTTTTGTTAATGATAGTTAATAAGATATTAATCTACCATATTTGATTATTTATGGATATCAGTTATTAAATTTCAGGATAAAAGAGAAGTAAGTAAAGAGGATGGATTAAAGTTTGCCAGAAAACACCATATGTTGTTCATCGAGGCCAGTGCCAAAACTAAAGAAGGTGTACAATGTGCATTCGAAGAATTGGTAGAGAAGGTGAGAATAAGTTTGTTTTGTCTTTGTGATGATAAGTACTACATATTTATAAAATTGTGAATTTTAAGGGGAAAACCGATGTTTCTAAAATGTTATATAAAAAAATAGTCTATAGATGGTGTTTTTGGTTTAAAAAGGTGCCTTTGATACTTTGAATTTTTCAATACTGGTATGTTGAATGAACTTTAAAAATGTTGTCTTTGTTCTCAAGTTCCGTACAACTGAACAGAATGACATCATATTTAGTCAGTAGCATGACAAGTTCTGTACTACTGAACAGAATGACATCATATTTAGTCAGTAGCATGACAAGTTCCGTACTACTGAACAGAATGACATCATATTTAGTCAGTAGCATGACAAGTTCCGTACTACTGAACAGAATGACATCATATTTAGTCAGTAGCATGACAGTGGTGACGTACTACTGAACAGAATGACATCATATTTAGTCAGTAGCATGACAAGTTCCGTACTACTGAACAGAATGACGTCATATTTAGTCAGTAGCATGACAAGTTCCGTACTACTGAACAGAATGACATCATATTTAGTCAGTAGCATGACAGTGGTGACGTACTACTGAACAGAATGACATCATATTTAGTCAGTAGCATGACAAGTTCCGTACTACAGAATGCCATCATATTTAGTCAGTAGCATGACAAGTTCTGTACTACAGAATGACATCATATTTAGTCAGTAGCATGACAAGTTCCGTACTACAGAATGACATCATATTTAGTCAGTAGCATGACAAGTTCCGTACTACAGAATGACATCATATTTAGTCAGTAGCATGACAATACCGTACTACAGAATGACATCATATTTAGTCAGTAGCATGACAAGTTCCGTACTACAGAATGCCATCATATTTAGTCAGTAGCATGACAAGTTCTGTACTACAGAATGACATCATATTTAGTCAGTAGCATGACAAGTTCCGTACTACAGAATGACATCATATTTAGTCAGTAGCATGACAAGTTCCGTACTACAGAATGACATCATATTTAGTCAGTAGCATGACAATACCGTACTACTGAACAGAATGACATCATATTTAGTCAGTAGCACAACAAGTTCCGTACTACAGAATGACATCATATTTAGTCAGTAGCATGACAAGTTCCGTACTACAGAATGACATCATATTTAGTCAGTAGCATGACAATACCGTACTACTGAACAGAATGACATCATATTTAGTCAGTAGCATAACAAGTTCTGTACTACAGAATGACATCATATTTAGTCAGTAGCATTACAGTGGTGAGCTATAAATTTTGTGCACGTAAAGGATCTTTCAGATACCTATTTCCTTTTACAGATACTTTGAAATTTCAATATATGTTTTAAATGTTCTTAACATTTTTGAAAACCATTCTCAAGTACAATAACAGAATGACTTCACATTTTGTCAGCAGCTTGGCAGTAATGAGTTGAAACATGAGATCTTTTTCAGAATTTTCAGACAACTACAACCTGTTTGTCAATATTTTTATAAGAGTTGGTGTATGTTTAACACTTCAACACATGCATTTTTGTTGATATCAGCTTGTCCGTCTAGTACACAGCAGAGTACGTTCATGTGACAGTAGTACATTATAAAAAATGCATATAGTATTTGCTGTTTGACATTAAGCAGCTTTCAGTCTATCATGTAACAAATATGCCTTTTCCTTTCAGATTATACAGACGCCAGGACTTTGGGAATCAGACAGAAGAGGTTTGACATTAGAACGAGATGGAAACACACAACCAGCAGCATGTGGAGGTTACTGCTCCGTCATATGAACTTAAACATTATACATTGAAACCTTTGGTTGTTATGATTAATATTTTATAAAATATCTCAAGGTGCTTTCTTATTTATAAAAGATCGATTAAGTTTGGTTGACGTTGAAGTGTTACAATGTTTTTGTTGTTGTATCTAGATCTATAGAAGATCATGTATTAAACCTGAAGTAAATTATAAGCATCTGTTAATTTTGAGTGTTAAAAATGGGATGCATAACAAATCACAGTTTTAGTTACTTGGAGTGAAAATTTTAGATATCAATTTTGAAATTTGTTCTACAAGTGTAGTTAATAAAAACTGGTACTAGTATATGACTAGTAAAAAATATACGTGTAGGTGTCTTAAAATATTCTAAACAATAAATCTTTTATGAATTATTATACATTTTGTATAACACAATGATCAGTGGTGTTTCAAAACTAAAGGTGAAGAGAGAAAAAGTCATGACAAATCATTTGAATAAAATAATATAGTTCTTCATATACTTAAATTACTTTTAAAAGTGAATGATCTACAGTCATTTAATTTTGTATAAAGATGCACATTACAAAAGACAGTCATTTTGAAATTCGTTTCATATTTGATGTATTTCAAAATCCATTATAAGATACTAAATGACCTACAATAATTTAATAATTTTCATTAGTAATGACTAAAAACAAATTGTTTTAATTCAGTATACTTGTGTATAGAAATAAGGTAATACATATCCATGGTATATGCATGAAATATTTGCCACTGAGTATCAATTAATCATAGCTGTGTATTTAAATTTATTAGGGGGTGAAGTAATAACAGTCAGGTTCCACCTTCAGGAAGAAATATAAATGAATTTAAGACCAAAGTGATATGTATTTCAGATATTAAAACCCCCATCCCCTTTTCTATATGATTTTAACTGGATTACACTTTCTATATTGAAAAATGGGTTTTAATTAATTTTTGTTATGCTGAATTATAATTTATTTGTTGATTTTTTAATATAATATTTTATATACAAGCATAGCATAATATTTATGCACATTATATATACTGATAGTTTTGTAGTTCTTTGATTTTTAGTCCTCTTGTTAGTGATGGGTTTTATAATGCATTTAAAATACTATAAGTTCAGAAATCATTGCCAGGTTTTTATCTATGTGAATAATGTTGTGACTGTATTGGTATTGCAGTAGTAAGAACTGGCATTCTGATATTGGATACTTATATTTGTATGCAGATTTTCATGAAAAATCACAGTTATTAGTCTCTTCTTCGAAAATCACAATAAAAATGCACGCAATATTTTCTGAATTTATATTAACAATTATCATTGTTTTTAATTTGTTGATTGTGTATATTATTGTACATGTATATATTTTATTTTAAATGTTATGGGCATACATATATATGAACCAATAATGTCATTGTAAAGTTTGATTGGTGTATTTGAACCTTATGTTAGACTGCATATTTTAGAACCCCATAGAGTGAACCCTTAACCATTAACTGAGTTTCAGAAATAAATACATGTATTGAAATTCATGAAAATGCAATACATTTGTTTTTATTGACCACAAGAAGACAGAACATCCAAATAGGTGATCTAATAATAACTTCTCACTTAAAAAATCTTTGCAGCACTTTAACATGCACACTAATACATCATTTGTTATGTTGATAGGTAATAAACCTGTTTGATAATTTCAAAGCCAATTGGCTCAGTAATACATTTTGTCATTTTATTGATCATATCATGAAAGCAACGAGAGAAAAAACACTGGCTTTTTAATGCACTCTACTCTTGTAGATTTGTTTCTTGGAGTATATTTGGAGATATTTTCTCCTCACATTACATTGTACTGTAGTACTACTAGGAATAGCATTCAAAAGTTACATAGACACATTGTCAAAATTTTGATGATATTAAGATTGATTGCTATAGACATTGTTATAGGCACTTAAATTTTCCAACAAATTACTGGAATAGTTATAAGCAACTAATGGTGTTATTTGGTAACAAAGCAGTGGTAAAATTAGTGACAAAAATAATGACAGCAAGAGCCAAGTCTTGATAGCCAATTTAAAAAAGTCTCTTATAGTATACTTACGGTGAAATGATTTGAAACTTAGGGGCATCAATTACAGCTTTTAAACCAATTTCAATGCTCCTTTATCAAAAAATATCTTTTGAGCAAGGAGGGGATTTGCCAAGTAAAACTCCTAGGATCCTTTAGTTGATAAGAAAAGGAAAGAATTAATGAAAGGTTGGACTTCAAAGCCTGAACATTCTTTCACATTGTATAAGATTAGGGTTCAGTGTTTATGTTATGTAAAGCAACAGAAAAATAGGTATTTTCAGAACTTATTTGAGGTTTTTATTTTCATGAAAAAAATTACTGGGTGAGAATTGCAACTCTGCATTCTGTATGAAATCGCAATTGTTAATGCACACAATAATTTCTGAATTTGCAGTACACTTTGTACTGAAGATATGCTATATTATGAACTTTTTTATTTGTATGATAATGCATTTTTTTTTGTAAATTTATTTAAAAATCTCATGAGTGGTGAAAAATTGCTTTATCTATAATGTATGTATGCAGAATCATAAGAAGGTATAATTAAAATGTGGAAACTGCTGTTTGTGTGTTGTCTTTCATTTTTTCTCAGTAGAGGATAATATTTTTTATCATCATAGTTAATTTTATAACAAGGGAAGAAACAAACTGATTGGACAATTTTTATCACAACTTAAGGATTTTGTATTAAAATATACATAATAAGCAATAAATTGAATTCTGGAACAATGAAAGTAAAAAAAACAAACTGAGAATAGAAAGGGAAAATGTGACAAAGATACAACTAATGACAAAAGTAGCAGAAATAGCTCATAGCCACCAATGGGTCTTCAACACAGCAAGAAAATTCGGAACCCAGGAGTGGGTTTTAACTGGCCCCTCAACAAATGTGTATACTGTATCAGAGAAAATGGATGTCAACCTAAACTCCAAAACAAATGAATCAACCAAAACTTTAAAAAAAAAATCAAGACCAGAGATTCCTGACTTGGGACAGGTGAATAAATTTGGGGAGGTTAAACATGTTCTGTGACTATGAGATCTCAACCCTCCCCTATACCTCTAGCCAATGTAGAAATTAATTGCTTCGCTGAGTGTAGCCTGATAAGACTGCAGAGGTCGAACCCTGAACAGTTGGGGAAAATTTTGACACAATATTCAAGATTGATACTGTCTGAATTTGGATTGTGATCAAATTAATGATATAATATAGGTTACTGACACACAAAAAAATGTGGTCAAAGATATTATAAATCTATTGTGCAATACTTTGCAATTGAAGGTTTTTTCTTTCTTCTTGAAACTTTTCAAATATTTGAAATTTGAAAAATTTTGGAAAAAAAATATGAACTCCTTAAAAAAATTGGAACCCCCGCCCCAACTATTTATACGACAACAAAAATTTAAAAAATTTTTGGGTGTATATTGGTATTACGTTGTCATCGTCGACGTCCGAAGACATTTGGTTTTCGCACTATAACTTTAGTATAAGTTAATAGAAATCTATGAAATTTAAACACCATTATGACCATAAAAGGAAGGTTGGGATTTATTTTGGGAGTTTTGGTCCTAACAAGTTCGGAATAAGGGGCCAAAAAGGGCCAAAATAAGCATTTTTCTTGGTTTTCGCACAATAACTTTAGTATTTGTAAACAGAAATTTATGAAATTTTAACATAAGGTTTATGACCACAAAAGGAAGGTTGGGATTGATTTTGGGAGTTTTGGTCCCTACAGTTTAGGAATTAGGGGCCAAAAAAGGTCCCAAATAAACATCTTTCTTGGTTTTTATACGACCGCAAAAATTGAAAAATTTTTTGTCGTATATTGGTATCACGTTGGCGTCAGCGTCATCGTCGTCATCGTCGTCGTCGTTGGAATACTTTTGGTTTTCGCACTATAACTTTAGTTTAAGTGAATAGAAATCTATGAAATTTAAACACAAGGTTTATAACCACAAAAGGAAGGTTGGGATTGATTTTGGAAGTTTTGGTCCCAACAGTTTAGGAATTAGGGGCCACAAAGGGCCCAAATAAGCATTTTCTTAGTTTTCGCACTATAACTTTAGTTTAAGTGAATAGAAATCTATGAAATTTTGACACAAGGTTTATGACCACAAAAGAAAGGTTGGGATTGATTTTTGGTTTTGGTTCCAACTGTTTAGGAATTAGGGGCCAAAAAAGGGCCCAAATAAGCATTATTCTTGGTTTTCGCACAATAACTTTAGTATAAGTAAATAGAAATCAATGAAATTTAATCACAAGGTTTATGAACACAAAAGGAAGGTTGGGATTGATTTTGGGAGTTGAGATCCCAACAGTTTAGGAATTAGGAGTTTAGCATTTTTCTTAGTTTTCGCACCATAACTTTAGTATAAGAAAATAGAAATCTATGAAATTTAAACACAAGGTTTATGACCATAAAAGGAAGGTTGGGATTGATTTTGGGAGTTGAGGTCCCAACAGTTTAGGAATTAGGGGCCAAAAAGGGGCCCAAATAAGCATTATTCTTGGTTTTTGCACCATAACTTTAGTATAAGTAAATAGAAATCTATGAAATTTGAACACAAGGTTTATGACCATAAATGGAAGGTTGGGTTTGATTTTGGGAGTTTTGGTCCCAACAGTTTAGGAATAAGGGGCCCAAAGGGTCCCAAATTAAACTTTGTTTGATTTCATCAAAAATTGAATAATTGGGGTTCTTTGATATGCCGAATCTAACTGTGTATGTAGATTCTTAATTTTTGGTCCCGTTTTCAAATTGGTCTACATTAAGGTCCAAAGGGTCCAAAATTAAACTTAGTTTAATTTTAACAAAAATTGAATTCTTGGGGTTCTTTGATATGCTGAATCTAAACATGTACTTAGATTTTTGATTATGGGGCCAGTTTTCAAGTTGGTCCAAATCGGGGTCCCTGTGGAGCATCTGGTTTTATCCTGGGAGCAATTAGCCCAAAACTCAATCCAAGCCTTTGTAGTATGGAGACTTGCACAATTTCAAAGACATCCATTCACTTAAACACTAATTATTGTCTGGAAACTAGAAAAATGCCTTTTTGACCCTTTTTGGGACCCTTATTCCTGCATTTTTGGGGCAATTGCCCTCAAACTCAATCCCAGACTTCCTTTTGTGATATGGAACCTTGTGGTACCATGTCAGAGAGATCCATACACACACACACAAGTTATTGCCCGGAAACTACAAAAATTCTTGTTTTTGGCCCTAAACTGTTGGCACCATAACCCTCAAAATGAATTCCAACCTTCTACCTGTGGTATTAAACATTGTGGTACAATTTCAGAGCAATCAACAGTTGGGACCATCATCCACAAAATCAATCCCAACCTTCCTTTTGTGGTATTGAACCTTCTTAAAAAGTTTCATAGAAATCCATTCATTTAAACTAAAGTTATTGTCTGGAAACCAAATGTGTCTTCGGAAGAGGACGACATCAAACAATCCCAAAAATTTGTTCGCAGTCGTATAAAAACAGACATAAATCAATACACACAGTACAATTTAGTTAAAAGAAGTCTGAAGATGTAAGAACAGGAAAAGAAGAAATTAAGCAAAATGACAATGATTGACATAAATAAAGGACTACTAGCAGTTACTAACCTGCCAGCTCCAGCCCTCAATTAAACTGAACGAAAGATTATGTCTTCATCATATGAAATCAAGCACAATTCCAACCCACTAGGGATTTAGTATCATACAATCATATAATATACAAGAATTTAAGTGACCTCACTTTATTATAGTATTTTTCTGATTTTGAGATCTGTTGAAGAGCATGATTATTTCTTTAAAAATAACCCATAAAACATATAACCATGCGTCTTATGTTTCAAAAAGGTAAAAGACCTGAATGCTTATTACCTTGTATAGAAGTGCTTTATGTAACCAAGTTTCTGTGTGTCCATTGTCAGATACCCTGTTTTCATGATTGAACAGCGCTTTATAAAAACAAGAGTGCACACGCTGAAATGTCTCGCCTTCTATACTAATCATTGATATTATGTTGATAGTCCTAAGTATAAAGTTAAGCTTTATAACAACTGTCACATAAACTTAACATTAACCAAGATAACTAAACAAAGACCAATGAACTTGAAAATGAGGTCAAGGTCAGATGAACCATGCCAGGCAGACATGTACAGCTAACAATGCTTCTATACAACATATATAGTTGACCTATTACTTATAGTTTTAAGAAAAATAGACCAAAACACAAAAACTTAACACAGGATAAAGATCATAAAATATTTCCATACACCAAATATAGTTCACCTATAGCTTATAGTATTAGATAAAAAGACCAAAACTCAAAAACTTAACATTGACCACTGAACCATGAAAATGAGGTCAAGGTCACATGACATCTGCCCGCTAGACATGTACACCTTACAATCATTCCATACAACAAATATAGTAGACCTATTGCATATAGTATGAGAAAAACAGACCAAAACACAAAATTTAACTATAACCACTGAACCATGAAAATGAGGTCAAGGTCAGATGACACCTGCCAGTTGGACATGTACACCTTACAGTCCTTCCATACACCGAATATACTAGCCCTATTGCTTATAGTATCTGAGATATGGACTTGACCACCAAAACTTAACCTTGTTCACTGATTCATGAAATGAGGTCGAGGTCAAGTGAAAACTGTCTGACAGACATGAGGACCTTGCAAGGTACGCACATATGAAATATAGTTATCCTATTACTTATAATAAGAGAGAATTCAACATTACAAAAAATTTGAACTTTTTTTTCAAGTGGTCACTGAACCATGAAAATGAGGTCAAGGACATTGGACATGTGACTGACGGAAACTTCGTAACATGAGGCATCTATATACAAAGTTTGAAGCATCCAGGTCTTCCACCTTCTAAAATATAAAGTTTTTAAGAAGTTAGCTAACACCGCCGCCGCCGTAGCCGCCGCCGCCGGATCACTATCCCTATGTCGAGCTTTCTGCAACAAAAGTTGCAGGCTCGACAACTAGTTTTTTTCACCAGAATTTCTCCTAGGCTAATGAGTAATAGGAACTATATTTGGTACATGACATGGGATCCATGCAAAGCCTACATGTCCGTCAGACAGGTTTCACCTGACCTTGACCTCATTTCATGGATAGGCAATGAAGGTAGAAGTTTGTATGGTCAAGAACATAGATATTTGATTCTAGAAGACCTTTCTGACATTTGTCTACACCTACTGTTGACAGGGTTCATCTGACCTTGACATCATTTACATAATGCATTGCTCAATGTCAAGTTTTCAAGGTTGGGTCAGCTGTATTTGATGTATGAAATGTTTACATGGTGTACACTTGCACGATTATTCTGTCCCCTGACTTCATTTCCATCGTTCATTGTTTAAGTTTATTTTGTAGTATAGGTTGTTTCTAAGACACTTTATATTCAATAGGCCAACTATGTGTGGTGTATGCAATGATTATAATGTGTACAATTCTGTCTAGCATGTTTCTTTTGACCTTGATCACATTTTCATGTTGCATTGGTTAAGTTTAGCATTGTTTGTAGTAAGTGTTTCTTAGACACTATAAGCAACAGGTCATCTATATTTTATGTATGTAATGATTATAAGGTAAACATGAAGGTATGACAGGGCTTAACCATGACATCATTTGTATGGTTCATTATTAATCTGTATTTCTAAAGTTGCAAAATAAAATCACGGTATAACTGTTCAAACAAAAAGAGAAGTTGGTTGTAATAAACAGAAAATATGTCTATGGACTACAGATGTACCTGTCTAAATCAGAAGCCTGTTGTTCATTTTTTGTTGTTTGTTAGGTTTGGTTCCTAAGTATTTCTCCTTTTTTTATATAGATTAGACTATTTTTTTCCTGTTTGAACTGTCTTTACACTAGTCATTTAGGGCCATTTATAGCTTGCTGTTTGATGTGAGCCAAGGCTCTGTGTTGAAGGCTGTACTTTGACCTATAATTGCACCTTTTATAGATTATGACATGGACGTAGAGGTGTCTCATTGGCACTTATACCCAAATTTTTTTTTGGTATTGTATTTCAGTTTTATAACATTTGGTTGTTGCAATATTAGAGAATGGAAACCAATTTGGAGATGTACATGACAGATTAGAAGAGGACAGGACTTACAAGGGAAACACTTAATGCCCTTCACCTAGAGGTGGGGGCATAAAACACCATCAAGATTATATGTGGATTGATGTGCAGACAGATAGATGGACTTGCAAGGGTTAACTAATATGTCACTCTGTTGCAGGGGCATTGTTTGTTTGGTTCTTGTATATATTTTGTATGGCATTAAAAATATGACAAGTTACCTCATTTATATTTACTATAAACAAACTTCACATGATTTCTATGACAATTTCAAGATGATTCCACATCTAATTAGCACAATACTATTCTTACAATATATACAAATATTATGGTCAGTTCTTAAATGTTTGAATACAAGTTGCATTGCAGTGCTTCAACAGTCCTAGTTTATATATTCTAGATATTATCTACTTTTAAAAAGTGTATCCCAACTGGTGTAAACAGATCTTTTTGAGCCATACTCATTCTAGAATATATCTAGATTTAAAGCATTATTATTTATATCTTTAAAAGCATCAGATGCTAGTTACAAAGTTGAGCAAAGGAAAAATAAAACTTAAACATTTGTCCAAATTCATTAATAACAAATTTAAAACAAATCCCAGACCAAGTTATTGATTTTAAAAGTATTCTATATTCTCTAATTTCTATACCTTCTTGTTATCAAAATGCATACCGGTATCTCTTTACCTTAACTAGTACACAAACTGGTAAATGACATCACAAAGGTAAAAGCAATTTATTAATTATTCCTTTTAAGGAACAGCTCAGTGAATCTTTATATTTGTAAATAATTATATTTAATAAAAAAATATCAGAGTTGTAACATTATATATTTATTTGTGTTTATTTATTAAGGAAAAAAACATTCTATTGGTATGGAAAAAGTTAACAATTGCTGAAAATTACATTAAGTCAGGTCATTCGATGTAAATTTTGTAAAAATAAAAAACAGCAAAAAGTTAAATCTATATTTTATATTTTTTTTATTTTTTCACCCCATTTATTAGAACTTCTATCTATTGTTATAGAAGCCATGTTGATATGATGGTAATGGATAATCTCCAAACAATATTTGGTTGTACAATTTATGACTGCATGACAGATTTTTGTGGAAACTATATAATGGTTAAAGCTCAAAAATTCGTTAACGGAGTTAGCTTAAAACTTAAAGCTATTTCACATAATTTGAGGAACACATGAAAATGAGATACCAATTGCTAATCAACAGTGTTTTAAGTGGAGTGATGCCCAATAACCTACAAAACACACTGTCTCGTATGTAAATAATCTTATTTGTGATAGTTGCTATAGCAATAGTTGACATTGCTGATAATAATATGTGAGAACTAATCCCTGCACTTGCTAAAAGTCAAATGCAGACAACTGTAAAATTGGTTAATTGAAAGTCATAAAAAACATATCAAAATGGTGATAGATTTTTTCAATAAAATGTCAGAAATTTTCTAATACCTCAAATATAAGAAAAATAAGCATGGTGTTTTTATATATTTCGTGTATTTACATTTATAACTACATTCTAATACAAAACCAACCTAATAATAATAAGATAAAGCTTCATTATACCATTTATAGATGTATAAATATAATATCTGGTTAAAATGCTAGATGTTAAATTCATTTACACTTTCATGATGATATTAAAGACTATAACGATCTGATTTACATTCATGTTTTGTCATTAAAAATAAAACCAATTCAACAACATTGTTACATATTAATGAGACAGCTTAATATTAAAATACAGTATTTGTATTCATTCAATGCTTGAGAATCACTATGCAATTGAAGGCCCAGTTCGATTTATTCAACTACTGTTTTGTCAAACTTTTTAATAGCCATATTTTTCGAACAGGGTAAAATAATGCCTCTAGTTTATTACAGCCCTGAATATTTCTATTGAACTAGAAGTAACCAACAAAGTTTCAGTTGAAATGAACATTAAATATTCTCATGAATCAAACTACCATCATAAATGTTTTACAGAGACTCTCATTGAATTTCATAGATTTTCTCACCAGTCTACATTAACATTTGTAAAATACAAAGGGAGACAACTGTAAATAATATAAAAGAGGAAGGCATTTAACCCAAAACCAATGGTAATGACAGAGAGGACCTCAAAGATTCATTTGGTTTTACTAGTTATTCCCCAACTAAGCCAAATTAATTATCTTAGGAAAGATAGCAAACAACAATTTGTATACATCTTTAGGGTAGAGACCCATATATGGATTCATTTGATCTGGAAGACAGAGAATTGACACATAAAAACAGGTGCCCTCATTAAATGTTTTCATATCTAACTATAAAGGACTTTTAGTTGTCTATCGTAAATGTTGTACTATATAGTTTAGGTACTTCTTTTTAACTAATCTTAATTGAAAACAATCCTTTTAACTTAATTGAGATTCAAAAAGGACAGTTGAGATAAAGAAAAAAAATGATAAACCCATAAGATATTCATGTGCCTATCTTATCAGTATGATAAAAATACAAAGATTTGGTGTTAATGAGACAAATATCTATTAAAGACCAAAGATATAAAAAACATATCACTGTATTATGTTCAACTATAAGAGGAAAACAACTGAACAACAGAAACACTGAAGTGCAACAAAAACAAACGACAACACACATAGACACGGGCTATTAGATAACAACTGCTAATTAAAGACAGTAAATGTAGTTTTCACTAACCTAAAAATGTAATTGTCATCTTTTTTATCATGAAAAGAGTTCATTCATATTAGTACATGTTTTGGTAAGTGCATTAGGAGCAGTGTCCTAGCTAGCCGAAATTAAGGGACACAGGTCACCTCTGTCCTTAATACTCCTCATAGTCCTGTCATAGGCATTATTGTTTTTTGAATAATATATAAATATGTTCAATGCAAAAATTATCTTTGAATTACCAATACTAAAAAAGCTTTTTACAATCCCATAATATATGTACTAAATATTGAGAAAACTAATTAAACCTGATTTTATTCTTCCAATATTTTATCTCAAAATGTGATCTAGTTGTCCCTTTTTAGACAACAAACCCAAACTAACGCACTCATTTCCAAACTTGGCACCTCTACGATTATTTACTAGCTAGAACACTGTTTTGTGCATGAGAAATAGTCCCTTGAAAGTGTCTTTGCCTTGATTGTTATCGGTCAGTACTACAAGTACCTATAAATATTAAATATTTACATTAAAGCACCTACATCTAAATCATTTCTATTAATATAACAATACACAGTTCATGACTGATAATGTTCAACAGTTGTACTAAATGAACCAATCAACAAGAGGATTTGGACATATACATTTTATCTGTACCAATATCTGATATGAAGCTAGAGATCTTATCTGGCATTTCCTTCTTATAATACCATAATACTAATATCCTCCAAAGAAATTGAAAAGTTTATCACAAATGGAAAATATTTCACAAATCCCTCAAGCTTTTTCCCTTTACAATGCATTTCTGCTACATTATACAACAAAATATCATTCTGGTCTATGAAACATTCATAATTTTCAACATCACATTTTCATACAAAAACAATCATTCCTATAAACTTACATTCATAAAATACCAAATATGATCTATACAAATACAAAGATCAATTAATTTAAAAGGTCTTAAAGTTTAACATTTCTTAAGGCGACCAAAGCACTATCAAATAAATATTCAGAACTTGTTTTACAAATTGATAAAAGCAAACATCAGAAGTATGTCTTGCTCAATTGAAATGTCCACCACTTGTTATAAGCATTCTGATTGGTTGTTTACCACTTGTTAATTCCAAATATTCTCACACCATGTAACTGTGGGAGTTTTGGTATAACTCCTAATCCAAGGGCTCCAAGATTGAAGATAAAATGTACTGTGTCATACTTGGTATAGAAACTTGCAAGAAAAAATCTGAAAATATCATTTGAATAAAGTTATTATCATTTCTGCAAGATAACAAACTTGACAATTACACACATAATGGTGATTAACAGCTTTAATTGATTCATATCATTCTATCTCATTCTGAAAAAGTAGTCAACATTGACTTAAAACATTTTAAACTTTATTTCAATAAATATAGATTCTAGCACTGCATCGAGTGTGATACTGTTACGGTACATTATTATAACTCAAGACAGTTCAATTTTTCAAATCTAAAATGTGAGGCTTGAGCGTTTTAAATAATTAAAATTTAACTGTAGAGGATGGATAAATATCATATTGCACCAGGAATCTGTTTTGCTAATGATTTTTAGACGATATGCAGACTATTTTCATCGATCCTTTTTTTCGAATGACCTGCAAAAAGATTTTCAATCTTTCAATGCAACGTTACCAGGCATGGCCGCCTTGTTACATGACATCAAAATAGGAATTTCAGATGAAAGCAAGAAAATTTGACTCCATAATCAAATTTTGACCAATGAAGAACTGAGATCAAACTGAGATCAAACGAACCACACGTTGTTAAATAAAAATAATCAACAGGTCAGGATAAGGATGAAGCGATTAAGAAAAAGTGAAAGTGTGAGCTACTGCTCACTGATGATACCCCTTACAAATATTTTGATTAACAGGAAGTTTTTGAGTGATGAATCTGAAAACGCATCACACGGTATAGCTGACTTATAAACCCTGAAACAAAATTTCAGAAATCCTAGTTTTGTAGTTCCTGAGAAAAATGTGACAAAATTTTCAATTTGGCTATCATGTGTAAAATGATTCAAGTGTTCGGTAAACAGGAATTTGTTGAGTGATGAACTTGAAAATGCCTCACACAATATATCAGACTTATATAAAACCTGAAACTAAATTTCAGAAATCCTTATGATGTAGTTCCTGAGAAAAAATATTAATGGGATAGATTGACGGTACGACTGACGGACGTATGGAAGGAGGGACGGACAACAGACAGACAGAGGTAAAACAGTATACCACACTTTTTAAAAGCAGGGGTTAAGCAGGGATATAATTAGAGAAATTTATTTCATTAAAATCTTGGTAATTGATACAGGCCCTGACAACAATTTTACTGGCCTGGGTCCTAGGGCTGCAGCCCCTTGTGGTTAATCGTTGACTTGTCAAGGCACAAGGCTTCATTCTAAACGTGTTTCTGCTTCAAACACAACTGTATCTAATCTGATCAAAAAGTATTTATAACTGATATTAGCATCAATACTTACAAAACTATAGGCACAATAGTTAAAAATTTTCTTGTTGGTGTAAACTGTTGTCCACAATCAATCTGTTCCCAGGTTGTCTGTGATCTTGCTTTCCCCTGTTCTGGGGTGCCAAATGGGGTTCCTTTTGTATTGTGCAACATTATATAAGTAAACTGAAAAAATATGGTAAAATTCTTTGACAACAACTGTGATCATGAAACTTCAGATCAACTCTTTTTTCTCTAAGAGAGCTACCCCAAATCTTAATAAAAAATAAGAACATGTGGTATGAGTGCCAATGATACAACTCTCCATCCAAGTCAAAATTTGTAAATGTAAACTATTATAGGTCAAAGTACAGCTTCAACACAGAGCCTTGGCTCACACTGAACATTATGGATGTTTGCTAGTCATGTTTTGGAATTTTTGTCATATTTTTTGGAATCCTCTGGTTTTATCCATTTAAATGCCTTAAAAAGTTGCCCATTGACTCCCATTTTTCTTTTATAAATCATTTGCATGTATAGTTATAAGCCATTTGTAAAAGTCTTACAAAATCTTTGTTATTTTTTAATAGTTTTTGAGAACTTAAACTTGTCAATGATAAAGCTAAGAAAAGTCAAGAGAGAATATTTTTCTCGCCAAAATTCAATGGCTATTATCTTGAAAACAAGCACATTGACCTTTATTTTTTTTTTTTGCTCTTTTGGTTCATTTAATACTCCCCTAGCAATATATACTAGTGTTATGAAAAGCTTGTTATCTTAAAACTGAGTAGCGAACCACATTAAGGGGGTTCACCGGTATAAATCTTTTTTTTTTTAATATAGGATTTCGCTATATTTTTCTATAAATGTAATTTATCATATACTTAATAGAAAAATAAAATAAAAAATTGGGGTCCCCATTCATTTAAGCTCATAATCTGCCTTTGAAAGAAGCATACATTTTAGAAAAAGTTCTTTTTTTCAGTTGAACTAATAGGAGAAATAGAGATAATATCGAAATAAAATAGAAATAAATTACAGAAATCGCTCAAATTTTACAATAGCTAAGTGTACAGCATATTTGAAAAAAATAATAAAAAATATAGGTCACCGGTGAGTGAAAAAAGATATTTCAAAATTAATGCAAAAAAATGGCATTTTTGCACCAAAGGGAGATAATTTGGAACTTTTTCAATGATATATAAATGTTAAAAGTCATTTGAGGCCATCTACAAATTCCTTGTTTTGGATAATTTTTGTACCATATGATAAACTAAAAGTAACAACTGATAAAATAATAAATAAAATTTGTAATGAAAAAAAAAGTTTAAATTTTTTCTGTAATTTTTGTACCCTCCAGCCTCCTAAAGTGCATTTGTTTCAGAACAACAAATCTAGATTTCACTGTGAAGAGATTTGTCATACTATTAGGTAGAATGAAGATTTTTCTTGTTTAACTATCTACTTATATATATAACAGCTTTCAAGATAATAACCAATAACTGAGAAATTTTTATTTCAGTGGATATACTGAAGTTGGGGAGTCTGATTTGTCTGAAAATTATCTAGCTACCTTAATAGATCTTGACCTTTTGACCGTTTTATCCCAGTCAGTTTTGCTCTAATGGATTTAATTGTTGCTACACAATCCAGTAACTGAATGTTACCCCTTTCTTCTATTTTGTACACATGAGAGCGCTAACAAGGCCGGACAGTATTTCTATGTCCCCTGTAAGGTGTTGCATGGGGGACAAACCTCATTCAAGGGTAATAACTCCATTAAATTGCAAATTTCCATATATCCAAGTTAATTGTAGATTTTATGTTGCCGATCATTTCTTATTCTACTACTTGAAGATTTTATCTGTCTGCTATAATTTATGCAAAATATCATTTTGGTAACTTGACTTTTTTGTAGATTTTGTATTTGCATAGATCTTCTTTAAAAATTCTCTCTCTCTCTACTATAGTAAGTGTCAAAAATGCAAAAAAGGTCAAAATCATCATTCACACGCAATAACTGCTATTTATTATTAAACTAGGTCAATTGAAACAACCTCTGATAGATGAAACACGTTTGACATAAGAATGTAGTTCAATCATCTTTTAAACTTCTTCATTTTAGTTTAAATAGAGTATTGATTATACATATGTTTTGCCTCATTGATATCTGAACACATGCAGTTAAAAACTTAGAATGTTTGTATACCAGTAATTATAAAATTTTGTTTATTTTTCACTGTGCAATATGATTATAAATCTGCAAATTGGTACAGACTATCAAATATTAATTCATCAAAGAAGATTTCTATTTACACAATGCATTTCATTCACAGTATATAATAAAAGATTTCTACTTCTGATTGATAATTTTGTTTGCTAACTCTTATATTTCTCATTACCATATTTACCATCAGTGTTGGAGGGTATTTAGCATTTAAAATAGTTTCCCACAGAACAAACTGTGTGACTATTCGTTCGCATAAGAATACATATAGGGGTATAAAAGTATGTACACTAGTTATCTGATATAATTGTCTACTTATTTATAACTGGCTCAATGAATTCAACTGTTGAATTCACTGCCAGTTATTTCAACATCACAACAATTGTGCTTGAGGCAAATTATATGGTTGATCAGTGGATAATTGGTTGGTATTTGTATCCATCTCTAAATTGAATATACATGTCTATTGAAACATTTTCATCCTTTTTAAACATGGAAATCATACTTGGAACACTGACTTAGGACAGGCAGTTTGAGCATAAACATGGTTTTTAACCGAGCAAGACTTGTGTGACAGTAAATTCAGTTCCAGTTTATACAATATTGAATAATTTACAAAATAAAAAAAGAGGGGATAAATTGAAGTAGTATACATAAATAAAATTTGTCATAACTTACTGCACTGTGGAATAAACATGTGACTGTCCATGCCAGAGCTGTTGAGAAGAACGGCATACTCAATAATAAGAAATGACAGAACAACACGATTATAGTGTATGTTATCCAGAACCCACGAGTACCAAAGTACACATGTGTGGGATTTTCTTCACTTGTTGCTGTTCCTATATTCATGATTGTTTATCTGAAATGAAAACAAACAAAATTTAATTTAACAGATATATTTATATAGAAAAAACATCAAATTAAGATGTACAAGTACTCTTACCTCCTGATGTACCAGTATAAATCTTGTTACAAAACAGGAAGTAAGATCATATCATTACATAATTAAAACCTCTGTAAAACATGTATGACATTTACAAAATTAATGCTACAAATTATATACCATGAAATTGACATTGATATTGATAGAATTAGCAATATACATCAAAAACAAAGCTCAATATACTTACAATTTCTACTGATGCATATAATGTCAATTTGGAATACAAAGTTAATAAATAAATCAACATTTTACATTAATTCTTAATGCCAACTTACAATACAAAGAAAAGAAGGATCACAATTTCTATTAATTCTTAATGCCAACTTACAATACAAAGTAAAAATAATGCATTTCTACTACTACATGTATAATAAAAATTATAGTTTTCCTATAATAAAAATTATAATTCTCCTTCGATATCAAGTTTATAACCTGACAAAATTTTAAAGACAATTTCACAGGTATATATACTTAAGTGTCTACATGTAAATAAGTTTTATGGTCTATGACACAGCAAGGTGGTTAAAAGGAATCATCAACATGATCAATATCTTCACAACAGCATGGAATTATCTCTTTATCTAAACTTAGAAACATAAAAAAAAAAAAAAAATTATCAGCAAAAACGATTTTCAATAAAATTGATAACTTGAGTATGCAAGATTCAATATAAAGGTGGTTTTGATTACTAATCATTTTCTTTACTGCAACCTATCCTAATATACCTAGAATCAATAAGTTGTAATATTAAACCAATATTTCAGAACTATTGATCATTAATAAAAATTCTTCACAAGTATCCTTTGACAACGATTTTTAAAATAATTTTCTTTTCATTAACTTGATCAAATGATAGTAATTTGTACTTACATAACTTAGTAATTTTATTCAAAATATCCTGCCAGGAAAGGCTACAGGAGTATACAGCTATTATATATAACCCCTTGTTTTCCTTTGTTATTTTTTTATTTCTTTAAAGTATTATTTGAAAAACATGATATGTACATGTATGTATTTGTATGATCAAAGTTAAACATCAATCTTTTCTGATCTTTGTAGAATAACTATGGATTTTATTTGACTTTCATAATCCTATTTTGATTTACTGATCCTTACTTTTGATCACCTTGACACACAAATGGATTTTATTTGACTTTTTTAATTCTATTTTGATTTACTGATCCTTACTTTTCATCACCTTGATACACAAATGGATTTTATTTGACTTTATTAATCCTATTTTGATTGATTGAGGTACACTGTTTACTACCTAAGTACAAAAAGGCTGTATATGGCATTGAAATTATTTTGAAAAATTATAAGCATTAAGCATATAATTATATGATCTCTTTGTTCTCCTTACTTCAAAAACCTCTATGAATTTTAGTGCCCTTATAGTCCTTCAAGTCTTCTAGAAGTCTCAGCATTCCAGTATATCAAAGAAATTTTTTAACATCTATGTTGAACTAGGACATTATAAGTCACCATACCGGACTCAATTACAGTAAACATGGTAAAAGTTCATTAATAAAACTAGTACTGGAAAATCATACTCAATAATGCCTGGAATCTCCTGCCTACAGATTTTTATTGACTGTAAAATTCATGCAAATGAATATAAATGCTACATGCAAGCATTTTTACTCTTAAGAACTTTGGATGAGACTAATTATTATAGGTATGTTCCAGACCATATGAGTATTTGGACCATACACATACCTATTGATAACTTTTTTTTGATAATGTAAAATGTAAACATGGTAAAATACAAACCAAATCTGATGTTATTTGCCTGAGGACTTCCTTGTATGGAAGTACACATACTTCAATGATACCTCCTGTACACTACATAAACACTTGGATGGGTCATATGATTGATATTTCTATTTATAAAGTTAACAACAGTTGTTTATATGACTTCTATTATAAATAGATATACTTAAGAAGACCTTGGTAGTACTAATTCTATGACTTCTCTATACAACATGTATTTATTTCCTTTAATACCGACTGTCGACAAAGCATAGCTATAACATCACTGGAGACATAAATACACATGCATGATACCGGTACATGCTTTATCAACAATGATCAAGAGTTGATTTATTTCCCCATTCCAAAAACATAACATGAAACTAACTGAGTGCACCTTGATTGGCTTTGTCTTTTACCTCTGTTCCTGTTTAAAGGATAAAATCTTTGAGTAAAAATGATCTGAATTGTGCTTTTGAAATCAATCTTCTTTGTCTTCTACTTTGAACAGGTTGGGCACAAGTCAGAAAATGTTGGATACGTGAATTCCCTGCTTTCAGGGAAGCTCCCTGATTTCTGGTGTAAACAAGACCAGTTTAATTGTGTTTTATTTTTCCATTTATGGCATGAAATTTACAAAAGGGCACGTTTTACGTTATAACTGCATCAGTTGAATTTGTAAATACTTAAAGTATTTTAGGAACAACAAAACATATAATTGAAGCCTTGTTTTTTCTAGAACTTGAAAAAACATACAAATCTTTTGTTTAGGAATTAATTGACCAAGCTGCATGATCCAAGTGCAACTGAACATATTAAACTGAATTATTTTCACTTCTATTGAAAATTTTTATTCATTAAATTTGAATTCCCAACTGGCAAGTCATTAACATATCATTTTGTCATCTCAAAATTGATGATCAAGGTATGAATTAGTTAACACAGGAATTGTTTTGTTGTGAGTTATGCATCAAATTAGACTTGACATAAGCTTGATTTTTAACTAATTTAACACTTATTTTCATTAAACATTGTTATCACATGAAGAATGTGTGCTTTTGTAGATTTCATACCATAAAATAAATATGAAAAAGGAGGTCCCTGTATACTGTTTTTAACACCAGAAAACTGGGGTGTACTATGAATACCCCACTTTTCTTGACTTATCTTACCTGTTGAATTTTGTAAAAATTCAATATAGAAAAATTATATCAAGAAAAAAAAAAAAAAAATAATTTGCCTACCTACCTACCCATACCCTGATAACCTCAGTCGGGGAGGGGAAACAAAGATATTTTTAATGCTGGCCTAAGGGGTAGCAACCCAACAACATGATTTCCAATTCATCTGAAAATTTCAGGGCAGATAGATCTTGACTGGATAAACAATTTTTACCAGGTCAGATTTGCTCTAAATGCTTTGGTTTCAGAGTTATAAGCCAAAATCTATATTTCACCCCTATGTTCTATTTTTAGCCCTGACAGGCTGGCGGGTCAAGAGACACATTTTTAAACTACATACCCTAATGATGATTGTGGACAAGTTTGGTTAAATTTGCCTTAGCAGTTTCAGAGGAGAAGATTTTTGTAAAAGATTATAAAAATTTACGAAAAATTGTTAAAAATTGACTATAAAGGGCAATAACTCCTTAAGGGGTCAATTGACCATTTTGATCACGTTGACTTATTTGTAGATCTTACTTTGTTGAACATTATTGCTGTTCACAGTTTACCTCTTTCTATAATAATATTCAAGATAATAACCAAAAACAGCAAAATTTCCATAAAATTACCAATTTAGGGACAGCAACCAAACTACCGGTTCTCCGATTCATCTGAAAATTTCAGGGCAGATAGATCTTGGCTGGATAAACAATTATAACCCTGTCAGATTTGCTCTAAATGCTTTGGTTTCAGAGATATAAGCCAAAAGCTACATTTTACCCCTATGTTCTATTTTTAGCCATGGTGGCCATCTTGGTTGGTTGGCTGGGTCACCGGACACATTTTTTAAACTAGATACCCCAATGATGATTGTGGCCAAGTTTGGTTTAATTTGACCCAGTTGTTTCAGAGGAGAAGATTTTTGTAAAAGTTAACAATGACGGACGCAAAGTGATGAGAAAAGCTCACTTTGGGCCAGGTGAGCTAAAAAAGAGTAAAGTGCAATACCATACGACAGAGCCGAGGGCTAGTTTAATAACAACCATTTAATAATATTTATTGCATACAAATTACGAATCAGAACAAAAAGGCATCATATATATACTAGTATTTTAATACACACAATCATTTGTAAATCAATCAATCTCTTAATGCATGATACAAAAGATCAAGTAGCATGGACATGATGGATGTAAAAATTAATGTGACCTATGGAGTAGAACCTGTCGTGCCGAATGATTTAACCACCAAATCACACAAAACACTTAACCTAAACGGCATCTATGGGCAGACAATTCAGAAGAAAATAATTTCATTCTAGTTCATAAAATCAACAGACTGAAATTATATATATTTTTATGATTGTAGCAATAACATAAACTAGTTTTAAATAAAATATCAAACATCGGTCCAATTACATGTAGGCAGGCTGGTTTTCCAGATCTATAAAATAAATCGAACGTATAGAAATTTGGGGTCAATCAAATATTACTAAGGTTGATATTTTAAACTCTTTGGAAGTAATATATTTTGGAAATTTTGGGAAACCATTTTGAAATCAAAATAAATATCTGCTCACCTCAAATGGAATTGTATCTATTTCAATTGGATAATTTCTTTTGGATATTTTTGGAAATATTATGAATCACAAGCACAACTAGAGGCTCTCAAGAGCCTGTGGCGCTCACCTGTTACTGTATTTACTGATGTCGGCCACCTTGGTTGGTAGGCGGGGTCATTTGACACTTTTTTTAAATAGATACCTTAGTAATGATTGTGGCCAAGTTTGGTTAAATTTGGCCCATAGTTTTAGAAAAGAAGATTTTTGTACAAGTTACAAAAAAGACGAAAAGTTGTTCAATATTGACTATAAAGGGCAATAACTCCTTAAGGGGTCCTCTAACAATTTTGATCATGTTGATTTATTTGTTGATCTTACTTTGCTGAACATTATTGCTGTTTACAGTTTATCTCTATCTATAATAGTATTCAAGATAATAACCAAAAACTGCAAAATTTCCTTAAAATTACCAATTTTAGGGCAGCAACCCAACAACGGGTTGTCAGATTCATCTGAAAATTTGTGAGGGGATAGATCTTATTCTGGTGGACATTTAAATCTTGAAAGATTTGCCCTAAATGTCTTAGTTTCAAACATATAAAGCAAAAACTGCATTTTACCACTATGTTCTAATTTTAGCCATGTCGGCCATTTTGATTGGTAGGCGGGGTCATCGGACACATTTTTTAAACTAAAAACCACAATAATAATTGTGGCCAAGTAGTTTCAGAGAAGAAGATTTTTGTACAAGTTACAAAAAATGACGAAAAGTTGTTAAAAATTTACTACAAAGGGCAATAACTCCTTAAGGTTTAACTCCGTCAGATTTGCTCTAAATGCTTTGGCTTCAAAGATATAAGCCAAAATATACATTTTACCCTTGTGTTCTATTTTTAGCCATGGCGGCCATCTTGGTTGGATGGCCAGGTCATCGGACACATTTTTTAAACTAGATACCCCAAGGATGATTGTGTCCAAGTTTGGATAAATTTGGCCCAGTAGTTTCAGAGGAGAAGGTTTTTGTAAAAGTTTACAGACGACGGACGACGGACGCCGGACGACAGACGACGGACGCCAAGTGATGAGAAAAGCTCACTTGACCTTTTAGGTCAGGTGAGCTAAAAAAGGTAAGACTTTTAAACTATGCAAAAATTTCAAAAAGGCAATGAAGATTTTATGCCAAACTTGGGTTTAAAGTTCCCCTCAGAATTCTCTCTCAAAGTCAAGACGAAAAAGTTCGACTTCAGCATTATGATGCATAGGAAGGCATCACAGAAAAAATTTATTAAAATAACCTTTCAAGACGTCATAAATATTTGGACTAGGGATGCGGTAGTGTTTGTGTCCCCATAATTAGGGACAAGCAGAAAATAAATATTCTTGCCCTGGTCTGAGTGAAAATAAATTTCATGTATCTGGTTGACTTCAAGTAAAGTTGGAATTATTATTAATGAATTAAGTCTGACCTCATCAAATTTGCATGCCACATTGTGCAGCCCTCAAAGTAGCTTCTGAAATGAAGTTGCCAACTGGCCACCAGACATGAAAATTTAGTGGCCAACTCAAAATTTCAGTGGTCAAGAAATAATTTCAGGTGGCCTACATTTTCTTTCTAGCTAAAAAAAACCCTTGTGAAATAAGTGTAGTAATTTTTCGTTTTGTATTTTTATGCTGTCGAGGGTAAAAAATAGTTTGTATAAATCAACTGTAAAATAACCACATGATTATTTAATTTTATTACATTGTACATGCTTTAAAACAATTGCTACATTAAGTGGTAGTCTGAAGCCCCAGTCTAGTATAATTCTCATCTTGTGCAGAAGCAATGGTGATTCCCCATTGGTCAAGTGAACACCTGAAATTGTTTGCCAAATAGTAGCTGGTATTTGATTGAAACAATGAGAACAAGTTACAAAATTGTTGCCAAACTTTGTTTCATCTGTTTATTGACAAAGTCCAAATAAGGCTCAACCATGTGCTTTCAATAAACACAAGCTATAAATGCCAATCAGGTTTTCTTTGTAATAGTCAAAGTTGTGACTGAGGCTGTGCTAAAATACGGCAACAGGACAAAATTTCGGAAAAATTACAGTAGCCAGGTCTTCAATTTCTATAGCCCATATGGCGACCAGTTATGAATGTTTAGTCGCCGATCAGCTTTTAAAGTCGCCCAGGCGAACATTTCAGTAAATTAAATTGAGGGCTGTTGTGACGTCACAAATTCCATTGAAAAAACATGTATAATATGATTTCATAGACATATGACGTATAAAACATAGTCCTTTAACCCTTTCCTCCATAATGACGCTTTTTGATGCACCCCCTTCACTCCATAATGACGCCTTTTGACGCTTGTGTAGAGCCTCAGTTGAAACGTCTTATCTAGGAAAAATCTTTATCAGACCTAATAAAATTTGTATCTAATATAACTAGAGGCTCTAAAGATCCTGTGTCGCTCACCTTGGTCTATGTGAATATTAAACAAAGGACGCAGATGGATTCATGACAAAATTGTGTTTTGGTGATGGTGATGTGTTTGTAAATCTTACTTTACTGAACATTCTTGCTGCTTACAATTATCTCTATCTATAATGAACTTGGCCCAGTAGTTTCAGAAGAGAAGATTTTTGTAAAAGATAACTAAGATTTACGAATAATGGTTAAAAATTGAATATAAAGGGCAATAACTCCTAAAGGGGTCAACTGACCATTTCAGTCATGTTGACTTATTTGTAAATCTTACTTTGCTGAACATTATTGCTGTTTACAGTTTATCTCTATCTATAATAATATTCAAGATAATAACCAAAAACAGCAAAATTTCCTTAAAATTACCAATTCAGGGGCAGCAACCCAACAACAGGTTGTCCGATTCATCTGAAAATTTCAGGGCAGATAGATCTTGACCTGATAATCAATTTTACTTCTGTCAGATTTGCTCTAAATGCTTTGGTTTTTGAGTTATAAGCCAAAAACTGCATTTTACCCCTATGTTCTATTTTTAGCCATGGCGGCCATCTTGGATGGTTGGCTGGGTCACGCCACACATTTTTTAAACTAGATACCCCAAGGATGATTGTGGCCAAGTTTGGTTTAATTTGACCCAGTAGTTTCAGAGGAGAAGATTTTTGTAAAAGTTAACGACGACAGACGACGACGACGGACGCCAAGTGATGAGAAAAGCTCACTTGGCCCTTTGGGCCAGGTGAGCTAAAAAGGATATTCAAGAGAATATCTGACTGGAATTTCATTGATGAAATATTCCTTTTCGCAATGCATTGATACTTTAAACCTGATGATTTTTTTTTAATTGAAAAAATCCTATGCAAATCAGGTATGTGTAAAAAAAAATGTCAATGGAGGAAAGGGATAATGAGGTAACACTTGCTTCATATTAATATGTCCGTGACTAAATGAAGATTTGGGTTACTAAATTATATGTCCTTATGACAGCAATATAAATTTGAAGAGGCAGTCATTATTTAGTACAAGAATTTGTATAGACTAGTGACAAAATACAAATCCTTGTTTAGTCGTAAAAAATATATATGTGAAGGGTATTTTCATAACAAGCTTTTTTTCTTCTATCATGCAGAAAACAAATGAAAGGATTCAGTTTTCAGTTGTAATTTAAAAATATTAAAAGAAGAACAAAAGGCATTGTGTTCTTCTTTGATTTTCTTCCCTCAGGATTCTGCCATGAGTCAAATGAGTGGTCCAACACATGAATAATGAGTCAGTATTGTCTATTGATTTCATTTAAAAAAGAAACACTAAAAATTAAAGCCTTTAAAAAAAGATTGGGTGACTTACTCAATTAACCATGGCAAACATAAACCAAATCCTTAGAAGCTGAAAATTATTGTTTTATGCCACCTTGTACACTAAGTCTAATGACAATATTGTTACCGGAAATACATGTACAATATATCAATCAACGCATGCGGAAATAATTGACCTAAGCCTCGGAATTTATCGTTGTGTCAGACGAAAAATCTTTAAGACCGAAATTGTTTTCTATAAGAAGAATCCGCGGGAAATGTCGACTTTAGCAGCTCTAAATCCTTCAACAATTCGGTTGTTAGGGGGCACTCAAGTGATCACTTCAGTATTTAGTGTTGTAAAGGAGTTGATAGAAAATGCACTGGATGCTGGTGCATCAACAATTGATATTAGACTGGTTAGTGCTCTGTGACTGTGTACTAAAGTTTTACTTCAGACATAAATTAGTCATAAAAGTCACAAATAAAATAAGTATTCCCCCTGAGATTACTATTACTCAAATTCCCACCATGACGTCATGTAACATTATCTAAAATACTTTTTTATCAAGACTGAATAGAGGTCCTTTCCACTGATTCTCGTTCAAACTGCTAACTTTACACGACTAATAGCTGTGATGGTAGTAAGTGTTTGCCGTGGGTGCTCTCCCTTCTGTATGTTAACCCTAAGTAAATGGTAATGTCCACAGGCACTTAATATTGTCTCTGAAAAAAATGACTTGGGTACAGTATTCAACAATCATGACAATAGATTAAAATTAAAGACACCAAAGAAAATGTTAAATATATATTGGCGGTTTATGCAACCCAGCATGGGGGGATGAGTAGTCAAATTGGCATATTGTCTCTGAAAAAAATGACTTGGGTACAGTATTCAACAATAGATTAAAATTAAAGACACCAAAGAAAATGTTAAATATATTGGCGGTTTATGCAACCCAGCATGGGGGGACGAGTAGTCAAATTGGCATTTGTAGGCTACGGGTCCCTGCATTTGGTTTTATACAGAAATGTCATAAGATCTGGAATAAAACGTAAAATATACAGGGATTTATCAGTAATGCAGGGATTTTGTGAGTTCGGTGAAAAGAAGGGCAAATAATATTTTTAAATTGTATTTACCGGTATTGGATAATAATACATTATAAACATTGCAAATTAGATGCACACTGAAGGAATAAAACTGTAGTTAGGCCCTGTAAAAGAAAATATGATAAAATTTAGAAACTATTTGATTAAATGTAAATGTTCATTAAAAGAATAAAAATTCGATGAATTTGTAAAAAAAAAGCTCTGTGCAAACTAGTGTATGAAAATATTTTAAAAAAAATGCAGAACAGAAAAAGAAAATTAAAAATATCCAAAACCACTGAAAATAAAGCTTGAGTGAATACATAAATTAAAGAAGCAATTAATAAGTATTATATCTTTATATCATGAATGGTTTACACTAGAAAGAAAAAGTATTCAACAGAAGTTGCATAAAAAAAACTTGACTAAGGAATGAATCGTGGCAAATTTGATTTAAAACTATAACTTTAAAAAATTGTTTTTGGGATACAATTGCTTTCAAGCAATCTGTAGACTTATACCATTGGCGCAGGACAATGCCCTCACGTCAACTGTTTTATTCTAAACATTAAGGACCATCTCAGATTCTTATGATTGTCTTGGTTTAAAAAGGTAAAAACAAACAAAGGGATTGAACTTAAACAACTTTCTTATAATGTTTTTTTCATAATCTTCATGTTTGATATTTCCCTTGACTGATATACATGTTTTTAACAACACGGAAAATCAGAATTATTAAGCAGTATTTATATTTAGTGTTTTTATAAATTTAGAAACACGTCAGAGGGAATTCCCCAGTTGTGATAAAAATGCGAGAGTTCTCTGAATTCCGATAAATCTATTTCTGTCAATGAAGTGGAGTTTTACTTGTATGTCACTGTTATTAAACTGATATTTGATATTGTACTTCCATAAAAAAAATAGAGAACCATCTAGGTTTAATATACGTTCTTACTACAGGGTTTGTTTAGGTAATTATGGGTGCAAGCAACAGTTTTTGGGATACGATTGCTTTCAAGCAATCTGTAGACTTATACCGGTGGCTCAGAGCATTGCCCTCACGTCAATCGTTTTATTCTAAACATTAAGGAACATCTCAGATTCTTATGATTGTCTTGCTTTAAAAGGTAAAAACAAACAAAGGGATTGAACTTTAACAACTTTCCTATAATGTTCTTTTCATAATCTTCATGTTTGATAATTCCCTTGACTTATATGCGTGTTTTTAACAACACGGAAAATCAGAATTAAGCTGTATTTATATTTAGTGTTTTTATAAATTTAGAAACACAAAGGGAATTTCCAGTTTTGATAAAATGCGAGAGTTCTCTGAATTCCGATGAATCTATTTCTGTCATATAAGAACTGAAGTGGAGTTTTTCTTATATGTAACCGTTATGAAACTGATATTTGAGATTGTACTTCCATAAAGAAATAGAGAACCATCTAGGTCGTTTAATAAACATTTAATATACGTTCTTGCTCAAGGGTTTGTTTTGGAATTATGCGCATGCGTATTGTTTCTTGACTTCAAGGGGTTTATAGATTCAATGGTTGCTCTGGATTCCCCACTCAATTAACTAATTTATAACTCATGGGATCTTTTCTATGTATGTCTGCTATTGAGAGTTATTGTTGTCAAAATTAATGTAATCCGCATCGTAGAACACACCTTCAGGCGAAATGGAGTCTTCCATATTATCGTTTCAAGTTGTCTCCCTTCCGGAAGACACTTCCATGAATTCTGAATCTTTCTGTCAATAAACGTCGTATTATATTAAAAACGATTGCAATTTAAACCGAGGAATGTGTACGGAAAGGAGTCATGATCACTGACCCAAAGGAAATTAAATATTTAAAGAGTTAGAAATGGGGTTCCTCCTAGAATTAACGTAGGAAAATAGGTGATAAGATACCTTCTCTCACTCTGAGTCTCAGTGACTGCTGTCAGAGACATATAAATACATGTCTCTGCTGCTGTGGAAAGTAAACTTGGAATTGATAGTACAAAAATAAAACACAATAGGCCTAATTACATTGTTCATACACTTTTATCCGGGATTGGCTATTTTGTAACTATTTTACATGTGCAGTTGAATTAGTTTTGAAAATAATATTATACAGCTACATGTATACATGTGTCAATGAAACAACGGTAATTGTATCCCTCAGAGCAATCTGCTCTTTGATTAGATTCATCCCTTAACAACTTCCTGTAAAGCTTGTAGTTTTATCGGTCTGGGTATCATTAGTGAGCAGTAGCTTGCAGATTCACTTGTTCTTTTGTTCTTCTCATACTGCATGTTTGGACCAGAACTTTATTATCTTTTGGCATTAACTCTACACTCTCCCAAGGACGATATGATATGAAGTGGAGTTTTTCTTATATGTAACCGTTATGAAACTGATATTTGAGATTGTACTTCCATAAAGAAATAGAGAACCATCTAGGTCATTTAATAAACATTTAATATATGTTCTTGCTCCACGGTTTGTTTCGGAAATTATGTGCATGCGTATAGTTTTCTTGACTTCAAGGGGTTTTCGATTGAATGATTGCTCTGGATTCCCCACTCAATTAATTAATTTTTAACTCATGGGATCTTTTCTATGTATGTCTGCTATTGAAGGTTATTGTTGTTGCATAATTTTAAATCATATGCATCATTTAAATTAAAATAAATAGTCCACATCGTAGAACACCCCTTCAGGCGGCGAAATGGAGTCTTCCATATCATCGTTTCGAGTTGTCTCCCTTCCTGAAGTAACTTCTGTGAATTCTAAATCAAAACAATACGTCGAGTATTAGCTCGTTCTGTCAATAAAGTGTATTATATTAACGTAGGAAAATAGGTGATAAGATACGAAGTGAAATACCTTCTCTCACTCTTGAGTCTCAGTGACTGCTGTGGAAAGTAAACTTGGAATTAATAGTACAAAAATAAAACACAATAGGCCTAATTACATTGTTCATACACTTTTATCCGGGATTGGCTATTTTGTAACTATTTTACATGTGCAGTTGAATTAGTTTTGAAAATAATATTATCCAGCTACATGTATACATGTGTCAATGAAACAACAGCAATTGTATCCCTCAGAGCAATCTGCTCTTTGATTTTCTATGAGGTCATATTTTGAGGGACCATGTATAAGTGACCCTTAGTGGTGGACTGATTAATAAAGATACTTGTATAAAACTAGATATCACTGGAATCAGAATGTTCTCTAGTTTATAATGGAATAAAAAAAAAGTGTACTTTTAATGGTATAAAAAAGTTTTTTCCAGAGAAACTGGGAAAAACATTGCCTGATTTAAGCTTAAAAAACCTGAAATCAGGTCATGTGCACACCCCTGAAGACATGATACCTGCACATTTTTCATAATCAAAATTGTATGAATTTCATAGATTTTTACCTGGTCTTTTAAAAAATTCATGCTTCAGGGTACGTTCGCCTGCTTCGAAAAGAGCTACAGCGGCTGCAAATAAGTTTTCAATTTTCACTGCCAAAAAAACAGACTGTTTACAGTGTTGTCTCCCCTCAAAACATGTATATTTAATCTAATTGTTTAAATTAGTTTAATCATTCAACCTGCTTTAATTGAAGTTAATTGACATATCTTTACAACCAAATACAAAAAACATGATACTTTTTCACCAATTATGTTGATAAAAAGGGACTTCCCTCCATGTCTATTTTTAGCTGGGGAATAACCCCTAGTTTTTTATACGAAACTGTTTATAGCACCCTATGCGCATGCATATAGTTTTCTTGACTTCAAGGGGTATTAGATTAAATGGTTGCTCTGGATTCCCCACTCAATTGATTAATTTATAACTCATCATGCTCATGGGATCCTTTCTGTGTATGTCTGCTATTGAGGGTTATTGCTGTTGCATATAATTTTAAATCATATGCATCATTTAAATTAAAATAAATGTAGTCCACATCGTAATGGTTTAACTTCAACACCCCTTCAGGCGAAATGGAGTCTTCCATATTATCGTTTCGAGTTGTCTCCCTTCCGGAAGTCACTTCTGTGAATTCTGAATCAAAACAACACGTTGAGAAAAATTAACTCGTTCTGTCGATAAACGTCGTATTATATTAAAAACAATCGCAATTTAAACCGAGAAATGTGTACGGAAAGGAGTCATGATCACTGACCCAAAGGAAATTAAATATTTAAAGAGTTAGGAATGGGGTGAATTATAGTTATCCCGTACCATTGTAAACTCGTACCAACGTCAACTTGTACCACTAAAAAAAACCTCGTACCAATGCAAACTCGTACCACTGCTAACTCGTGCCAACTTATTTAAATGCATTTAAATGGTGTTTAATGATGAATATATACATGATATACGTTACTTTCACTCAATACCTCTTTTAGTTAGTGAAATGTATATAGTTTGAAAACACAATGAACAATTTGTAGCTAATGTTCCTTGTCTATTGGATAGAAAATACCGTGGCAGATGTAGATTATTAAAGTATTATCAGATAAGATACGAAGTGAAATACTTCTCCCACTCTGAGTCTCAGTGACTGCTGTGGAAAGTAAACTTGGAATTGATAGTACAAAAATAAAACACAATAGGCGTAAGTACATTGTTCATACACTTTTAACCGGGATTGGCTATTTTGTAACCATTCAGATTACGTAAATTACATTTTACATGTGCAGTTGAATTAGTTTTGAAAATAATATTATCCAGCTACATGTATACATGTGTCAATGAAAACAATGGCAATCGTATCCCTCAGAGCAATCTGCTCTTTGATTGTTAAGATACCTTGTATTAGGCCTTTTTCTTGTCAAATTTGTTTGAAATTATCCGCCTACAGGAAAAATTCAGTCTTTCAAACTTTAATTCTTCTTTAATTTTTCTGTTTCAAGGTCTTTTTTTTCTCTATTAAAAGCTGCAAATTGATTCAGAGTTTCTTATACATGTATACAATTAAAAATAGATATTTGACTGGTATAAGATTTGAACAAGTTAGTTATAAGTTTTAAATGTCTTCCCACACATAAATCACAATCTCCCATTTTTAGAATATTTATTAACACTGAGAGAAAAACTGTTCAGTTACTATATATTTATTTCATATATAACGTCATAACAAACCTCTATTGTTATGATACTTTTGGCGAACCACACAACCGCAAAATTTGTACTTTACTGTTTGATTTCATGTATAATATTGTCCTGAAGACGCCACCCTTGTTGGCGAAACATGTCGACCAGAAAAAACCCTTACATGCGGTAATTGATGGGTGTTGTTGCCTTTATTGTTTTAATTTATATATTTATTTATAAAACTTGAGTTTGGGTTCTGAGTATTAATCAATTTGTGATAATTTCCATGTATATTTCATGTTTCATTCCTGATCCGATGGCATTTGGATGCGGGGATGAGTAGCCTACGAATGTCAATTTGACTACTTGCCTTTTATATTCTACAGGTTATCCTTGTTAATCCAGTAAATTAGGACTAATTGATAACTGTAGGGTATTTGCTACCATTTCAATTTGTATTCAACTTCTCTAATCATTTCATTACCAAGAGTTGCACATTGTTATCAATTCTATTACAATTTACTATGAGCATGATTAATTGTATCAATGGTATTCAATCAAATAATCTCATCAATCTAGGAGCTACTGAATTTTACTCCTACTAGACTTTTATTTCAGAAATAATTAGATCCTTCTTGTACGGGACACTACTCTTGATATTTATCTCATTATAGACATAGAAAAAAGTATTTGAGCGTCACTGATAAGTCTTTTGTAGACGAAACACGCGTCTGGCGTATATACAAAATTTAGTCCTGGTATCTACAATGTATGATGAGTTTATTTGCATGGATTCTCTCTAAAGGAAAAATTCAAGAAAATTATTCAAGACATGGCTTAGATAGCTTTTTATGGTGCATTTTTGTTCAAGGAAAAATAAGTATGTAATAGTTCAGAAATATGACTGCAAAACTAGTAACCACTATACTCAAACTGTTTGATATCAATTTTAAGGTGAAAAAAACTACTTAATTTTCGATTTTTCCTTTAGAAGATAATTTTTTGGGGATCAATTCAGTCAATCAAATGATTTACCTTTGTTTCACTTTCAATTTTGACATACTTTTTTTTTTAGCCTAACACGCATCAATCATGCATATTCCATCTCTAGCTAAGGCGTTAAATTGAAGTTCACATGAATACCAATTCAATGAGGTAGAAATTATTCACTTGCAAGTGAATAATTCATCATTGATGTTTCTGTTATTTTGACAAAATGGAACCAAACTGGCTTCAAAAAGTGAAATATTATTTCACTATTTCACTTTCATTAAAAATTGAACAAAAAAAAATCATAATTTAAATTTTGTATGTATCTCGTAGCTAGTGCCCCTTTAATTATTTGGTCCAAGATGACATACTTTTACAAAATCAGGAAATCATTCTATTAGTTTATAGCTGGTGCTTTCATCATTGTTGATGAGAAATTTTTCTTTTACAAGTTTTGAATTTAACATTTCATAATTTAAAACTGCATTTTTATTGCTGTAAAAAAAAAAGCCTGATTTACCACACATATATATATATATATCATGTATACTGTTTCTTTTCTTCAGGAAAATTATGGATTGGATAAAGTTGAAGTGAGGGATAATGGAATTGGTATACCCAACCAGAATGTTCCGTTTGTTGCAAAGAGATACCATACATCAAAAATAGAATCTTTCAGTGACATTCAACATTTAGAAACATATGGGTTCAGAGGAGAGGCTTTGGGTAAATGCTTTTTGAATTTTAAGTTCACTTGAAACTTTGTTGTCAACATCATCTGTTTACTCTCAGTCTGTGCCACAATTAAGATTTGAGTATCTGGTAACTAAAAATTGTCAGAATATCCAACCAAAAAGGTCCACATTGAATAGAAGGGTGATATGCAAGTTTTCTCCACTACCTTGAAAACTTATATGCCTGTTTACAGGATGTATTATGGTATACCATTGTCCGTCCATCTGATTTTAAATTTTAGAGTTTTGGTTTTTTTTTTCATTAAAAAAGTGGTACATTTGTATTTTCAAGTTTTTGGACAAAAACTTGAATACACTTTCACCAATTTGCAAGAAACTTTGGTGAATTGTTTACATTGTATATCTATTGCCATGAGGTCCCTTTCGAATTTTATAAATTTAAGATTGTAGGTTTCCGAGTTATGGGGTTTTATTCATTAAAAAAGGTTTTTTTCCAGTTTTAGGACAATAACTTAAAAATCCTTACAGCAGTTTTCATGAAACTTTGGTGAATTTTTTATGTCTATTGACGTAAGCTCCCTTTCGATTTTTATAAATTTTAGATTTTAAGTTTCAGGGTTTTGTGATTGTATTCATAAAAAAGGAGGTATTTTTCAGTTCTCAGTCAGTGCTTTGAGCAGTTGTCATGAAATTTTGGTGACTGGTTTATATCTATTAAGATAACGTCCCTTTAGTTTTTCATGAATTTCTGATACGACATTGAGAAGTTCTTGAACTTTATTCTATGAAAAGGCGACTGGTGTTTACATAGACAGCCACAAGGTGTCATTTGATCCTTTACTCCAATATTAATTGCCCAAAACAAAGGATACATTTTCCATTAGACATGCACACAAAAAAAAAAACCTAATAGGAAAAATACTGAATTTTATTTGAGCATAATAATGTGAGAGAGAAAAAAAGCAACATGTTCTGATCAATACAACTATGCATTTAAAACCATACTAAAGGATGCTCACAATTATTGAATGCAGACCCAAAGTATGTATAGAACCTTTTATTATGTCTATGTGAAGGCTTAAATAATACGTTAATTTGTTATTCCTTTTTTAGGCTCATTGTGTACAGTATCAACATTGTCTATTACAACCAAGACTCGTGAAGACGAGGTCAGTTTATCTTACGCCTTCAACAATCAGGGGCAGATAATATCATCACATCCTTCTCATTTGACACAAGGTAATGAACAATGAAGCCTTCAACAATCAGGGGCAGATAACATCATCACATCCTTCCCATTTAACACAAGGTAATGAACAATGAAACCTTCAACAATCAGGGGCAGATAACATCACCACATCCTTCTCATTTAACACAAGGTAATGAACAATGAAGCCTTCGACAATCAGGGGCAGATAACATCATCACATCCTTCTCATTTAACACAAGGTAATGAACAATGAAGCCTTCAACAATCAGGGGCAGATAACATCATCACATCCTTCCCATTTAACACAAGGTAATGAACAATGAAGCCTTCGACAATCAGGGGCAGATAACATCATCACATCCTTCTCATTTAACACAAGGTAATGAACAATGAAACCTTCAACAATCAGGGGCAGATAACATCATCACATCCTTTTCATTTAACACAAGGTAATGAACAATGAAACCTTCAACAATCAGGGGCAGATAATATCATCACATTCTTCTCATTTGACAAAAGGTAATTAACAATGAAACATTGTAAAGGCATTGCCTTATCTTCCAACAGATTGTCTTGCAATATGCAAATATAATTCATATTCTTTCTTTACTGAATTTTGATCATTGTTGAAGATGAAGTGTGTTGTTTACATCCTTGTACTTTGTCTCTGTTAGATATTTGTCTTATTGGAATCGCACCAATTGCTTTATTTGATGTTACTTCAGATTTTTTTTCAACCTCATAGTTTAGTTTTCCATACATATATGAATGTTGATTGATACATTGTATGTTTTACCTGTATTTTTTAGGAACCACAGTAACAGCAATTGGTCTCTTCAAAAACATTCCAGTGAGGCGACAGTTCTATAATACAAATAAAAAGAAGAAAGAAGAAATTAAAAAAATTGAAGATTTGCTTATAGCTTTCAGTATAATACTTCCTAAATTGCGCTTCACTTTGAACCATGACAAGGAAAGAATATTTCAAAAAAATGGATGCCCTGATGTACGAACAGCAATGCTTAGCATTCTAGGTAGAAATGTTCTGAATTGCTTAGTTCAAAAGACAGTACAGTTAGAAGACTTGAAGGTGATTCCTTATTATTATAACATCCCTTTATGGTTTATGAATCATTCCATATTGATAATACAGTATTTTTCCCTTGCAATAAATCATTGGAATCAAGTACAGGTAAGTATTATGTTGAAAAGATCTATGATAATAAAACTTAAAACATTTCAACTATGCTGTTGCTTGCCTTTTAATAACATGCTGATTAACTGGAAATCTGCCACTACAGTGTGTGATAAACTAAACTTTTCACCTCTTGGTTGACTCAGTGTATAGATAAATAAAACAAGAAACCTGAAGCTGTTATAAAATCTAGTGAAACTGGAACGCCACAGGTTGATTTATGCAGGTGAAATCTCCTTTTTTTAAAAATGCAATATATTTGCTCACAAGATTAAACTTTTCTTTCTATGTTTTTTTTTTATGCCCCACCTACGTCCGTCCGTTCGTTCGTCCGTCTGTCCCGCTTCAGGTTAAAGTTTTTGGTCAAGGTAGTTTTTGGTGAAGTTGAAGTCCAATCGACTTCAAACTTAGTATACATGTTCCCTATGATATGATCTTTTTAATTTTAATGCCAAATTAGAGGGTTTACCCAATTTCACGGTCCACTGAACATAGAAAATAATAGTGCGAGTGGGGCATTCTTGTACTGGGGACACATTCTTGTTTCATTTTCAGATAACTATAGACCTGTTTTTACCTAATCCAGCAAGTGATGTATTGACTACGAGTAAGTCTGATAACTCCAGATGTATTTGTGCAATCAATAGAAGACCAGTTCAAATGAAAGATATGGAAAAGGTAAAAAATGATACAAATACAGTTTATCCTGAAGAGCAGGTATACTTTATAATCAACTTTTGATTAGTTAAGACTATGGTTTTCTTTGTTAAAATTATTGCAAAGAGCTGAGTAAATGTAATCTTTTAGTAAACATTATGAATAAACAGAATTAATTATTTCAATATGTAATGAGGAGATACAATTAGTTTTCACCTAATTTACCTTCATTTATACAATCATATAATGCAAGACAAGTACATGTATGACAGCTTTCCAGCATAAGTATACTCTTTGTAATATACATTTGACGCTTCAACTAGTTTTAGACAAAATTGTACACAGATAACAGGTATCCTGTGCAAGGGTCCGGAAACGGTCATATATGCCAGACATGACCGATTTGGAAACTCAAAAGTCCTAAATCATTTATTGGGATTTAGGTCAAATTTTATTTTTCAACAGAAATAATTTCGGTCATTTCGTTGAGATTGAGTTTCAAATCGCCATTTTAAACATATTTTTGTTTTGTTATCGATTTTATGTAATTAAACTGCCACTCCAGTAAAGTGTTATAATCCTGAGGGCCCTCCTAATAGCTATATTAGTGCCTCGGGGAGCTATTGGCTAATGATCGCTAATCTTTTTACCTGTGTTTTTAATTCACACCTGGCTATTAATCACAAGCTCCGGACTAATATTATAAAGAAATTAAAATTCAATACCAACTGTCTTCATTATTTAATTACTTTTCAGCTAAGACAATTGTCAATTATGATTTAAAATTAAATTAAAACTTGATTTAATTTACGCAGAAAATAGTTTTTTAAACTACTAACACAAGTGCTTTGTTTACTATGATACGCATGCCTAAAATTCTCTTCCGCAGATTTGACACTAAATCATAAATTTAAAATGATTTCTTGCTAAATTAAGCAAGTGCAACTATTTTCATTAATATTCTTACGCTATTAAAGGTAAAATATTAAAAAAAACGATGTTTTCCTGTGAATTTGATTTATAAACAAAACTAATCCCGGGAATAAGTCCGGAATTGTTCGTTTTAGTATTGTCGCATTACATCCGGTTTGAATTTCGACTTCAGAATCGAAAGAAACGTAAGCGATGACTGAGAAAATTACGATTTTGAGTCATTAAAATCATTTTATTCTTAAACTATTGCCTTCCCTTAATTGGGAAAAGTGTTATAATCCTGAGGGCCCTCCTAATAGCTATATTAGTGCCTCGGGGAGCTATTGGCTAATGATCGCTAATCTTTTTACCTGTGTTTTTAATTCACACCTGGCTATTAATCACAAGCTCCGGACTAATATTATAAAGAAATTAAAATTCAATACCAACTGTCTTCATTATTTAATTACTTTTCAGCTAAGACAATTGTCAATTATGATTTAAAATTAAATTAAAACTTGATTTAATTTACGCAGAAAATAGTTTTTTTCACTACTAACACACGTGCTTTGTTTACTATGATACGCATGCCTAAAATTCTCTTCCGCAGATTTGACACTAAATCGTAAATTTAAAATGATTTCTTGCTAAATTAAGCAAGTGCAACTATTTTCATTAATATTCTTACACTATTAAAGGTAAAATATTAAAAAAAAACGATGTTTTCCTGTGAATTTGATTTATAAACAAAACTAATCCCAGGAATAAGTCCGGAATTGTTCGTTTTAGTATTGTCGCATTACATCCGGTTTGAATTTCGACTTCAGAATCGAAAGAAACGTAAGCGATGACTGAGAAAATTACGATTTTGAGTCATTAAAATCATTTTATTCTTAAACTATTGCCTTCCCTTAATTGCTCTTGATCGATTTTAGGAAAATGGTAGGATAAATCATGAAGTAAACGCGATGCAACAGTTAAACAAGTTCGTTGATTCTTCGAGTAGGAGCATACTAATGCAGTCATGAGATTTTGACAATCTGTTTTTGAAAAGGGGCACCAACTTTTAAGTTATATGAAAATGACCGAAATTAGGTGAAAAAATTTCCGGATCCTTGATACTGTGTCTTTGTTCTGAGTTTTATCCCTGTCAAGTTCACATCATGTAGTACTAGTAGAAAACTTGTGCTAGTAACTTTCTCATCAGAGTCATTCCTGTCAACTGACCCATATTCTGAGGGTGTGACCCGAGATTTTCACAACTCTGAGGGGTCACCCAGGATACCCGCCTGGTTGTTAAATAACCCGGGAATTCCAAAAATGCACTATTTCACCTGGATTCCTAAGCCTTTAAACTAATTTCATAAGTGATTTTCCTTTGAAAAACCAGCAAATTTGTAATTCTTCCACGAACAGGAAGTTCAACTAGCTGTGTAAAACTGTCAAATTAACTGACAGTACATGTCTGACATATACTAGTGTGTCCAGGTGGTAACATGTTTCCCTGTGAACTAGTGCATCAAAATTTTGACTCAGTGTCTGGGTCTAGCACTGGACTTCTGAAGACCTGTACATGCATATGATTTACAACAGGGTGCTAAGAAACCAACCATCCATCCATCCTTGAATGAATTGTATTTAACTTTCTGATTTCAGCTGATTAGGCAGCACTATGTTTCACACAAGAAGACAGACGGCCACCGTCATCCTATTTACTTCTTATCTGTTACCCTGGCAACTGATCAGATTGATGTTAATGTTGATCCTAACAAGACAATAGTCTTACTTCACCAAAAGGTATAATAATTACAGCAATTATGATTATTTGCATATTTTTGGTATTTTATCACTTTATTTATCATGTTTATACTGACATATAAACACTGATATGCTTTTTTAGAAAGCAGTTGTAAACCTTAGTTATTGTAACTTTGTTTTTCACTTGGTAATTCATGCTGGTAGAGTAAAGTTATCTTCCTAACAAGAAGACAGATTTGTGTTGCCAGCTTATTAATTTTTAAAATTTTCATGCTTGTGTCAGATTCTTAGTTTCAAGCTTAAGTAATAGGTAAAGTATATTTGGTGTATAGGATGATGGGAATAAATTTCAGCGAACACACTGTTTATAAGTCATGTAAATATATACTGAAGGTAAATAAAATAGCATATTAAGGTTTAATTTTTTTCAGCTACATCATTAAGCTTCACACCAACCAGCATTGTTCATCTGTGCTGTTTTTGAACTAAATAATTTTCTCTAAACCTCAGTTCTAAAACCTCAAAATATATATCAGAAAGAAAAAAAATACCATATCTAGGTACGGAAAATGATTTTTTTTTAAATCAACTGATCTTAGACAACTTTACCTCATTTTAAAGGCATTGTGAAGACATTTTCAAAACAGTTTCACTTTTATCAATACACATAATAACAACGAAGAAATAGCAAATTTTCAAAATGGTAATTTTTTACTATTCTGGAAAAACTGTTTCCTCTCTTTAAAAAATAATAAAATATTTTTTTTTAATCATTTGGGTTATAGTTTTGTTTATATTGCTTCTTTTACATCTTGTTAGTCAATTTCAATCCTCAATATTAAGTTTTTTGGTCAAAATAGAAGCATAAAGCATGAAAATGTCAACCACTCTCATGAAATTCTATTGTCCAAAGTCACATAACATGACGATACCTTTATATATTCCTTTTTTCAGAGCATCAGTTGGTATATTGAAAATGTAAAGTAAAACTTTATAAACATTTGAATCTAAAGAAACAAAAAATAAATATAAATATTACTCTTTATATACAAATGTATATGTTTGTGTGTGTGTGTATAAAAAAGAAGATGTGGTATGATTGCCAATGAGACAACTCTCCACAAGAGACCAGATGACACAGAAATTAACAACTATAGGTCACCTTACGACCTACAACAATGAACAAAGCCCATACCGCATAGTCAGCTATAAAAGGCCCAGAAATGACAAATGTAAAACAACTCAAACGAGAAAACTAACGGCCTAATTTATGTACAAAATTGAACGAAAAACAAATAATTAACACATCAACAAACGACAACCACTGAATTACAGGCTCCTGACTTTGAACAGGCACATACATACAGAATGTGGCGGGTTAAACATGTTAGTGGGTGCCCAATCCCCTGACCTGTGACAGTACAACATAAGAATAAACTATAAAAATCAGTTGTACCATGAGAGACGAGAAAAGTTTTGAAATATGTCATCTGTCTTTGTATAGTCATGATAGTTTTAGAATCTTCCCTTTTCATTAACATTCTATTTAATGAAATATTCTCATTCTTATATAGCATGTATAGTGAATGCTATAAGTAAAAATAAACAACAACCTTCTAACAATTATTCTACCGGACTAAAATACCTGTTGCACTGAAAAACAATGAAACTAATATAACATTATTCTTATTTGAGAAATTTCAAACAAAATAATTATGTCAGATCACTGTAAATACTTGTATGTATAAAAGTAAAGTAAATTCATATCTGTATATCAGTTACAATATTTATACAGTGAAATCTGTAAACCAATCTCATTCAGGACTGAAATTCAAAATGCATTGAATGTGAATAGCATTCGAAGTGAACTGCCGCTATAGTCCTATAACATATGACTTCGCATTCTTATTCAATTTTTAACGTTTTTATACTGATATTTTCATTTTTTATTTTTCTGAATAGGCTCGGGTGGCACATTGATAGTAATTTTTTTTTATCAGAACAGTAAATAGAAATAGTAAATAATGCCCCCGAGGTCATATGTTATAGGACTACTGCCGCTACTGCATGGATTCCTATTCTTTTAGTTGAACATGTTGAAAATACATATATTGATTGTTGTTAAACCACATTATTCAGTATCCTTACTATCTCGTGTGCAATGGCAAGTGGTTGAACTATCTTTAAATCGCAATAAACTGGCTGTATAATGCAAAAAAAACCTATCACCGCTGATTTCCAATCAAAACTAAACCAAAAATTGTCCATGCAAGGGAAATAACTCTGTATACACAAAAAAGAGGGTAATTTAAAAAAATTAATTTTGATATGAACACAGCTATCTAGATTTATTTATTGGACCTTATTATTTAATTAATATATTAAACTTAATGAAAAAGTACATTTTATGGCTGTATAATGTTCCCTTGTATTTTTTTGAAACGAATGTAACTTTCAAACCCTTGTTTGTACCTCAAATATTTCATCATATTCCCGAAAATTATAATATACAGAATCATGAATATTCATATAATATCTATCAAAAGCAATTAGAACCTTCTGAGGTTTAACAAGTTAACAGAAGGCCGTAATCGGAGGTCACCCAAAGATTTTATTTTTACACACATCTGGGAACAATTATTTAGGGTAATTTGGAGTTATCTCCCATTGGTTTGCCATACCTACCATATCGACAAATCAAATTCTTGATTTTGCATGACTTTGGATTTCTTCATTTTCATAAGTACCAATTTTCATGGATATTTGGTTTTTCAAAAAGTCTGTATAAAGCCTATAGACATGTTGAATAACTTTGAACATTTTGAATTCCTGTTCACCTATTACATACTCGCAAAACCTTGTTTCCCATGGATTATGATGTGTTTCTTGTATTTTACAGGCGGAAATAACAAAAGGGTTGATATCTGTATTGGAAGAACTGTATGGTAGCATATCTAAATCAAATGATGACACAGTAACAAACCATGACAATTCTTATACTGACAGTAACAAAGGAGATATGTCGTCAGATTTTGATGATTCACTTGTTGTTATTCCAGTCACTAGTAACCAACCAAATATTCCTGTTGTCAAAATTTCTACAAATAATAAAAATATTGTATTAACAAAACATTACCAACCAGAAACCATTTCTGAAAAACTTGAGGAAGGGATAGAAAATATTGTTTCGAACAAAATTTATAATGATGATTTGGAAAAAGAGGAGAATATTTCATTAACACAATTAGGCAAGCCAGTTTTCCAGGTAGTTGAGGAGTCTTTAGACGACTGGATTAATGAAAAGAATGACAATATCAGCTCAACAGTATCAAAACAAATTGAAAAAGATGTAGCCGACATTGAAAAAACACCAAACAATATTATTCAGAATATTGAGAAAGGGCAGGACCCTTGTACCTCAGATAAAAATATAGATAATTTAAGTGTCAATCAGATTACATGTAACATTCACTTTGAGTCTAATCCTAAGCTATGTGATATATATAGTGATATAGTATCAACATGGAAAGATTCCCCTTTGGAAGATGGACCAGAAATACCAGTTCAACTTCCTGAAGTCCAAAGTGAATCAACATGCCTATCGGAGAACCAAAACTGTTCTGAAAAAGGTCAGAATAAAGGTATGGAAGTTGATGCTAATACTGATGAAATTAATCAGGAAAACGTTTGTCAAACAAAAAGAAATGAGACAGCATCAGGTAATGCTGACATGTGTAGTAAAGAAAAGTCATTAACCAATGATACAAAGTCAGCATTAGCTCGTGCTGACATGTGGAGTAGCGGAAAATCATTAACCAATGGGACAACATTAGGCAGTGCTGATATGTGGAATAGTGGAAAGTCATTAACCAATGAGACGTCAGGTAGTGCTGACATGTGGAGTAATGGAAAGTCATTAACCAATGGGACAACATCAGGCAGTGCTGATATGTGGAATAGTGGAAAGTCATTAACCAATGAGACGTCAGGTAGTGCTGACATGTGGAGTAATGGAAAGTCATTAACCAATGGGACAACATCAGGCAGTGCTGATATGTGGAGTAATGGAAAGTCATTAACCAATGAGACGTCAGGTAGTGCTGAAATGTGGAGTAATGGAAAGTCATTAACCAATGAGACAACATCAGCTAGTGCTGATATGTGGAGTAGTGGAAAGTCATTAACCAATGAGACGTCAGGTAGTGCTGACATGTGGAGTAATGGAAAGTCATTAACCAATGGGACAACATCAGCTAGTACTGATATGTGGAGTAGTGGAAAGTCATTAACCAATGAGACGTCAGGTAGTGCTGAAATGTGGAGTAATGGAAAGTCATTAACCAATGGGACAACATCAGCTAGTGCTGATATGTGGAGTAGAGGAAAGTCATTAACCAATGAGACGTCAAGTAGTGCTGACATGTGGAGTAATGGAAAATCATTAACCAATGATACAACCGACATTCAGGTATACTAAAAGATGCCGTTTATTATGATATGGGGTAATTTATTTTAGGTATGCTGTAATAATTTCATATCTTCAATTCATCTGCCCCTAGTTTTTTACTTGGATATGTATGTAAGCAAATTTGTAAACTCAGGCATTTTTCACATTCATGACATGTGATTAAATTTGTGGGGTACATAAGTGAGTTTTTCCAAAATTTGGCATTATTATAAAGTCCTTTGTGTTTCTAAACTTGAGGTAAAAAGTTCTTATTTTCACACAAAAAAGTATTTGGAAATTCCAGTTTTCATTTTTTGGTTTTTATAGGTTTATTATTATATAGTCCTTAATTTGCTCTTCGTTTTCTATGAACCTAATTTAGATTGTGTTATCAATATTATAGACATATCTTCTTTTCTACCTAATTGCAAACCTAAAGTCATGTTTCATTGGTCAGTGGTAAATTATAAGCTCACCTCTCTAAAGGGAGTGTGAGCTTTTGCCATCACTTGGCATCCGTTGTTGTCTCCTGTGTTCACTATTTCAAATCACCTCTGAAACTACTGAACCAATTCCAACCAAACTTGAGCTAAATAATCCTTAGGGTATCTAGAATAAAGTTTCTGTTTCTTCAGAAAAACAATGGATGCCATGGGTAAAAATAGAATGTAGGGGTAAATGCTGTTTTGGGGTCATATTGGTCAAATAAGTTTATTTGACAAAAATTGTCAATTGACCCCTCAAATTGTTTATCATGCTTTCTAACTTTAAAAAAAATCTTTTCCTATGAAACTACTGAACCAAATTAAACCAAATTTAAGCTAAATGATTCTTAGGTTATCTAGAACGAAGTGCTTGTTTTACTTTTTGTTCCTAAAAACAGATGGCTGCCATGGCAAAAAATAGAACATAGGGTAAAATGCAGTTTTTTACTTATTTTTCAAAAACTAACGAATTTCATTAGAGGAAATCGAACAAGCAGCTTAAGTATTTTATCTGCTCTAAAATTATCAGCCAAAGTTTAAGGTTTCTACAGTTTTCAGTTATTATCATGATTATCTTGAATATTATTATAGATAAAAAAATAAACTGTTAACAGCAAAAATATTCAGTAAAGTAAGATTTATGACCAAAATTAGGAGTTATTGCACTTTAAAGACAATTTTTCACAATTTGTTTGTCTAATTTGCTAACTTTAAATATTCTTTTATTTGAAACTGCTGAATCAGTTTCAGCCAAATTTGGGCTGTATAAGTTTCAGAGTATCGAGCATAAATTTTGTATTTTATTTCATAGTACATTTAGCATGTTTAGAAATAGAGCCACTATGACTAAAAATTGAGCATAGGGGTTAAATGCATTTTTTTAAGCTTTTGAAGAAAATATGACAGTTACAAAGAACATTTAAATGGCATTTTTAAGCCACTCATTAATATATATTGAAAAGCAAAAAATATCATTGACGAAAGATTTAAGCAAAAAATTACAGGTGAGAGCGCCCTGTTATTATACTTGTTATAAATATGACTATGTTTTCAAAGACTTTCAGCATATTTTTCGGTCATAATCAGTTAAGCTGATCAACTTGTTATTATTGTTCAATAGCAATTTGTAATCAGATTTATTGCAGCTCTAATAGCTGCACTAAACTGACTAGAAATCTCACTTTGACATAATAAATGATATTAAATTTTTTTTTTTTTAATTTCACTGTGTTCACACTTACATTGAAGAATATCACTTTATATAAAAGTAACAATTGTTATTATTTATTTACAGCCAGTTACCATTTTACAAGGAAAAAGATTAATGTCTTTGTCAGTTTGTGATGAGGGTCCTCCTTTGAAGAAAAGACTAGTGATACCACAGGTTAGAATTTAGAAAGCAGGAATATATCCTTTTTTGTGTACTTTCCAAGTATAAGCTGTGTAAATAACTTCTAGTAGAAACTTGATTAAGAATTGGTTATTTTCGGAAGCTCTGGTGTTTTTATACGACCGCAAAATTTGAAAAATTTTTCGTCGTATATTGCTATCACGTTGGCGTCGTCGTCTGCGTCGTCGTCGTCGTCCGAATACTTTTAGTTTTCGCACTCTAACTTTAGTAAAAGTGAATGGAAATCTATGAAATTTTAACACAAGGTTAATGACCACAAAAGGAAGGTTGGTATTGATTTTGGGAGTTTTGGTCCCAACATTTTAGGAATTAGGGGCCAAAAAGGGCCCAAATAAGCATTTTCTTGGTTTTCGCACTATAACTTTAGTTTAAGTTAATAGAAATCTATGAAATTTTGACACAAGGTTTATGACCACAAAAGAACGGTTGGGATTGATTTTGGGAGTTTTGGTTTCAACAGTTTAGGAATTAGGGGCCAAAAAAGGGCCCAAATAAGCATTATTCTTGGTTTTCGCACAATAACTTTAGTTTAAGTAAATAGAAATCAATGAAATTTAAACACAATGTTAATGACTACAAAAGGAAGGTTGGTATTGATTTTGGGAGTTTAGGTCCCAACAGTTTAGGAATTAGGGGCCAAAAAGGGACCCAAATAAGCATTTTTCTTGGTTTTGGCACCATAACGTTAGTATAAGTAAATAGAAATCTATGAAATTTAAACACAAGGTTTATGACCATAAAAGGAAGGTTGGTATTGATTTTGGGAGTTTTGGTCCCAACAGAATAAGGGGCCCAAAGGGTCCAAAATTAAACTTTGTTTGATTTCATCCAAATTGAATAATTGGGGTTCTTTGATATGCCGAATCTAACTGTCATGACTGTGTATGTAGATTCTTAACTTTTGGTCCCGTTTTCAAATTGGTCTACATTAAGGTCCAAAGGGTCCAAAATTAAACTTAGTTTGATTTTGACAAAAAATGAATCAGTTAGGTTCTTTGATATGCTGAATCTAAAAATGTACTTAGATTCTTGATTATTGGCCCAGTTTTCAAGTTGGTCCAAATCGGGGTCCAAAATTAAACTTTGTTTGATTTCATCAAAAATTGAATAAATGGGGTTCTTTGATATACCAAATCTAACTGTGTATGTAGATTCTTCATTTTTGGTCCTGTTTTCAAATTGGTCTACACTAAAGTCCAAAGGGTCCAAAATTAAACTTAGTCTGATTTTAACAAAAATTGAAATCTTGGGGTTCTTTGATATGCTGAATCCAAAAATGTACTTAGATTTTTTATTATGGGCCCAGTTTTCAAGTTGGTCCAAATCAGGATCTAAAATTATTATATTAAGTATTGTGCAATAGCAAGTCTTTTCAATTGCACAGTATTGCGCAATGGCAAGAAATATCTAATTGCACAATATTGTGAAATAGCAAGATTTTTTTTTAATTGGAGTTATCTTTCTTTGTCCAGAATCAACTTAAATCTTTGTTATATACAATATACAATGTATATTCACTTTTTACTACCAACTGATAAATTAAAATAATCTTTACCATTCAGTGATAACAAGCAGTTGTTTTACATCTTAATATTTTATGATGTATTTAAATGAGTAGTTATTGTTGCAAACTCCATTAGAAATTTTAATTGAGATTAGTTTTGGAATAAGGGAAAGGGGGATGTGATTAAAAAAATTGGGTTCAATTTTTCTCATTTGAAATTTCATAAATAAAAAAGAAAATTTCTTCAAACATTTTTTTGAGAGGATTAATATTCAACAGCATAGTGAATTGCTCTAAGAGAAAACAAAAATTTTAAGTTCATTAGAACACATTCATTCTGTGTCAGAAACCTATGCTGTGTCAACTATTTAATCACAATCCAAATTTAGAGCTGAATCCAGCTTGAATGTTGTGTCCATACTTGCCCCAACCGTTCAGGGTTCAACCTCTGCGGTCGTATAAAGCTACGCCCTGTGGAGCATCTGGTTTTTGCATATTAACGTTTTGCTTGCAATGCTCAGTTAACAGTGAAAATAAATTTTCTGGTCACTGGTATAGGGAAAATTTACAAAAAAAGAATGAAAATTGATTTTATGTTTCTTTTTGATAAATAGACATAAATGCAATCATATTAAGGTTTTGCTTTGCTGAATAAGTGAGCAAAGTTGATTTTTAATATGACAACAGATCCAACCATTCAGCATTTTATGACATCTTGGACATTTTGATAATCATATGATACTGGTATCTTATTACCACAAAATCTCTAAATAGCATAACATAAATTTGGTCATCAATCAATATCCTTATTTAGAAACATGTTTATTAAAGATATGATTTGGTGAAATAATTGAAAAGGAAGATATAAAGGTTTTAAGCGAAAAATCATCAGTTTATTTGGTAGGTTGTTTATTGAACATATAGTTCCAAATGCCTAATGCATACTTGGAAAAAAAACAAATTTGACCATAAATGGATTAGCTAAGTTAGGAGGGCTTTCCATTGAAATTGAAGTAGAAGGCTCAATTAAAATTATCGGCAGCTATAACATGTGGTTGGCAAAGCCGGACGCCCTTAGGGCAGGGGGTCTGGGGGCCGCTCAAGGCCCCCAGAAGCTCTGGCATAAATAGAGCAAAATCCTGCATTCTCGCAATCTCCTGGCACCTAATTTAATCTTTCAAATGACATACCTGCCAAGTTTTGAAAGTGCCCATGGGGGTTTTAGTGCGCGACAAAAATTTCAAAGGTTACAATTCTTTGCGACGACTATTTTGATTGTGCTGTTTTGTGGTCTAGAAAAAGTGTCATACTTATAAGATGAGTTTAAATTTATTTGTATGATTCTAGTTATTATATATCAGTAGAAAAAATGAATATGTAGCTGCAAGACTAGGAATCAATTTCATGTGTAAGGAAAATGACTACATTTTCATTCAGCATAATCTTGCATATCTATTTTAACAGGACGAAGGTCAAAGAAGATTATCAGACATAGTATCTAGTCAGCCTGTTAAGCATCCCCAAACAGCATTTATACTGTATTGTAAAGACAACAGAAGTCGAGGTAAGGATTGTTTCAGTTTTCTTTCATTACATTGAAGCCATAGAATGTAAAGAGAGGACTATTCTAAAATCTACTGTGAAATACTTACCTATTTTGTTTTCATTTCACAAATGTTTCAATGAAGGAAGCATTATTATATCTCTGCTTTAAAAAAGTGGTTATACCCTGCTTTTAAAAAGTGGGGGTGGGTAAACTTTTTTACATCTGTATGTCCATCACATGAATATTTTTGGTTGCATCTTTCTTAGGAACTACATCATAAGGATTTCTGAAGTTTGGTGTTCAGGGTCCATATGAGTTAGCTATACCTTGTGATAAGTTTTCAGATTCATCACTCAATAACTTCTTGTTTACCGAACACTTGTATCATTTTACCCATGATAGCCAATTTGAAATTTTTTGTCATATTTTTCGCAGGAACTACAATACAAGGATTTTTGAAATTTGGTTCAGGGTTAATATAAGTCAGCTGTATCTTGGTGTGCGTTTTTGGGATACAATTGCTTTCAAGCAATCTGTAGACTTATACCGGTGGCTCAGAGCATTGCCCTCACGTCAATCGTTTTATTCTAAACATTAAGGAACATCTCAGATTCTTATGATTGTCTTGCTTTAAAAGGTAAAAACAAACAAAGGGATTGAACTTAAACAACTTTCCTATAATGTTCTTTTCATAATCTTCATGTTTGATAATTCCCTTGACTTATATGCGTGTTTTTAACAACACGGAAAATCAGAATTAAGCAGTATTTATATTTAGTGTTTTATGAATTTAGAATCACGTCAGAGGGAATTCCCAGTTTTGATAAAATGCGAGAGTTCTCTGAATTCCGATGAATCTATTTCTGTCATATAAGAACTGAAGTGGAGTTTTTCTTATATGTTACCGTTATGAAACTGATATTTGAGATTGTACTTCCATAAAGAAATAGAGAACCATCTAGGTCGTTTAATAAACATTTAATATACGTTCTTGCTCAAGGGTTTGTTTTGGAAATATGCGCATGCGTATTGTTTCTTGACTTCAAGGGGTTTTAGATTGAATGGTTGCTCTGGATTCCCCACTCAATTAACTAATTTATAACTCATGGGATCTTTTCTATGTATGTCTGCTATTGAGAGTTATTGTTGTCAAAATAAATGTAATCCGCATCGTAGAACACACCTTCAGGCGAAATGGAGTCTTCCATATTATCATTTCGAGTTGTCTCCCTTCCGGAAGACACTTCCGTGAATTCTGAATCTTTCTGTCAATAAACGTCATATTATATTAAAAACGATTGAATTTAAACCGAGGAATGTGTACGGAAAGGAGTCATGATCACTGACCCAAAGGAAATTAAATATTTACAGAGTTAGAAATGGGGTTCCTCCTAGAATTAACGTAGGAAAATAGGTGATAAGATACCTTCTCTCACTCTGAGTCTCAGTGACTGCTGTCAGAGACATATAAATACATGTCTCTGCTGTGTGGAAAGTAAACTTGGAATTGATAGTACAAAAATAAAACACAATAGGCCTAATTACATTGTTCATACACTTTTATCCGGGATTGGCTATTTTGTAACTATTTTACATGTGCAGTTGAATTAGTTTTGAAAATAATATTATCCAGCTACATGTATACATGTGTCAATGAAACAACGGCAATCGTATCCCTCAGAGCAATCTGCTCTTTGATTAGATTCATCCCTTAACAACTTCCTGTAAAGCTTGTAGTTTTATTGGTCTGGGTATCATTAGTGAGCAGTAGCTTGCAGATTCACTTGTTCTTTTGTTCTTCTCATACTGCATGTTTGGGCCAGAACTTTATTATCTTTTGGCATTAACTCTACGCTCTCCCAAGGACGATATGATGCTGTGGCCCTCCAGAGCCTCATAAATTTTCTTCCTGTCCACAGCATTTATATTCGCCAGTTTTCATGGTTTTGTCTTCAGCAGCGGTGTAAACTTTGTTCAAAGCTTTGTATTTTAGAAAGTAGAATACCAGGATGCTTCATACCTTGCAAAATTGTATGCAAATACCTATGTCACAAAGTTTTAATATGTCAAGTCCATTGTCCTTGACAATCCTAGTCAATTAAGGTTGGAGTCAAGTGCACCTGCATGAGCCGGGCTTGAACTCACAACCTCAGTGTTGACTGGCTAGTGATTACAGTAGTAGAACTACTTAGACCACTTAGCCATCGAGACCCCAGATTAGTTTATGTGATATTTGTATTATAAAAATTCATGTTACAGACTTTCAACTTAAATTCAAACATAAGCAGAACAAGCATGGCATTTCAGCATGTGCACTCCTATATTGTTATTTCAGTCATTGCTGAGAATCCTTTGGCAGATTATGACAAGGTTACCAGGATACTGGATAACAAATGGGAAGATTTACCTGATGAAGACAAGGATAAATACTTCCAAAAAACATCACCTGTTAAAACAAAGTAAGTAGTTGAAACTATTAAACTAGAGGAATGTAATAAGTAGAAAAGTGGTTCAAACGCCCAGTCTTCTTATAAAAGTCCTATAATTTAACATCATTTAAGTCACCATGATTTAATGAAAGGTGAAGTGTTGTGTTTCCATTTCTCGGAAATGCAATATTGTCCAAAGATTTCTTCCAACAGGACTAATATGACCTTGACCTTATTTTCATGGTTCATTGGTCAGTGATAAATTTTTGTGGTTAGATCTGTTTCTTGGATACTGTAAGTAGTATAACAACTATATTGAGTGAGGAGAATGATTGTAAGGTATACATGTCTATCTGTTAACTTGGCCTTGATCTCATAATTACCTTTAGTTAAAAGTTGATTTTAAAGAGTTACATCTATAGTAAAATTAAAACCTTTGATCAGTAAAGCAGACAAGACTTTTCAGTGTGTACAGGAACTTTCTATACCAACGGGACTCGTCTCTTGATTTTAGCTGATTACTAAGCCGCCTTTTTAAAGCTACCACCCAACAATAAACTTAGTTTAGTATCTCTGATATACAATGCTAGGTATAGGAAGATGTGGTATGAGTGCCAATGAGACAACTCTCCATCCAAATAACAATATATAAAAGTAAACAATTATAGGTCAAGGTACGGCCTTCAACACAGAGCCTTGGCTCACACTGAACAACAAGTTATAAAGGCCCCAAAATTACAAGTGTAAAACCATTCAAATGGGAAAACCAACGATCTAATCTATATAAAAAATCGAGAAACATGTATAAATTACATAAACAAACGACAATTACTGTACATCAGATTCCTGACTTAGGACAGGTGTAAACATTTGCAGCGGGATCTAACGTTTTAAAGGTACCAAACCTTTTCCCTTTTACTGAGACAATAGTATAACATCACAACATAGAAAAACACACGATAAAATATCAATTGGAAGTCATAACTCAATTTATTTGCATATTTCAAAGTATATTATATAATTATTATTAGTTGTTAATATAAAATCTTATTAATAGCCATTAACAATGACAAAAAATATAAGATTTTGAAAGGATGATGAATTATTAAACTTAGACGTATCGTTTTGAAGAACCCCCAGCTGTGTAAAATGGTTTACATATCAAACAAGATGGCGGCTACTGAAAATTCAAAGAACAAATACCTCAAAGTTCAAAGATCAATATTTAAAAAAAAGGATCCGAGATTTTTTTTTGAAAAACAGCATTTTGTAATGACAAAATGTATAAAATTTCATTAAAAACGATTTTTTGTTAAACTTGAACTTGTAGTTATGAAAAACAATTTGTTACTGTGAAATAATTTGCTATAAAGTCACGTGACATCAGCTACAGCCAAGATCAGTCTAATAATTTGCATAGACATTGTTATAAGTGACCAGTCCTGTTAGTATAGAAAGTCCCTGGTGTGTACACTCTTGTAACATTTTTAATGGAAACCAGATTAGGGATACAGGCTGTAGTGCGGTTAGTAATAACTGAAAACATTTCCAATTATAGGATTAAAAGAACCAGTATTGGATCTGAGAAGAAGGAAAGAAATTTTTGTAGTAAAATGAAGCAACAAAATAAGTCATCAAAGGTAAACAAAACAAATAAAACTAGTAAGTTGAATAAAATAGGTGTGATGTGGTTTATATTTTGAATATTAGATTTGGAAACGAGAGTGTCTAGGGACTAGAATATCCCCGGAACTGTCATGTTTGTTTGTGCATTATATGATCCTAGAATAGACTTATACAAAAAATACAACAAAAAAAGTTTTTTTCAATTTACATATTTTAAATATTTAATTAATTACTTTTTAGTGTTTTAACTGTTCTGACATATTGCATTGAACCTCCCCAAGTGTATTTAGCTTCTAAAATAGGATCTCTATGGACTTGCAACATAGCTATGTAAATATAAATATGAAAATTACCCCATAAACAACAGAACTTATTTATTGAATTTGTCCTATGGTGAAGTTCCCACAAGTCATGTCGGCCACTTTTACTTTAAATGCTTTACACTGAAATGTAACGGAAACTTCCAACAAGGTTTGGCAGCAGAATTCTTGTGAAATACAAAAGTTTATGATGGATAAACAGGCTACTTGGAGCCACAACTGCTGTTTAAATATAAAAATGAAAAAAGAAAAAAAATAGAATAGCGTGTGTCAACTTATTGATGGAAACAAATTGATTTTTAACTTTGCAAGGGAAGATTTTGATCTGAATGCAATATATATATATATACTGTTAATTCAGAAATTATTGTGAAAAATGTGACAGGGTTGTAATTGCAATAACTTAAACTAGCATTTAGAAATTTAGCATATGATTTAAACTGAATTTTCCTCAATATTGCAAATATTAAAATCGCATAATAGTATTAAATGACAAAATTGCAATAATAAATGCGCACAATAGTTTCTGAATTTACAGTACATGTATATATATATATGTCTTAACACTTTTGATAACTTTGACAAGATAAACCCTAATTGTTATTGTCTTATTCAGTCATGGACAACTATTAAGGATCAGTTAATGAAACAGAAGTTATCATCAGCTTTACAGAAAACAAAGAATGTTTCATTTAGTCTACCAGATCTCAAGACAGTCTTCTCACAGAAAATGTTTGCAAGGTTGATTTTTAGTTTTAATATTTACATGAAACATGACCAATAGCTTTACTGCAGCATAGAGTGCAAGTCAGATATATGATACCACACTGAAATATTTTGATAGTCTTTGCTCATTCATGATCAATGTAGTTGGTAAATAAAAAATCATTACTGAAAATTGTTCCATTAATCTATACAAATAAAGTGTCAGATTATAAAATGTTTTTTGATAATGAAAGTTTGTGTTAAAATGTAATATGTATGGAAAAAGTTTCAAAAATGGTGATTTATATATTTCTCAAGAAATTAATTAAATCAGCATGAAATTGCTTTTACTTTTATTTTAGCCAGTCACAGAATTCATCACATATTAATCTGATTGGACCGTTAAAGACTTGTGGTGTCTGGATTGGTTGCCATAGCAATTGTCTCAAGATCATCAATCCACATCGTATACAGGAGACAGTCCTGTATCACAATTTGATGGCAAACCATATAGTACAGAGTGAAAAATTAGAACCACCAATGCAGCTCACAAAAAGGTAGGGATATAAGAAATTATATAATTTAATTACTTAATAATTATTAATAGTTTGTTCCAATAAAGAAAATAAACTCAGTCTAGTCTCAAAATCATTTTAATTGTCTTGAGACAAAATTCATTGACTTCCCCCTTTAAGTCTGTTCATGATTATCTACATTAAAATTTAATACATAGTCATACTGAAATGTAGTTTACTTCTTTGTAGTCATTTAGGAGAGACATTATGGACAACTTTAACATCACTTGCAGATCAGATGTGTAGCAGTGGTATATATAATGTTATACAGGATAAACGGTTAACAGCAAATGGCATTGGAGTCACTTTCCACATAGGTAAAGTTGTCTAACACAATTTTAAAAAGTGTAAGGTGACATATAAAACAAGCAAACATACATTGAAACAATTGAATAAGGTACATAGAAAGTATATTTGGTTGAAATATTCATAGTTCAAAAATGGAAATAATTTGTTTTCCTGTCAGATATTGGGTCCAGCATGAGGTCCAGCATGTTAAAAGCCAGTCCAACCATATTGTTGTTTGCCAGGCTGACTTTTTAGAGGCATTTGGTCATGGTCAAGTGACTGAACTAATCTGCAATTTTCAATGTTAAGCTTTCTGCGTCAATCTTTTTGATAGGAATTATTTCTGCTAAATCAATGATATTTTCTATACAGTTGTGTTCTTTTAAGACTCAAAAATGTGCAAGAAGAGAAAAAAAAAGCTTTGAAAATGAAACCAACATGTTAAAAGTAAGTATAAGCATCTGAGTACTTCTTTATTCATGAAAATATAAAAAGTTGTTATCTTTTCAAGAGTTAGGAGAATTTACAGCTAAAATAACAGAACTGTGTAGATGTATTCCAGTGTATGGTTTAGCTGACGTGAAAGAAGTATTACAGCTTATATCTACAACAAAAGCAATCACTGTTGCTGAAACAAGACCTCTAAAAGTGCTTAACTACTTACAGGTAAAATTACATTTCTGTAAAGGCTTATTTTATAAATTACACAAAAAACTTTCAGTAATGAGTATCAATACTAGAAATAGAAAATGTGTGGTTACAGGCCACACCAATTTAATTCCTTGTTCGACGGGCCCGCCCGCACCTTTTTTTTTCAAAGCAGAATTTTTTTATTTTTTTTATATTCCCGCTTCCCGCATCCGGAAATGTAATCGTGTCCATTTCCCGGGCCGTTTTTTTTTGTAAATATTATAAACAGATATTTGCACTTGTTTTTATAATCACAATCTAACATGTATTTATAACGATTTAAACATATAAGCACCCAAGTACACTGTGTCAATATCTGTGATAATATTTGATTCAGCATGAAACCCATTTATCCCAAATGGGAGTGTTCCGATATAAATAGAAAACAGCAGAAAATACCTGTACAGAACAAAACATTGGTTTCCTTCCCCCTTACTTAGATTCCCTATCAAAATATGTTCGTTGTTAGTAATAAACTTCAAAGAACTTCGGAAAGAAATTCCTTCAACTGCAATATGCTGGCGATACAAAACTATACATACCCCCTGCATGTTTATGCACCTGTCCTGATTGATTCAGGGGCCTGTCGTTCAGCAGTTAGATATCGTTCGTTGATGTTCATAAATAGTATTTGGTATTTTCCCGTTTGTATATATATAAATTAGATCGTTGGTTTTCCTGTTCGAATTGTGTACACTTATAATTTTGGGGTCCCTTATAGCTTGCTGTTTGGTCTGGGTCAAAGCTCTGTCGTACGTACTATGACCTGTATTTGCTATTATCCCCCAGAAGGGCACATATGGGGTCATTTTACTGTTGTAAAAAAGAAACTTGAAGAAATACCAAGGATTTGCATAGTGTTACTATACAAATCCTTTGAAGAACTTTAAAAAATTAACTAAAAGAAAGGAGAAATACATCATATTTAAATAATTTTAAACAACATTACTATATTCTTAAAGAGAATTATTTATGATATTATTTATTTTGAATAATATTAAAGTAAATGTGTTAACATGGCCTAAGTCCAGGAATATTACAAAATTCTTGGGCACGTTTTGACCATTTAATACTAGATAGATATATAGTTCTTTGGGAAAATATGAGCTCTTTTGTACTAAAAAGTTTTATTTACCAAAAAATATATTGTAACTTATATTGACCCCTCATAAAAAGGATAAATTTATAAAATTGAGGGGTTGTTCCCAACCTGATTATGACTTGGATGGAGAATTGTCTCATTAATTGGCACACATACATATACCAAATCTAATTATTCAATTATTTATTGGTGGACAGGGAAAAATACTTCATAAATTAAAGAAATGTCAAAGTACAAGTCATAAATCAAGTTTTAATATTGTCAAAACCTACTATTTTATGTTTACAAAAAAAAAAATATAATCGCTCGCCTTTACTTTTCAAGCTTCGCCTCAAAAATTTGCAAAATAAATATTTTTTTATTAAAATTTTCAAATCGCTCGCTCGCCCCAATTTTTGGAGTCCAAAAATCCGTAGAACAAGAAATTAAATTGGTGTGGCCTAAACATCAATTCAATGAGACAGCAACCCAATAGTACAAGTCCAAACAATTATTTTATATGTTGTATGTTCCAAAGTTTAATACTATAGGGTTATTGCATGAATATTGGGGAATATTGTCCCGAGTAGAATTTTATATTGCACGAGCTTGCGAGTGCAATATATATTCTACGAGGGACAATATTTCCCAATATTCATGCAATAACCCTTTTATTGTATAGCAATATAATATTTGGAAGTAAAAATTGGTTTATACTAAGATTTTGACGTTGATGACGTCATGAATTTGAAGATTTATTGCACTAGTGCAATATTGGAATTTATTGCACTCTAACTTTTGGTTACTTTCTGTGGGAAATATTATATTGCTATACAATAAAACTTTTTATACTGCAGCATTTCTATTTCACACGTCAAAAGGCATTTTTCATATAACAGTTGAGTTGTAGTATAAATATCTCAAAGCGTATTTTGTATTCATACGGTCCGAGACCACAATTGTCGTCCCTTGATTTTCGTTGTTCACGAATATAGTCCCTAGTGTTGACAGTGGGTTACTTGCCATTAATTTTTATACCCCTTCCAAATTGATTTCTTTATGTTTAATGCCTCAAATTGCAAGAAGAGGGGTGAAATTACACTGTAAAAAAATTTGGGTCCAGAACTTGAAAGGAAAGTAGTGATTAGGTCCAGCTGAAAAAGGTTAAAAATTAGCACTTCGGAAGCTGTCAAAAGATTTCAAGACGCCCTAAACATAAAATTGTCCATATTTTGAGTTAGAGCCGATGAAGTTTTCTATAATTTTGATATAATTTGTCCCAAAAGTAGCACAACACACTGTAAAAATTTCTTTGAGAAAGTGCAGGTGGGATTTTTTTTATTTTCATTTATGTTCTAAAAGAAATGCACTATGAAATAATTGTGGTCTCGGACCATACTTGGTTCAAAAAGAAAAATAGAAATGCTCAACACAGCTCACAAAAGGTCAAGTAAGCTATTCTCATCACTTTGCATTAGTCATCCTTTTACTTTTAGAAAAATCTTTTCTTTATATTACTAGGGCAATTGCAACCTAGCTTTATCACAATCCTCATTGGAGTATCTAGTGAGTAAATTTTCAAACTTTCTATCAAAGAATTTCAAATTGTTGTTTTCAAAGTAAAACTTAGCATTTTAGACATTGAAAGTGTCATGGTACTTGAATATGTGTTAAAACAGGTTATTTGATGACAGGAATAGGTATTGAAAAATCAATTCACTGGTCACAACCACAAAATACGGGTCAGTTGACAGGTATAAAGTTGCATTTATAGATGTAATGAACAGAACAACATTATTGATTAGTGCAATAATTCCTGAGCCAAAATTAGTGTGAATAAAACTAATTCATTTACAGTATTGCCAAGGAATAAATAACACATTTAATCACAGTTGAACATATTAATATCTATAATTTAATTTTTAGGGAGAAGCTGTTCGAATGGCAAGACAATTACCACGACAACAATCCAGAGACGATATGGTTGATATACTTATTCAGAAAGAGACTATGTTACCATTAAAATGTGAAAACTGTTTGCATAACAAACCATTTTATCATACTGTGTATTCACTAGATGATATACCTCTGACACAATCTCAGGCACAATAAAACAAATTTAATCTCTATGTTTTGTATTTTAAACCCCTTTATAAACATTTTACTATACATGCGGGCTGAAATTGACATAACTGTCAACTTTCAAGATATAATTCTAAACTACATGATATTCAAACTCATGAGTTTATAACACGTTAACAATGCCATTGTAGAAAAATAAAACAATAAACAAAGATAACAGCACTAAGCATTCTTTTATCCAACCTGTTTATGAAAATTTTAAGAAATTTATCAATGAAAAATGTGCTCAATTATTCTCTGCAGGACAAGTTCTTTAAATGAGCTAAATGGATGATATTGTCAGTCAACCCTTTGTTGGAGTTTTTGCCCTGACCTTAATGGTAATTTATACCTAATTTTGCTGAAAACTGGATAAAAGAAAAAACGAAAATAGCAAGACAAGATCTACAAAAATAAGTGAACACAGCCAGTCAAATCTTACATGTCTTAATAAGAGAAAATTTTATTGCCCTTAGACGATGATTTTTATGCAGTTAAGCTGCATTATGCGAGCACCCTAGATTTGTGTTCTACCCAATAAATGCTGAAGTACTTGCCATTGTTATTATCTAGCTTGCTACTATGTTATATATAACTAATTGAACACTTTTTGAATATTTTTTATTCTGGATTACAAAAAATATGACCAGAAAAACCTTAAATGATCGTCGATTTATCCAAAAGTTTTGAAGTTACACATAGGAAGTAGTGCTTATTAAGAATCCTTGTGTAGTTCATTATGACTTGTGCTTTTAGCTAAGATGTCAAAGAACAATTGCATGAAATATTTAATCGCCGAAAATCTCTTAAGACAAGTAGTTTAGATTTCCCAAGTGGCAAAAGTCGTAGGGATATTGTTTGTCATCAATACGTAGTACAATTACGTCAGTAATCTATTATATAATAAGTTCAACTGTTCATGCTGTTGGCGGCAATTTCAAATTAGAAAAAGACATTTTCGTAGCTTTTCAATTTGGAGGCAGGTGTGCAAATTAGCGGTGGTCCGAGGTCCGCGACCTTCCACTTTTGCAAGCGGAATTTCGACTAGGATAGTTGGTTTCTAGCTACGCCCGACGTAGTCACCTTCCACTTGAAAGAAAATAAGAAATTACTTTGCAAACCTTTTCACCATGTTCACCAAAGTCTCCAATTAAACGAGCTAAAAATTATTTTTATCATTATTATTTATGACAGCGATGTTCATTTTGTTCAACCGCTAGCTTTATACAGAAAATCGCCGACAAATATTGTATAAATTCGAGAAAATCGTATCTGATTGACAAAAACAACATTGTAAACACATAACAATGGCGGCCGTGAAGGGAAAACGGTAGTATTTAATTTTCCCAGCATTAGGTTGGCCTTTTGTGTACCCAAGGCAGGTGAAGGAAGTCAAATTATGAGCGCTGTGATTGGATGTAAGGGTACAATATATTTTTTATTTATCTATGAATAACTGCAGTGTGTATATTTACAATATAAATTTTAAAACCTATTGAAATATTTTCTAGAGAATTATTCGAAAAGACTTGCAAACTTTCATAAATTTGGTGCAAAATGACGGTGGGCATGGATAACATAAACAAGCTCCGTTGGAAGTTGGTCATGATACTATTTGGCTTTAATTTTTAAAACAGAGTAATAAAGTACTAACACAACAAATAACTGTTTTATCCAGGTTTTTATCTTAAAAAGTGGTAAATTTAGAAAATGTTAACATTGTCGCCTATGGCAGAATAAATAGTACCGTTTTCCCTATACTGAAGATAGCAAGGGAAATCAAAGTCACTCAAACTTCAATTCTTTTATACTATTTTGAAGCTTTTGATTAGTACATTTGATTTTTATCACAAAGAATAGAAAATTTTCACTGAGAACAATACTGTGTTGAGAAAAGTGCTGAGTCATCATGATAGGTCAAATTGATTGGTAATGATATAAAACTTTATTCTAGGATGTCAATATTAGCTATATTGTGTAAAATGCACCATATTATAGTTCTTTTGTATTTGATTTCACCTTTCGCAATGATTTTTAGCTCACCTGGCCTAAAAGGCCATGTGAGCTTTTCTCATCACTTGGCGTCCGTCGTCGTCGTCGACGTCGTCGTCGTCGACGTCGTCGTCGTCGTTAACAATTTTTCAAACATCTTCTCCTCTGAAACTACTGAATGGATTTGAATGAGACTTAGCATGATTGTTCCTTAGAGTATCCTGCACAAAGTGTGTGCTTCGATTTTTGATCCGTCAAAAAACATGGCCGCCGTTACTTAAAATAGAACATAGGGGTCAAATGCAGTTTTTGGCTTATATCTCAAAAACGAAAGCATTTAGAGCAAATCTGACAGGGGTAAAAATGTTCATTAGGTCAAGATCTATCAGCCCTGAAATTTTCAGACGAATCAAACAAACCATTGTTGGGTTGCTGCCACTTAATTGGTAATTTTAAGGAAATTTTGCAGTTTTTGGTCATTATCTTGAATATTATTATAGATAAAGATAAACTGTAAACAGCAAAAATGATCAGCAAAGTAAGATCTACAAATAAGTTAATATGACCAAAATTGTCAGTTGACCCCTTAAGGGGTTATTGTCCTTTAATGACAATTTTTCACAATTTGTTCATCATATTTGCTAACTTTAAAAAATCTTCTCCTCTGAAACTGTTGAATGGATTTGGATGAAACTTAGCATGATTGTTCCTTAGATTATCCTGCACAAAGTGTGTGCTTCGATTTTTGATCCGTCAAAAAACATGGCCGCCGTTACTTAAAATAGAACATAGGGGTCAAATGCAGTTTTTGGCTTATATCTCAAAAACGAAAGCATTTAGAGCAAATCTGACATGGGGTAAAAATGTTCATTAGGTCAAGATCTATCAGCCTTGAAATTTTCAGACGAATCAAACAAACCATTGTTGGGTTGCTGCCACTTAATTGGTAATTTTAAGGAAATTTTGCAGTTTTTGGTCATTATCTTGAATATTATTATAGATAAAGATAAACTGTAAACAGCAAAAATGATCAGCAAAGTAAGATCTACAAATAAGTTAATGTGACCAAAATTGTCAGTTGACCCCTTAAGGGGTTATTGTCCTTTAATGACAATTTTTCACAATTTGTTCATCATATTTGCTAACTTTAAAAAATCTTCTCCTCTGAAACTGTTGAATGGATTTGGATGAAACTTAGCATGATTGTTCCTTAGATTATCCTGCACAAAGTGTGTGCTTCGATTTTTGATCCGTCAAAAAACATGGCCGCCGTTACTTAAAATAGAACATAGGGGTCAAATGCAGTTTTTGGCTTATATCTCAAAAACGAAAGCATTTAGAGCAAATCTGACATGAGATAAAAATGTTCATTAGGTCAAGATCTATCAGCCCTGAAATTTTCAGATGAATCAAACAAACCATTGTTGGGTTGCTGCCACTTAATTGGTAATTTTAAGGAAATTTTGCAGTTTTTGGTCATTATCTTGAATATTATTATAGATAAAGATAAACTGTAAACAGCAAAAATGATCAGCAAAGTAAGATCTACAAATAAGTTAATGTGACCAAAATTGTCAATTGACCCCTTAAGGGGTTATTGTCCTTTAATGACAATTTTTCACAATTTGTTCATCATATTTGCTAACTTTAAAAAATCTTCTCCTCTGAAACTGTTGAATGGATTTGGATGAAACTTAGCATGATTGTTCCTTAGATTATCCTGCACAAAGTGTGTGCTTCGATTTTTGATCCGTCAAAAAACATGGCCGCCGTTACTTAAAATAGAACATAGGGGTCAAATGCAGTTTTTGGCTTATATCTCAAAAACAAAAGCATTTAGAGCAAATCTGACATGAGATAAAAATGTTTATTAGGTCAAGATCTATCAGCCCTGAAATTTTCAGATGAATCAAACAAACCATTGTTGGGTTGCTGCCACTTAATTGGTAATTTTAAGGAAATTTTGCAGTTTTTGGTCATTATCTTGAATATTATTATAGATACAGATAAACTGTTAAAAGCAAAAATGTTAATCAAAGTAAGATCTACAAATAAGTCAATTTGACCAAAATTGTCAATTGACCTCTTAAGGAGTTATTGCCCTTTAAAGACTTTTTTCACAATTTGTTCATCATGTTGACTTACTTTAAAAAAATCTTCTCCTTTGAAACTGCTGTATCAATTTCAGCCAAACTTAGGCTAAATGAGTTTTAGAGTTTCAGAGTATCTAGTATAAATTTTATATTTCATTTCCTTGTATGTCAAGAAACATAGCTCCTATGGCTAAAATAGAACATAGGAGAAAATGATTTTTTTTTTGCTTTTGAAGAAAATAGGACGATTCAAAGAACATTTAAATAAATTGAAAAGCCAAAATAATCATTGATATGAGATTAAACCAAAAAAATTCAGGTGAGCGATTCAGGCTCTTGAGAGCCTCTTGTTTCAATTGGAAACACCAGAATTCATGTCGCGACAAATATTTTTTACTGAAATGTTTGTCTTTTTTACTGCGTAATTCCCTAAATGTATAACTTGGGTATTTCTGTAAACATAATCTATTAAAATGGGAAATTGTCTGGTTTAGTTTGTACTGTTTATGGAATTAGGCAATATTTGGTCACATTGAAAGCATTTTCAGTGTTAGAATTGTTCATCTAAGAAAAAAAGAGGCCCACTTGAGTCTAAATTGACATAGAATTTATACTCTCCTGTGTAAAGAATTGTTCACATTCTTGATAATGCATGCAGCAAATATTTCAAAAGTGCTTCATTTTGTAGTTTCTTTCTTTTATTATATCAGACATAAATAATTTTTCATTTCCTACTGTTTGAAAGGACTTTTGTTGGAAATTAATACTCCCAAGGGACATAATTCAGCTTTTTCATTGATTAATACAGGCAACAAAGGCAACTTTACAGCTGAGTAGTTTGCATATTTAATGTTTAAAGTGTCTAATATCTTTGTTTTCATCATCTCAAGACAGAATAATAGATTTTATAACAAGCTCTAAAAATTTTGACCACAATATGGCATATACTAAAGCATGGAATGGAGATTAGTATGAAAAATCTTGAATTTGTGCATTTCTTGAAAATTTTTGATAAAATGAATACAACTTGAATGGAACTGTCCATTTTATCTGTTTAAATGGAACTATTTATCATTCTTTTTAAATAAGATAAGATATGATTGGATACAGGTTGTTTATTAAGGCTTTTCTGAAAGAACTAGAGAATGAGGTAAACCAGCATGTAGGGGTGGGGACATAAAATGATCTATGTTTCTTTAAGTACTGGGGACATACAAGTATTTATTATAGCCAAGGTTTTCACAATAGCCCAGTGTTGCATTAATAATGTCATAAGAATTCTTTATATCTTTATGTGACAGTATAGGGAAAACGGTTATATTTAATTTTCCCAGCATTAGGTTGGCCTTTTGTGTACCCAAGGCAGGTGAAGGAAGTCAAATTATGAGCGCTGTGATTGGATGTAAGGGTACAATATATTTTTTATTTATCTATGAATAACTGCAGTGTGTATATTTACAATATAAATTTTAAAACCTATTGAAATATTTTCTAGAGAATTATTCGAAAAGACTTGCAAACTTTCATAAATTTGGTGCAAAATGACGGTGGGCATGGATAACATAAACAAGCTCCGTTGGAAGTTGGTCATGATACTATTTGGCTTTAATTTTTAAAACAGAGTAATAAAGTACTAACACAACAAATAACTGTTTTATCCAGGTTTTTATCTTAAAAAGTGGTAAATTTAGAAAATGTTAACATTGTCGCCTATGGCAGAATAAATAGTACCGTTTTCCCTGAAGACAAAATTTGGGTCTCACTAATTAGCGACAACAAGCGTCAAGAAGCGACAACAAGCGTCAACAAGCGACAAGAAGCGACAACAAGAATTATTTTAGCGACAACAAGCGACAAGAAGACTATTTAGCGACAAGAAAACATTTTTTTTTTTTTATTAGATATAAAGAAATTTGTATTTAATGTTTTTTTTTAAATATACGAGCAGATATGTCTAATTAAAATGTTTTATTATTATATACAATACAATACAATACAATATTTTTATTTTCCAAATTAAAGGGCCCATTAAGAGCATAACAATATTTTGATTCATTTGCTTAATACTATGCTCTAAGTGTACTCTTGTTATGTCAATTCGATGCTTTTTTTTAAATTTTTTTTTTTAATTATTTTTAGTCATTATATAATAATATGTACATTCCTATCTAACATAATATTTATACATTTTGATAAGCCGTAGATTTTTACCACTAAGGTTCACTGTATTTTTGCCCTTTTTGAAGTTGTAGTTTTAGCATTTTTAATACGTGTCCGTTGGCAAGGTTTACGTGCACATGCACTTGTTTTGGGGATTGTCAGCCCACCATCTGTTGAAGTGGTGGACTCTGGGATTGCGTTTAACTTTCTACCATGAGTCAAGAATTTTTGCAATGCAAAAGCCTTTTCTTTCTCCGATTTAATATGCCATAGAGCTTTTGTGCATTGAAAATGGCTTATTGAGGAGCTTAGCTCAAAATGATCTTTTATATGACAACATTGTGTACATATGAAATCACAGCTTTTAGTCTGACTTAAGATCCAAAACTGATCTTTTGTTTATTTCTGGCATTTTTGGTGAAACCATGTTTCACATTTTTCACAAAACACACACATTCGAGTGCAGTTTTTTTTTAACAGTTACCACATGGGTGTGCCATTTTTAGAGTGTAAGACTAATATTGTAGGGTATAACTTCCCTTACTATTTCCTTTACCCAAGAGGAAAACCCTTATCCCAAGGGATTCAGTTTGACACGGCGATGTGACAAAATAAGTGCGTTTCAATATTTACCCTTGCCCAAGGGGATATCATGAACGGACGTGTCCACTATAGTATAATAATAATACTTCTTATATGCATTTATCGAAGTTCGAGTCGTAACCTTTTTTTCCCTTGCCCAAAAGGAAATTGAAACCCTGTACCAAAGGGTTCGTTTGATACCGCGCAGTATCAAAGACGTACAAAGTAACTGATTTATCAATCAAAGGTATACCTAGTTGCGTTTTAGATTCTAGCATTTGCACAGGGCACGTACTTCTGCGAGAATAATACTGAAATGCTGACAATTTACTTTATACTAAACATAAAAGTTGAATGGCTTCAGTCAGCTTGGTAGAGCAAAGGAAATGCACACGCTATAAAATTGAAACAAAAACAAAAAAAAAGGTCAACTTTCCTTTGAAGGATTTATTGAAACAAAAACATGAAATATTATTTCCTTTCTAACAGTATAATTCATTGTTCTTGATAGGAACAACATTAGATGTGGCTTCACCCTAAGGTAACAACAGTACACACAATGTGGAACATCAAATGAGATTAACGAGTCGCGTGTCCCCTGTTTTATTGCTACAATAACATCCAATTAACACCTTCAACTTTGTACACGCGTCAGACTATACAATTACACGCGCCAGAATATACAATCATTGTAAATAGTGAACACCTGTTGAAAACTCAAGATTGTCATTAATTTCCTTTCATCTTCAATCAATATGCATAAACATGATAAATATCGTTTAATGAGGCAATTAACAAATAAAAAGATGAAAACATTCACATTTCAATTTTCTTTTCCTCCTGTTTGATTTCAGTTCTTTGTATTTCACAATTTGTGTCAATATTTTCAGGACAATGATGCACAAATAATTCATTTTGCGAGCTTAATATATATTGCACGAAGAGAGTTTTAAATCAAAGTGATGGAAATCACTCATGGAAAGATTAGAAGAGTAGTTTGAATTATTTCATATTAAGGTATGGTGGGGAAAAATGAACATTTATAAAGCACTATTGCTGAAAATTGCATTTACAGCAGGTCTTTAGAAGGAAACTTGCTTTTCCAGTATGAGGATAAAATGAGCTCAAATTAAATAATATGGGTCTCTTAATTTGCACAATTTTATTTAAACTGCAGTTTATATCTTATCGAAATTATGTTGCCGGTTCTGAACATGTTTCAAAAACACAAAAAAATGCAAAAATTCTTCTAGTAAATGTTACCAACTATCCTTGTAAGACATAAATCTGGACCAACAGCTTAAAACTTTAGAGTGTCAACAAAAAAAATTGAAAAATGTTGTTATGGGGCATTTTGTAAGTTGAAACAGAGGCTATAGGGCATTGAAGATTAAAAGTTTTAGAGTGCCTTTTTATCAATTTTTAAAGTATTTTTCAACACAGCGCATTGAAAATGTACTTTTTCAACGTAAACCAATTAAAAAACTTATCTTATTAAAATGTGGATTCTTTCTTGATTGCAAAAATATATATTCACTTCTAATAAAAATCCAAATGACAAAAATAGACATAATGATTGATGGGAAATAAACTAATAAACAATGGTTTGTTATAATTAAAAGTTTTAAAATTTTTAAACTGTTTCAAGCCAATTCCTAAATTAAAAAAAAAGTGTACTAATTTAATTGTTGATTAATTACAGATGATTATTGGAAATTTATCAAGTAAATTATAGGCCTTACTTGAATACCTTTTATTTATTCATATTTATATTCATATTTCATTTTTTTTTAAGATCTTGTTAATCCATTAATCATTTATCTTTCAGATATAATTTACAGAATCACTTTATGTAATGTAGATCAAAAGTAATTGGCAATAAATAAATCTATCATCCTTATAAATATCAAACATCTAATATACACATTTGTGTATTCAATTATGAGGTCAAATACTTGTGTATTAAGAATTATACTGAGTGGTCTGTATAATTATGTAAGACTGAGGTTGATAGGTAATGTGGTCAATTTGATTGGCAGTTAAGGAGGTGGGGCATTGTAATTAAAGGTTCACCTTGTCTCTGATTGTTTAGTGATAATGACAGTTGTCAATCATACTAGTTGAATCAATACCCAGTTACCTAATCAAAATGTTTTTTAAAAGCCTGCACATCAACACACCTTAATGACATACATTCTTGAATGAACTGCTCCAATAATATACCCAGTTTTTTTCAGTTTATATGTGTATTATGTGCACATACATCAGAACCAAAGGGAACTATATTTCAGTGTGAATACATTTAGTAACAGTAGCTAACCTGTCCTGTTGTTAGGGAGGCTGGTGCCTAAGTAAAGATTTAGAACAAGTTCTAATCTTTCCAAAAACAAATTATAAGATAAATAATATGTTCTAAAACTCAAGGAAAAGTAATCTCATAATACAATAATTACACGTAATTAAACGTAATACTGGCTGTTATTCATAATAGATGATAAAATATTATGTAAATAATGTTTCATTTTTTTCTATCAATTTTAACTTTCTTGTCGCTAAAATTATTTTCTTTTGCATATTCTTTTAATATTTATTGCAATAAATAATTTTAATTAAAAAAAAAATGTTTTCTTGTCGCTAAATAGTTTCTTGTCGCTTCTTGTCGCTAAAATAATTCTTGTTGTCGCTTCTTGTCGCTTGTTGACGCTTGTTGTCGCTAAAATTCTTGTTGTCGCTAATTAGTGAGACCGCAAAATTTTACAATATCGGATCCGATTCCGGAAGCGGATAAGGATAATTCCGGGTTTGGCGATCAATTTCTGGATAAGGGAACTAGGTACTGCAATGCCATATGGTTGCAATGATAATGTCAAAGGAGTAGGAAATTTGTCAAGTCCAGCCTGCAGTGATGTTAATGTAATGAGTTTGTTTAATACTACCTTACGAAACCAACGTAGTCATGGACAAAAACGTTACCATCGGCCTAATGTAAAAAAGTCTTTCAAATCGAGATCGGCCTCTGGAAGCTTTGATGACCTTCTTTCTCATCTGCATCATCCGTTAGGGTTACATTACATTAGAACTATTCTTTTTTCACTGGCGGTTAATTTTCTAAAATGTTTGAGAGATTATGCACTTGACAAAGGAGGTACTAATACATTTTCTCCAATATACAGACTTGTCAGTATAATTTGTGATGTAGCTCTTTTCCGTCTCTTTAAACCAGTAAGATCGGAACCTTTACATGAGGAAAAGAGGAAATTCCTTCCTGTTCACTTTAACAATAGAGGAATTAATGCAATCAACATCAGCAACGTTCTACATCACAAGGAGGTAACATCTAAAATTCCTATTTATTTTCAAAATCAGTCTGTTCCTATTGTATCCTACAGTTACACCAAAACCATTGCACCCAAAATATTTAACTATAAACAAGCATTACAGGACCTTGATTTAGAACAATACCTAAATAAACCTCTGACATGTGACTGTTCCAACTCGCCTTATAATTACAGCCCCTTTGGCCATGTTATTACTGGGGATCTAAACATAATTCAACATGAAAATCTCCGAAAGGTGATTTCTCGTGGTCCTAAGTTTAGAGAACCCCAACACATCAATTGGAACCATAACTTCAAAATAATTATGGATTCCATTGAGAACTACGTCAGAGCATGGGCTAAGCGAGAAGAAGTGCAACTGGACACTTTGTCAGAATGGGTCAAAACAATCAGGTCTCTGATAAAACGTCGCATTCATAAGTTGAAAAACTGTGTGAATGATCGACCTAAGTCCATTTTCAGTGACAAAGAGGCTGTGAAATGTCTATCATCTCTTCAAGATAAGTATGTTGTTGTTCCTGCGGACAAAGCTTCAAATGATATTGTCTTTGTATGTAAATCGTATTACTACGAGTGTCTTATAAAAGAATTAGGAATAAATGAACACTCAGGTAATCCCACATACAAAAACATATCATTTGACAAGGATGAGATTTTGGCGAATCATAAGTCCTTCATGGCTTCTATGAACATTACATTGAACAACAAATCGGAGGACTTACCTTGTTTGTATTGGATACCTAAACTTCACAAAATTCCGTACAAACAACGGTACATTGCCGGCTCATCTGCTTGTTCTACTAAAGAATTGTCCATTAGATTGACTAAAATTCTGTCCGCAGTTAAAGAGGGTCTTCAGATATACTGTGAAACTGTTTACTCACGTAGTGGTATTAACCATATGTGGATTCTGAAAAACTCTAAAGAACTTCTGGATAATTTTAAATCTCGGTCTTTTTCTGAAATTAGTTCTATTAAAACTTTTGATTTTTCAACCTTGTATACAACCATTCCCCATGTGAAATTGAAAACCCGTCTAAAAGAAATAATTCACAATGCTTTTAATCATAAAAATGGTAGCATACGCTATAAATTTATCACTTTGGGATACCATAAGGCATATTTTGTTAATAAGGAACAAAAGGGTAAAACATACTACACAGAGGAACAAGTGATCAGTATGCTGGAGTTTCTTATTGACAACATATTTGTTGAATTTGGAGGTAGACTTTTTCAACAAATTGTCGGCATTCCTATGGGAACGAACTGTGCGCCTCTCCTTGCCGACCTCTTCTCATTTTCATATGAATCGGAGTTCCTTCAGACACTTGTCAAAAACAAGAAGATCAAAGAAGCCAGGTTATTTAATTTCACTTTCAGATATATTGATGATGTTCTTTCCATTAACAATCCGAACTTTTCTGATTGGATTCCATTAATATACCCACCAGAACTAGAAATTAAAGAGACCACAGACACGGCTTCCTCTGCCTCATTTTTAGACTTATACCTCGACTTTGACATACACAGTCATCTCAGTACCAGAATCTATGACAAACGAGACGATTTTAATTTTGAAATTATCAATTTCCCCCACCTTAGTAGTAATATACCAACTTCACCTGCATATGGAATATACATTTCCCAACTTATTAGGTATTCAAGAGCTTGCAGCTCCTATTCAGACTTTGTAAAACGTCACCAGTGTCTGAGCAGAAAATTGATGAACCAGGGGTATGTCAAAGAACGTCTCGTCCTTTTTCTAAAAAAGTTCATCGGAAGATACCCAGAACTTGTTGATAAATATTCCGTATCAACTTCACAAATAATACAAAATGGTCTTGAAGTATAGATTTTGCGTACTGACGTTTGTTATCATCTTAATTACGTATTATAGTATTCTTTTATATGTCTTTTTTAGATATTCATTTGAAGTGACTCTGTGGTTACGTAAAACCACATATTTTGAACGGCAAAATTATTTCATTTATTGATATTATTTTTACTTAAGGATCTTGACATACTATGAATGACTAAACTATTTTATTCAATAAGACTACTTTTTCTGTTTAGTCTGTTTTTTATGATATACATTTGACGTGAAACTGTACTTATGTATCCCGTCATACTTTGAACCACACCATTATTTTATTTATAATTATTATTACTTTTACTGTTAAATCTGGTTTTTGTTATATCTACTTTACGTGAGTCTGCATTTATGTATGCCGTCATACGACAAAATTATTTTATGTCTACCTGTGCGATTTCAAACACGCAATTTTACACCAGTAATGAAAACCCTCTATCATTTATGGGTAGACTTTACATAGATGAATTCAGCCGTATTTGACGTGAAACTGTACTTATGTGTCCCGTCATACTTTGAACCACACCATTATTTTATTTATTATTTTTACTGTAAGTCTGTTTTTTGTTATATCTACTTTTTTACGTGAGTCTGCATTTATGTATGCCGTCATACGACAAAATTATTTTTATGTCTACCTGTGCGAATTTCAAACGCGCAATTTTACACCAGTAATGAAAACCTTCTTTCATTTATGGGTAGACTTTACATAGATAAATTCAGCCGTATAAGAAAAGCAAAATGAGAATGTTAAATTTGATGTATGCCTTTTTGTGCTACTTTGTTACATTTGTTATTTATGTAGTGATATTAAGATGATAACACAATATTGACTGTTGTACCCCTATTTTTGACATTTTTACTCTTTGAGTATGTTTGTTTTGTTCATGCATCGTTGACAATGTAATGGAATTTGATGCGACTGTCATACAAGTGAGAGGTTTAGCTAGCTATAAAACCAGGTTCAATCCACCATTTTCTACATTAGAAAATGCCTGTACCAAGTCAGGAATATGACAGTTGTTATCCATTCGTTTGATGTGTTTGGACTTTTGATTTTGCCTTTTGATTTTTGATTTTCCTTTTTGAATTTTCCTCGGAGTTCAGTATTTTTGTGTTTTTACTTTTTACTAAATAAATCAAAGCAGGTGAAAAAATAAATCTATGCATGGTAAATGAAATTAAACACTAGAATTGTAAACCAAAAGATATATGTAAAAGAAAGAAAAAGCAGAAAAATATTTTATACAGAAACTCAAAATTACTTCTTGACAAATTTTAATTTAAAAAACAAATACAACGTGACAGCTGGGAACAGTATATCTAACAATATACATGTTCATGGTCACAGTCTAAATTTTCTTTATCAGTGATAAATGATGATAATGCATGTGTGATGCTTTTAAAGTGTAAACATATTACTGCAATTTCGAAGGGTTATTTGTTTTTCTCAATTTTGAAGGGTCAATTAAAGTAGCTGAAAGTTTCTTTCTTTATTTTCACAAATAATGCAACTATATTATATATACCTAAATGTAAGTAAATCATATGACATATAGGTGGCATTCTTTGGGCCACTCTACCCCCTCCTGTTTGATAACTTGGAAACGGTCGAGCTCCCCACCCCAAAATCATATGAGGGGCAGATCCAGGATTTTAGGTTAGGAGGGGCGCAAACTTAAATTTTCGCCGAGCAGAGCGAGGCTAAAAAAAATTTGCGGTAAAATTATCGGAATATTCTTTATTAAGCTGAGAACAACCCATACTTTGCAAATTTAAGGGGGGTGCAATCATATATATTCATGTTTGTGACAATATGAAAAATCAAATGAAATATAGGAAGAGTCGCTGGGGGGTAACCCCATCCTTCCTGTTTTAGAATTTAAAAATGGTCCAGATCCCCACCCCTAAACCATATATATTCATGTATGGGACAATATAACAAATCAGATGAAATATATTGGGAGAGTCCCTTCGGTCACCCCACCCCCTCCTGTTTGAGAATTTGAAACCCGTTGAGATCGCCTCCCCTTAACCAAAAATTCATGTACGGGACAATATAACAATTCAAATGAAAGATAGGGGGAGTCCCTGAGGTCACTGTACACCCTCCTGTTTGAGAACTTGGAAATGGTCAAGATCCTTACCCCTAAACCATATATACTCATGTATGGGACAATATAACAAATCAAATAAAATATAGGGGAAGTCCCTGTGGTCACCCCAACCCTCCTGTTTGAGAACTTGGAAACGGTTGAGATCCCCACACCAAAACAATATATATTCATGTATGGGCCAAATTATAACTAATTAAATGAAATATAGGTGGAGTCCCTGGGGTGACCCTACCCCTCCTGTTTGAGAACTTGGAAACCAATGAGATTCCCACCCCTTAACCATATATATTCATGTATGAACCATATATATTCATGTATGAACCATATATATTCATGTATGAGACAATATAACAAATAAAATGAAATGTAGGGGAAGTCCTTAGGGTCACCCTACCCCCAGTGGCGGATCCAGAAATTTTCATAAGTGGGGGCCCGCTGACTGACCTAAGAGGGTCCGCTCCAGTCACGCTTCAGTGATTCCCTATATAAGCAACCAAATTTTTTCCCAAAAAGGGGTGGCCGGGCCCCCTGCCCCCTAAATCCTCTGCCTACCCCTACCTGTTTGAGAACTTGAAAACCGTTGAGATCCCCACCCCTAAATTATATATATTCATATGTATGGGACAAAATAACAAATCATTTACATTTACTATGGGCAGGTCAGTCAGACCTCACCTTTGATCCCTGTTGTAGTGAACATTTGTCTGATTTGTGTCTAATTACTTTTGTACTATAGAACACAAACTCAGTTTTCTTTCCAGGGAAACCAGTCCATTCATACAATTACATGTTCATACTACGTCAACTTGAACTTCTAGCAGTCAAATAAAACCAAGGTTAACTACCAAGTAGAACAACTGCAATCATTGGGAACTTGTACCACTGCAGACTCACCATAAAAAAATATACATTGATATATGCATTGGTTTTGAAACCTTGATAACAAATAAATTATATGCCTTAATAAATAAATCATAAGATAAACATGAATGTACTATATATGAATGTTTAATGTTGAGGCAACATTGCCACAGTTTTCATAATTACGGTTGCCTTGGTTTTTGGTTAACTGCCTTCAGCGCTTACAGCGCTTTGATTACTTTTTTCCATTTTGGCCAAAAATACAGAAGAAAGTAAAAATGGTTATCAAGACATGATCAACAATTTTTCTTTTAATCCTGAATTATATTCAGTGTTGAAGAGTAGCCAATGTTGAAGATGCACACAGAGCCAGATGAGGAACATAAAAAAAAGTCACATAGTTTAATATCTTGCAAACTATAATACTATAAAAAGATGCACATTTACATACTTAAAGAGAGGACATCTTTTTCTAATGAACACAGTGATCTATTAATAAATGTAATGAAAAGAGCAGGTACACGTTTATACTTAAAACAGTAATGAAAAATTCCCTACAGATACAGTACTGATTTAATTAGTGTTATAATGAAACAGTACTGACGAAATCAGCACTGACACAGTACTGTCAAAATCAGTACTGAAACAGTACTGTCAAAATCAGTATTGAAACAGTACTGTTAAAATCAGTACTGAAACAGTACTGTCAAAATCAGTACTGAAACAGTACTGAATAAACAGAAAGTATAACATTACTACAAGTTTTCTGTCTTGCCGAACAGTACTGATATATACGAGGGTAGAGATGTACCAAAAAAACTTGAGTAAATTCTTGGTAGTGTATACACCTATTGACTGGGTGTGAGGGCAATAGCAAGTTTGTTGTCCCTGAGATACCAACTATTGTAACTTGCTGTTACCAACACAACCATTCATTAGATGGTTTATTATACTGAACAACACAGTCATTACGTGTTTTTATATACCAAATTAACTAATTTTCTAAAAGTGTACATATATCATCTTAAAGAAAAGTAAAAAATTTCACATATCTTGACATGCACAGTCAAGATGAACTACAAGTTTTTTTTATAGTTCTTCTTGTATTTGTAAATATTTCATTAATTGCAATCAAGACTAGAAATACTTGTGTTAAATTTTCCGTGCATATGATAAATTTAAGCTAAAGTACACCAAACGCAAATTCACTTTTAGAATACGACGACCGAACCCATATTATGAATAAGGTACTATATTTTAGATCTTTAAAAAATGAGCGAAGATTTTCTCTCTTTTATTATTACTTCTTGTAAGTGAAATTACAATTGACACAAACAGATTACACCGTTTACAATATTAGAGTTTGACGTTCATGACGTTGCCAAGCAAAATAGTCAGTGACATCATTATTGTCCAATAAAAAATAAGCATGAAAAATATGAAAGATGATTATGAAACTATTAACCGGGGTAATAGTCTTTGAAACTATTGACTGGCAAATAGTCTGTGGAATGAAATAGCACAACTATTTCATTATTTTTTATATAGAAAAAACATACTGAGGTATAATGAACAGATATTCTGACAGGAAAATAAGCTTATAATGTTAACATTCTCCTATTTTCCTATTTCTACATAATTATCATGTTTTGTACCAAACTTTGAATTTTTGGCAGTTATCTTTAAAACTATACTAGAGGAATAGTAAATATGATTAACAAAGAAAAATATTGATCTTTTAAACACTTTCTTTAATACCTGTCACAAGTGAGAAGTCTATAATTCTGAGGTTGTTTGTTGCTGTCTATCTTGTTTGTTTAATGTGCATTTTTATGGCCCATTTATGGGCATTATGTTTTTTGGTCTGTGCGTCTGTCTGCATGTTTGTCCGTCCATCTGTCCTGCTTCAGGTTAAAGTTTTTGTTCAAGGTAGTTTTTGATGAAGTTGAAGTCCAATCAACTTGAAACTTAAAAAAACTAAAAGACAAATTGAGAGGGTTGGTATTGCTTTGTTTCATAAAAAAGAATGGCCAATGTAGATGCAAGTATCTTGTGTTAGGGAGGGATACATCCTACTTTGTAAAAGATCTCTCTAATTCAAATAAAAAATTCTCTGAAACTGACATTATCAAGATGCTTGATTTCTTGATTGACAACATATTTGTTAAGTTTGTAGGACATGTTTTTCAACAGACTATCGGCATTCCAATGAGAACCAATTGGGGCACTCTTCTTACCAACTTGTTTCTTTATTATTATGAGGCTGATTTCCTTTAACTTTACTTTCTGCTATATAGATGATGTTCTCTCACTAAATATTTCAAAGTTTGGTGACTATGTTGAATGTATCTATCCCATCGAACTAGAGGTAAAGGATACACCAGATACAGCTTAACTGTATCTGTTGTATCCTTTACCTCATATCTTGACTTACATCTAGAAATTGACAATGAGGGTCGGTTGAAAACAAAACCTTATGACAAAAGAGATGGTTCCAGCTTTCCAATTGTGAACTTTCCATTTCTAAGTAGCAACATTGCAGAAGCACCTGCATATGGGGTATATATCTCCCAATTGATACGATATTCCCGTGCTTGTATTTCCTATCATGATTTTCTTGATAAAGAGTTGCTGCTCACAAGCAAGCTATTAAACAAAGAGTTCCAAATGGTGAAGTTGAAATCATCCCTTCGTAAAATTTACGGACGCCATCATGAGTTGGTTGACCATTATGGAATAACCATTTCACAGATGATATCGAATATGTTCCTTACGTCGTAACTACAATCCCCTATCCTTTCATGAATGTGACCTACCGAATTAAACTATTTATCGGATTTGTTTTAACATGAGCAACAAGACGGGTGACACATGTGGAGCAGGACCTGATTACCCTTCTGGAGCACCTGAGATCATCCCTAGTTTTTGGTGGGGTTCGTGCTGCTTATTCGTAAGTTTTCTATGTTGTGTCATGTGTACTATTGTTTGTCTGTTTGTCTTTTTTATTTTAAGCCATGGCGTTGTCAGTTTATTTTCGATTTATGAGTTTGACTGTCCCTCTGGTATCTTTCGTCCCTCTTTTAATATACATGTTCCCCATGATATGATCTTTCCTATTTTGAAATGGCAAAATATTCAAATAAGAATACACACTGGAAACCGAGAATTCAATCCAATGGGAGTCATTGCCCTTGAATGGGGAATTTTACATTTATGTTAAATGCTATATTATCTTGACAATTTTGAACTATGAACATGAAAAGAATGATTAGCAAAATAAAAATCTACACATAAGTAAAACTAATTTTCCATCAGATCTTTTTTTATTGGATCTTTGTTTTTGTCTTGAAGGTTGAACATAAAACTTGAGAAATAGGGATGCAGTATCAATTTTATGTTCATTTGTTTTCCCTACTGAGAAACTTGATATTAATTGTTCATAAGTAAATGTAGAGGTTCTGTGGTTTGCTGTTTCTCAGATACTATAAGCAAAAATGAGGTGTCGGACAGGGTAAAGGGAGACGGGGAGAGTGGGGGCGGGATAAAGGAGAAAAGGGAGACATAAATGTTTATAAAATTTATCAAAATTTAGTTATTTAATAAAAAGCTTCAACAGAGGAAAATTAACAACAGAAAGTCAAATGGCAAAATCAAAAGCTCATACACATCAAACGAATGGATAACAACTGTCATATTACAGACATATTTTTTTATGTAGAAAATGGTGGATTAAACTTGTTTTTATAGTTGTCCAAACCTCCCACTTGTATGACAGTCCCATAAAGTTCCATTAAATATTAAATTAACCGAAAACAACCTAACATCACTAATTCATAACGATCTGTTATATTATACCAAGAAAGTCTTATTACTAACAATTTCCAGGATTTTATTGTTAGTTCGTGCATGTATAGAAACACATGCCATAATCCTTGGTTTTTAGCTCATCTGGCCCGAAGGTCCAAGTGAGCTTTTCTCATCACTTTGCGTCTGTCGTCCGTCGTTGTTAACTTTTACAAAAATCTTCTCCTCTGAACTACTGGGCCAAATTTTACCAAACTTGACCACACTCATCAATGGGGTATGTAATTTGAAAAATGTGTCCGGTGACCCGGCAAACCAACCAAGATGGTTGCCATGGCTAAAAATAGAACATAGGGGTAAAATGTAGACTTTGGCTTATATCTCTGAAACCAAAGCATTTAGAGCAAATCTGACATATGGTAAATTTGTTCATTAGGTCAAGATTTATCCAATCTAATTAAAAACCGATCTCTCATGCTCCCGTTTTCTGATATGTCGCCCACGCGATATATCAGAAAACGGGAGCATGAGAGATCGGTTTTTAATTAGATTGAGATTTATCTGCCCTGCAATTTTCAGACCAATCGGGCAATTTGTTGTTGGGCTGCTGCCCCTGAATTTGTAGTTTTGCAGCTTTGGTTATTATCTTGAATATTATTATAGATAGAGATAAACTGTAAATAGCAATAACGTACAGCAAAGTAAGAGCTACAAATAAGTCCACTTTACCAAAGTGGTCAATTGACCCCTTAAGGAGTTATTGTCCTTTATAGTCAATTTTTAACAATGTTCATCAATTTTGTAAATTTTTAACAATTTTTATACGACCGCAAAAATTAAAAAAATTTTGGTCGTATATTGGTATCACGTTGGCGTCGTCGTCTGCGTCATCGTCGTCGTCGTCGTCCGAATACTTTTAGTTTTCGCACTCTAACTTTAGTAAAAGTGAATAGAAATCTATGAAATTTTAACACAAGGTTTATGACCACAAAAGGAAGGTTGGGATTGATTTTGGGAGTTTTGGTCCCAGCATTTTAGGAATTACGGGCCAAAAAAGGGCCCAAATAAGCATTATTCTTGGTTTTCGCACAATAAATTTAGTATAAGTAAATAGAAATCAATTAAATTTAAACACAAGGTTTATGACCACAAAAGGAAGGTTGGGATTGATTTTGGGAGTTGAGGTCTGAACTGTTTAGGAATTAGGGACCAAAAAGGGGCCCAAGTAAGCATTATTCTTGGTTTTTGCACAATAACTTTAGTATAAGTCAATAGAAATCTATGAAATTTAAACACAAGGTTTATGACCATTAAAGGAAGGTTGGGTTTGATTTTGGGAGTTTTGGTCCCAACAGTTTAGGGAAAAGGGGCCCAAAGGGTCCAACATTGAACTTTGTTTGATTTCATCAAAAATTGAATAATTGGGGTTCTTTGATATGCCGAATCTAACTGTGTATATAGATTCTTAATTTTTGGTCCCGTTTTCAAATTGGTCTACATTAAGGTCCAAAGGGTCCAAAATTATACTTAGTTTGATTTTAACAAAAATTGAATCCTTGGGGTTCTTTGATATGCTGAATCTAAAAATGTACTTATATTTTTGATTATTTGCCCAGTTTTCAAGTTGGTCCAAATGGGGGTCCAAAATTAAACTTTGTTTGATTTCATCAAACATTGAATAATTGGGGTTCTTTGATATGCCAAATCTTACTGTGTATGTAGATTCTTAATTTTTAGTCCCGTTTTCAAATTGGTCTACATTAAAGTCCAAAGGGTCCAAAATTAAACTAAGTTTGATTTTAACAAAAATTGAATTCTTGGGCTTTTTTGATATGCTGAATCTAAACATGTACTTAGATTTTTGATTATGGGCCCAGTTTTCAAGTTGGTTCAAATCAGGATCCAAAATTATTATATTAAGTATTGTGCAATAGCAAGAAATTTTCAATTGCACAGTATTCAGCAATAGCAAGAAATCTTGAATTGCACAGTATTGTGCAATAGCAAGAAATCTTGAATTGCACAGTATTGTGCAATAGCAAATATTTTCAATTGCACAGTATTCCACAATAGCAAGAAATATCTAATTGCACAATATTTTGCAATAGCAAGAAATGTTCAATTGATTGGAGTTATCTTTCTTTGTCCAGAATAGTAGTTGAATCAACTTAAATCATTGTTTTATACAGTATACAATGTATATTCACTTTTACTACCAACTGATAAATTAAAACAATCTTTACCATTCAGTGATAACAAGCACCTTTTGTTACATTTTAATATTTTATGATGTATTTAAATGAGTAGTTATTGTTGCAAACTTCATTAGAAATTTGAATTGAGATCAGTTTTGGAAAAAGGGAAAGGGGGGTGTGAAAAAATGGGGGAGGGGGGGGGGTTAAATTTTTCCCATTTCAGATTTCATAAATAAAAAGAAAATTTCTTCAAACATTTTTTTGAGAGGATTAATATTCAACAGCATAGTGAATTGCTCAAAGGCAAAAAAAGTATTTTGAGTTCATTAGACCACATTCATTCTGTGTCCGAAACCTATGCTGTGTCAACTATTTAATCACAATCCAAATTTAGAGCTGAATCCAGTTTGAATGTTGTGTCAATACTTGCCCCAACCGTTCAGGGTTCAACCTCTGCGGTCGTATAAAGCTGCGCCATGCGGAGCATCTAGTTACAAAATATTTTCCACTGTCACTTCTGGGCCAATTTCATTATAGATAGAGATAATTGTAAGCAGCAAGATTGTTTAATATAGTAAGATCTACAAAAACATCACTGGCCAACACCAAAACCCAATTTTGTCATGAATCCATCTGTGTCCTTTGTTTAATATGCTCATAGATGAGCGACACAGGCTCTTTAGAACCTCTAGTTTTTTAGATACATTGCCTCAAAATTTACCGATATGCATAGAATTTGGCAGAAAAAGATGACTTTTCTGAATATTTTTACTCGGAGGTATTGTATTGAAAAAATATGTTACGGGATATGTAAATAAATTTCCTTTATATTCTACAAGGATAAAAAAAACAACATATCCACATCTTAATACTACCAAACTAGACAAAGGTAATGCCACCACTACTTCCATGCATGGATAAAGTGCTTCAAAAACTTGATTTGTAAACAGTGATTTTCAAGTTCAATTTGAAATGATTGATTTGAAGCCTCAAAATGTCCAGAGGCAAATATTTCAGGCATGTTCAGAACGATACAATACAATATGAAATAGAGTTGTGTCTAAAAGACACATTTGTAATGCAGCCATAAAAAAAACCATTCCGTTAGTTATAAAAGCCATAGATAAAATAATGCGAATTTTTAATATAGTATATACTTTGTATGAGATAAAGGTTTGGGTTGTGTGCGTAGTTGCGGACAAACCTTACAAACTATATTCAAAATTACATTTGAAAAGACAAAGTTCAACACTCTGTCATTTGTGAAAAATTGTACAATAAAAACAATGGAGAATATGTATGCATTTTCTATATATACTCGACAAACCACTATAGTCGCATTACAAAAGTGCCACCTTGAAATTATACACTATAGAAGGAGTAAACAGACTAAGTGCTCTACGTGCCTTTATATAATAATTTCAAAATGCCAAATTTAGCAACATGTCGTTTACAAAAAAAAGACAATATGCGCACTTTTGGTATATATATGGGTCATTTTCAAAAAATGTCGAATTTTCAGTACACCCATGCTAAACATTTTATTTCTAATGGAAATTTCAGTTGTAATGGTTTAAATGAAAGCTTGTCGGATTTGTGATTCAGAACATTAATAATAAACACACCTTACATCTATTTTGATATGCATTTAAGGCCGATTTTGAGGGTATTTGTGTGCGTACAATGTCAGAAAAACACATTTCAAATGATTTTTTCCCGATTTTCTGATCGCCTTGATATCTGCAAAAGGGACTTTTTAAGAACGTTAATTATAATTCTAACGAAAAATCGTAGCTTCTTTATCATTGTATGTAACAGATTATCTACAAACTAAATTCAATCAGCGTACAGGAGGTTCATGTCTATCCTGTTACCGCTACTTAAATCAGTCGTTAAATTATTCTCCCTATGAATATTGAATCAGTCAGTGTTGATTTCAAAAATGCAAAGTAAACTTTACATTTAAAACGCCTCGTTTCTTTATAAATTGCTATCTTAGACTTGCATTACTGGTGGTAATTTTTACAACCTTTGAAAACCAATTTTTAGAGCCATTTTTCAGTACAACCTAGAAAATTGGCAAATAATCTATTATTTTACAGAATGAATATATATAGAAGTTTATTCTCTTGAAAACCATCTAATTGGTAACGTAAAACAAGCTTAACATGTTATCTAAACCTTTTCTTAATAACCCAAAATTTCTTTTGAAAATGGTAACAGGATAGACAAAATATTGTATCACCGATCAAAAAATGTTTCAAGATATTCTTGTATGACATTATTAAGATTGCATCTTTTAATATGTTGTTCTTAAAGTACTGTTTGTTTTGATTTGCTTATGTAGAGGGTTGTTTAAATAAGTAACTTTTAATAAATTTTTCAATTTCAAAATTCGACATTTTTTGAAAATGACCCATATAGTAACACCAGGTACATAATGTAAGGTTGAAGCTAAAAAAGATATATAACAATAAGAATTAAGTTAGAGACGGGCGGTCAAATGGACACGGGTAAACCAGTACATGCATGCTCCTGACATTTTGTTGAGGGACCAAAGTATATATTAAGCGTATATGATTATGTTCTATTTTACAAAGCATTTGGTGAACAATTTATTTTTGAATAGGCAGTTCATAGTGGGATGTAATTGGGAACTCTCAAGTGTACATCAATTACAACTCAAACAACAAAATACACCATCCCTACATATTCACAGGGTAAATCAACATGAATCTAAATAAAGATTATGTTAAAATGTTGTTTCTGTTGTTTTAAGAAATATTGGTAAACAAACATATCTCTTAAATATTATTTTTCTTGAAGCGCTTTTCTGGGCTTTCTTTCATCAAAGCACCGATTATTCATTTACTGTTGGCCACTGTTTTTTAATGAATCATGTGATTGTAAATGTCGAGAAATAATTGTTTTGAAAATGGAATTGAAAGAAAAATATGTAACGAGATCTGAATGATCTAATTTCATTTCGTCCAAACGGGTGCACATTCAGTGTTGACAAAATTCCCCAAATGTCAACTTGAAGCCTTTGTTAACTTGTCCCTTATTCCGATGTTGCTGTCAAGTGTAAACTGTGCTTATACGATTACAGCGTTTGCAAGTTATTTTTTAGAAGATTTCCGATCCATATTTTCTGTACAGTCCAATCATATTCAAAAACTCATTACACTTAGAACATAGCCTTGGGAATTTCACAGTTGTGCGGCAAAACAAGGACGTTTAACTAACCTAATCTAATATACGTCCTTGGGCAAAATAACCAAGTTCAAAGACAATTTAATTATTCTTCTATGTTAATTACTTTATATTCTAACATGACGTCCTTCAAACGCTTTGAGTACACACCCGTGGTAAAATATGAATATATTGCCAGTGCTGTTCCGATTGTACTCCCACGTCATATGCTTTTTTATGAATGAGATACCCGACGTCATAGAACAATGACGTTAGAATGTAAGCATTTTACGGGAAAATACACGCTTGTGAATCCGAAAATCATCACAAGGAAACATACACAAATGATGCTAAAATGTGGCAAAAGCCCTTTATTGTACATCATATAAGACATATAAATAAATTATCATTCAAATTCATCCAAAACTGTCTAAATACATTATTTTAAATAGTTTAAGCATGTCACTAATGCAGTTTGCTCCGTTCTTTTACGCTAGTTTATTAGTGCGTTTATTTATGGGAACGGCAAATATTTGCCTACACCTAGAGCGCTTCGATCCAAAAGAATTGCCGTATGTGTCCTATCAGAATCGAAATAATTCATGGGGGCTTGAATATATCTAGATTTTACCACGGGTTGTCCCTTTATGCCGATATTTTACCCCTCGCTATCGCTCAGGGGTAAAATATTTGTCATAAAGGGCCAACCCGTGGTAAAATCACGATATATTCAAGCCCCCATGAATTATTTCTTAAACAAACTATAGCTGCTTGTACTATGCATTTTCGCTAAATTATATCCCTTTTCAAAATTTTATTTTTCTATTTTGCAAGCAGCGTTTTTCGGCAACTATCTTTAAACGAATGAGTTTCTTAATGAAATTGAACTAAATGGGACACAAAATTTTCTGATTTTTCACACATTATACAGCGTTTCTATAATTTGGATTTATATTTAAAAAAAAAATATCGTTAAACGGCATGCAAACAAACAGCTTAACAGACAGTCAGTGAAAACGTTATTGAGAAGAGAAGAAACAACACTTCTATCTTGTAAAAGGACAAGACGGGGACGAGCCATAAAAATAAAACAAGACATTTGAGTATATTTCTTTTTAAATGAGCTTCCTATATATAAGTTGTCATGTTTAAAGGTGGGAGACAAGAGAAATGGGTAGGAGAAAGGAGAAGAGGGGCGGGAGTAAGGAGAAAGGGGCCACCGGGGAGAAAGGAAAAAAGGGGCGAAAGGAGAGAGAAAGGTACCCCTATCCGCCCCCTTAAAAATGTGTATAGTAAGTCTTTCTATACAAATCATTGCTAAACGCCATAAGTTTATCATTTTGTGTATGAAATGTTTTTTAGATGAACATGTCTGTGTGACATCGATCATCCAACCTTGACCTCATTTCATGATTTGGTCCTCTTTAGACTATTCCTTTAGCAAAAATGTCAACTATATCATATTGTATACAGAATGATTGTGAATTATTCACGTCTGTCTGGCAGGTTTCATCTCACCTTTGACTAATTTACATGAATCATTATTACATGTATTAGTGTTTATTAAAGGAGCAACTTGTAATAAAACCTTTAAAAGATTTTCAACAGAAATTCAGTGATCAGTAAAAAAAGTGAGTCAAGTATATGCTCCGATCTTCTATGTCTCAGTGGCGGATCCAGAAAATTTTGTAAGAGGGGGGCGCTGACTGACCTAAGGAAGGGCCCGCTCCAGTCACGTTTCAGTGATTCCCTATATAATCAACAAAATACCCCGTCCCCCTCCCCCTTGTATCCGCCTATGTGTCTGGCTGGCAGGATTCATCTGATCTTTACCTTTGTAGCGGGGTTGCTTCCCCTCCTTAGTATAGGTAGAACATATAAAGCCAGTCTTAATCAACTGAGCGAGGGAATCGATTCTTTGGCTCAGTGGGTTAACGCACTGACTGTCACGCAGGCGACCGGGGTTCGAATCCCGGTGGTGAAGATATAAATTTGTAGAGTAGATACATGCTCTCCGGTTACACCTTATTGACATGGATCATTAATAATGTTTCGATACAGCAAAAACCTATCTATATTATATATCTGGGTTAGTCCAAACAATTATGAAGTCTGGCCAGACGTCATAATTATTTGGACTATCTCTGGGTGTACTATAATCATTCGAGTCAACATAATGTCTGTAAGTCCTGTAAATGAGGTTCAATCACACAGTTTATATATATTGTAACGAGCTCGTCTTTCGCTACAATTTTGGGTTCAGTGCATAAAGTGTTTCAGTTGCGAGCATGAACCGATATCGTTAATATGGCTAGATGAATCAAGATTTTCCAAGGATAAATGATTTTATTAGCGGTCGGATAGTATCAACTGCTTTAATTATAGTAATAGTAACAAGTCTTAATATACAATGACAAAAACAACTGGTCAGTTCTAACCACAATTCTTGGTATAGTTTAAACCACAATTCTTGGTAAAGTTTAACCTCAGTTATTGGTATACTTTAACCATATTTAGTGGGATACTTTAACCGGCACAGTTATTGGTATAGTTATACCACAGTTCCTGGTTATCATTAACCACAATTATTGGGTATCTTTAACCACAATTATGGGTTGTAACCAATGTCTACTAATTAATTATAACTTAATTATAATTGTCATGGCTGCCTTCACCAAGGGTTCGTAACGTTCTGTGTATATCGACAGACTGAACACCCAAGTGTAATTTCAGAAGCCTTTTATAGTAGAACTGACCAGTCACGTGATATCATAATACACTCATACAAGGTAAATCAGCAACATAAAGTCAATCATGTGAAACAAATGTAAACCTGTTTCCTATAGGTAAACAGGTCAATGATAATAATTATTTACATACATACACAAAAGTAAAACAACATTTATATAAACATGGTGCATATATAGAAAACAATGACAACATGAATAATTTAATTAACAGGACGTAACATTGCCCCCCTCTTAGTTGGCGTTTGTCCTCAAACAGGATGAATATGATCAGAACAAAAAAAATGAGAGAAATGGATTTCACTGCATGTTTTAGGTATAATTGAACTTACTAATCAACTTATTCAGTCCATTATATAAAACAAACACAAACATGAATTATGAAACAATCAAATTAAACACATTATAATAATTCACAAATTGTCTATCTTCAGTATCTCAAAATCTTCCACATCTAAATGAAGGTAAATGTAATTTTTGAAAGTTTAAAGTCTTTTGTATATTGAGGTTTTAGTATTCAGTTCACGACCAAACATCTTGACTCTGCGACATTTTGAGTGCCTCACAGTTGGATAATCTTTATGCTATCGAAAGCAGACGAAAATGTTCACGGTCCTAGTCCTAATGGTTTTCACAACACAAGAGAGCCAACATGTCTTCCATTGTCTGATTCAATCTCCCAACCACACCATCACTTCCCGGGTGCATTGGTGTGGTCCTAGTTTTATCTATCTCAAGAATGTGGGACTATTGATTAGTACCCTGGTCAAAATGTATCATTTTTTTAAAACAACAAACAAGACCACGAAAAATTCTTGACTAAAACACCAGCCACTAATATCATCTATAGACCTTTCAACGGAAAGCGTCCATTCACTTGGTAAAATACCCGCCATAGACAAGAAGATAAATGTTACTGATCTTGGTTATTGGTTAAGGTCCATGTACATTGAGAGGAGCACCACCTACACAAGTTTGCAGATGAGTCCTAGCTCCTCTATTTGTTCGTTTCTTTGATGAGAGCATTTGTAACATATTCGACAATACTGTTTCACTTCTTGGCGCATGCCACACCAAATAAACTACTTTTGATTTAACTAACTGTTTGCAGCACCAAGATGACCAGATGTTCTAGTTTTATGAAGCTATTTGAACACAAACTGTCTGAACCGTTAAGGAAGAACCAGTTGCCATTCAAAACTACCACAATCAAATGATTCAAATCTCCGATCAAAGACACATGACCTTAAATGGAATACATCTAATCTTCCTCAATAAAATTTAAAGTGAGAAGATCCTTAAGGAATATTTGACACCACTGGTCTATCTCCATCTTCTACTAATTAAATGATATTATTACACGATCAATATTTCTTCGTAGTTCTTTCCGAGAGGTGTTGAGTGTTATGCTCCGATAATGATGTAATAAACTTAGAAGTTGTTGATGGTCATCACGGACCTCTTCATTGTGCGTAAGTGACTCATCAGTACTTTCTGAATCGGTGTTTATAACATTAACAGCTTTCTCTTCACCAATAATTTCGGTCTGATCTGAATGTATTAATTGTAGCTCTTTTTGTTCAACCTTTTTACAATACCTACAGTTTGTGTCAGAACATAGTAGTCATGAGTTCAAATGCAAATGAATTTTTGAGTTTCAATTTGCAACAGAACAACATTTGATGAGTACTGTTAACTTCACCAATGATATCACCAACAGCAGCTAATTCTTCTTCAAGACTAAAGGTTTATCAGATGCATCTAATCTTCTTAAAGGGATCTTCTTGCGGTCAGTTTTCAAAAGTGATCTTGCCAAAAGCATATGATTTTTTTCAGTAAATCTCTCTGATGGTTCAATCATCATGGACTCCGATCTAGATAAAACATTACTAGGAATACCTGTTAAAATTACTTTTGTATAAGGATTAACTGTAGTTGTTTCTCCGATAACGATCCGACAACAACTTTTATCCATACATGAAGCAAACAACGGTATCTTAGTTTTATTATCCATTGTCAGATTATAGTCCTTTACCGAAATATCACATCTGTATTTGGCTAAAACATCAAAACCAAGTATCTCTTCATTTAGAATGTCAGCAACCAAACTTCATGTTGAAATAGCTCATCGTACGAATGGAATTCGACTTTACATTTACCAAGAAATGGGGTTGATTCCCCAGGTGCCATTAACAAATTTGTATTAACCTTTTCCAAGTGTTCTGTTACATAATTGGGTAAGTGAGATAGGATATCTGATCTCAAAATAGTTATGGTTGCACCAGTATCAACTACATATTGACAGGTACATTATTAATTTCACTGTTGTATAAAAGAGTATTTCTTCATTGGACAATAAAGTTCTGGCTTCAATTTCATTGGGTCTTTCTTATAAAACCTGTGTCGTGTCCTGACCCTTGGACGCGACCCTTCCTAGTTTCCCTCAGACATTTAACCATCCTCTGTTTTGGGACCATCTTTCTTATCTTGTCCCTTTTTACTTTCATTTTCCTGAAAGAATCTATTTCCTGGTTGATTGTTCTGTTTTTGTCCCTTATCGTTATTGTTTTGATTCTTTTGGAAGTAATTTTTCTTCCCTTGTTGTTTTTGATAAAAATCTGAACTCTGAGACAGGGAATCATTTACGACTTTAATGGAAGAAATTTCGTCTTTCACTGTCTTCATCAAATTTTCAAAGAGAGGAACTAGTTCTGCTTTTACGTCGGTTTTGTCTGAATTTTCTTCAGTGGTAATGCAAACTGTGCTATGCCTAGCCCTATCTGCGGATTTGCATGTTTCTAAACGAATAGCAAGTGTTTCAGCGTGAGTGATATTCTCCGGTTGCGTTTGTCGGAGACGTATTCTCACATCTGGGTCGTCAAGAGCATCTATAAAGTAATCAACTGACAGCGTATCTAGCAACCCTGTATTTGCTTTTGGGTATGCTTGTCTAGTTAGTTTCATTATAGAAGTGGCAAGTTCTGATGTTGACTCATCTCTTTTTCGAAAACGACATTGGAGCTGTGTCCTGTACATTTCGGACTTGAATTCACTCCCAAACTTTCTAGCTAAAGCCATCCTTAGTTTATCATAATCTCGTCGCTCAACTTGGTTCAAATCACTCAAAACTGCCCTTGCAGAACCCTTTTATCTACTAGCTAAGTAAAGACCTTTACTATGGATTTCCCATTTATTTAAATCGGCCAAAATTTCAAATTGGGAAACATATTCTTCCCAATCTTCTGTACCATCAAAAGGAGGTGGTTTCATTTTTATCTGCCCTGAGGAAAAATCTGGCGATATATTTATACTTGTTTTAAGAGTTTTAACCTCTGTCCGAGATTTATCATCTGCTGGGGTACTCCCTAATAGTGGTGAACCGAAACTGGGTTTTTAAAAAAATGGTGTTTCATTTATTGGAATATCATTCTTTTGATTTTCCAATTTAGGAGTGTCTGGAATCAAGCTAATGGACCCCCATCTTAACTTAGACATTTCACCGTCAGGTAAGGTTGTAGACTTGTTATTACCAGTATCATTAAGTGGTGGTTGTTGTATTTTTATATTTATCAAAGTTGTACATATATCGATGCTAGTTTGTTTTGTTTGGTAAGGAACATGTGTTTATGCTATTTATAGAAAGGTCTGTTTGGTTGGGTATATAAAGTATGCGGGAAGAATTTCATGCACGGGTGGTTTGATAGTAGTTAAAGTCATTCGAGTCATTGCAGTCAAGTGCTCTAGATGGTTTTTTCCAAATAAATAATTATGAGAATTATTTATTTACAGATTGATAGTCCAAGAAGAGTCGCAAATATGGATGTTGCAGTGCTTGTTAGAGACAAGACAATTTTCATAATTCTCATTGATAAAAAATGAATTACGTGAACTTATTACCTGAATAAAAATGCACTTGACTTTTGCAAGTGGCTACTCCCAGAGAGTTTTGTATTATATTGATAAATGTTTTATGTTCGTTTGAGGTTACGAATTAGAACATAATAATTGATTCAGTTTTATCGGTAACCTCTATTGATTTGGACAGACGTTCAACCTTTTGTGTTAAATCAACTTGTGATTGACTCAAATCTCTCACTTCTTGTTTCAATATTTTCACAGTTTCCGCCAAAGAACTCATCTGACTTGCCAAAGTATCTATAGTATTTCCCATAGTATTTTGAGTATCAGCTAATACTTCTTGTGTTTCTTTAACATTAGCCACAGTATCACCAATCGTATTGATGGCTGCAACTAAGTCTGAGAACTGACTGGTAATATTGTCACATACAGCATTGAATGAAATCTTATTTGAGTGAATTTCTTTATACACCATCTCAAATATGCATTCAACCATTTGCTCATTTTCTGACCTTCGTCTTGTACCAGATCTAGGTTCAGTTTTATCTAAATCCTCCACAGTATGAGGACCAGACTGACTCAAATATCCTTCTTCAAATTCATTAAACTCAGCCATATTTACGACAAAATAAATTTATGTATAAATATTTAATTTGAAAACACTTTTTTTTAAAGTGTCCCGTCGGAGGTACCAATGTAACGAGCTCGCCTTTCGCTACAATTTTGGGCTCAGTGCATACAGTGTTTCAGTTGCGAGTATGAACCGATATCGTTAATATGGCTAGATGAATCAAGATTTTCCAAGGATAAATGATTTTATTAGCGGTCGGATAGTATCGACTGCTTTAATTATAGTAATAGTAACAAGTCTTAATATACAATGACAAAAACAACTGGTCAGTTCTAACCACAATTCTTGGTATAGTTTAAACCACAATTCTTGGTAAAGTTTAACCTCAGTTATTGGTATACTTTAACCATATTTAGTGGGATACTTTAACCGGCACAGTTATTGGTATAGTTATACCACAGTTCCTGGTTATCATTAACCACAATTCAGTATTGGGTATCTTTAACCACAATTATGGGTTGTAACCAATGTCTACTAATTAATTATAACTTAATTATAATTGTCATGGCTGCCTTCACCAAGGGTTCGTAACGTTCTGTGTATATCGACAGACTGAACACCCAAGTGTAATTTCAGAAGCCTTTTATAGTAGAACTGACCAGTCACGTGATATCATAATACACTCATACAAGGTAAATCAGCAACATAAAGTCAATCATGTGAAACAAATGTAAACCTGTTTCCTATAGGTAAACAGGTCAATGATAATAATTATTTACATACATACACAAAAGTAAAACAACATTTATATAAACATGGTGCATATATAGAAAACAATGACAACATGAATAAGTTAATTAACAGGACGTAACATTGCCCCCCCCCCCCCCCCCCCTCTTAGTTGGCGTTTGTCCTCAAACAGGATGAATATGATCAGAACAAAAAAATGAGAGAAATGGATTTCACTGCATGTTTTAGGTATAATTGAACTTACTAATCAACTTATTCAGTCCAATATAATTACCATCCGTCCATGCGCGTAGCTACGTTTACGTCAAAACGCCCGGGCGTACACTTGAATTTTAAAATAAAACAAATATTCGACATAGAATAAGAAAAACTGGCCAAAATCACATCAGCCTTTTTTTCAATGGATTGTAATTTTGAATAAAAAGGGACTAAATTTACTCAAATAGATCATTTAACATATTTGTTCGAATCTTTGGTAAAAGTCTGAATCTACAATGAATTCTACGTACTTTTCTTATATTTACAGCAATTCACTATCTGCTCAGATTCGATATGCTGTTTGTATTTTTGTCGAGCCAGTGATTTATGTCCCAAAAGCGAGACAAAGCGGCGTCAACATTTAGGTTCCGAATGTGGATAAAGTCTTTTGAATGACTTTCCGTGAAATTTTACGAAAGTTGGACAGAAACTGTTTATGAACAAAAGAGTATTCAGAGCAATATAATAATGCAATTATATCTTTAATTTTCCCGCATTTTAAGGACAAAATGTATTTCTTTCTGCAGTTAATAAGTGGTCGCAGTTTGGGCTTACATTTTGTTATTTCTCAATTACATTAACTACTTGTCGAACCTTCATCGAATTTTATGAAAATGCCGAAGAAGCTTTTTTTTCTATTACTTATGTCTAAAGCTAAAATTTTGAAAGCATTTTTTTCGTTAATTTTTCTGTTCTTTTCTGATAGACAGCAGGATAGCCGGACTCTTCTATACGCAATGAATTGTTTTACATGCTCAATTTATAAACCTTCATATCTTGTGAAATATTCCAGATCAAGAAAAAAATATCAAAAGAAAATTTTAGATTTTTTTTAAATCCCTTTAAAGGAACGATAAATTGATTCACTTTTTGTGGGAAGAAATCCTAGGTGTTCCAGAATTTTTTTATATTGCACCTCTTAGAAATATTTTTTTTCGTGTTCATTAAAAGGTGCTTTTGTGGATTGTATGCTCACTCACGGCACCATTTAAACTTATTTAAAAGTAATATTGGTTTGGACGTTTTCTGTAAAACCAATGACCATTAGGCTAGCTTCCAGTTTAACACGATGAATAAGTTATAAAAATAAAATTGAGAATGGAAATGGGGAATGTGCCAAAGAGACAACAACCCGACCATAGAAAAAAACAACAGCAGAAGGTCACCAACAGATTACAAGATTTAACCAAAACATATTACAAGATTTAACCAAAACAAAAAAACCATTTAGATTCAAAAGTATGTTGCTATCAATGATTTTTTACTGACAGGAATCATTACGGTATCTCATTCTCGATAGCTTTCGGGGGCTTCGTCCCTTTCGAACCCACTACCAGCAGGTAGACACCCCTCATATCCATCGCCAAGTATCGGGCGTACACGTAAAAATGACCCAGCTACGCCACTGCCGTCTCCAATAATGATCCATTTTACAAAGAAAAAATGCTATTTTTTATAAGAAATAGTTTTATTGTTCGATAGTCATTTTATAGAACGATTATACCATTCGCAATTTTTTTTTAAATATCGTTTTACTGTAAAATCATACTTATTATCTTTTTTTCATTATCTCCCTTTAGTTCGAGGTATTCCTATATTATCGATAATTGAGTTATTACATTAGTTTTGCCGATAATTTTTTTTAAGAAATGGTGTTTGTACTCAATTTTTATTTCATTTGAGATTATAACTGCTAAATGAAAGATTTAATAGAATACTTTTGCAAATGAAATTTTTATTTTACACTTTCACGTTTAATGAACTAATATTAGTACATAAATATATTTTGACCCCTTTACAGTTGTTAAGTTTTTGTGATTAGGTATTTTTGAAAACGGCTTGCAAAGATAGCAAGCATTTCTAGGTAAAAATTTAAAGAAAAGCAGAAATTAACATCTTCCTGTAATGGAAATTGTAAAATTCACTTTCGATCCGGTAACACTAAATAGCGACAAGAATAACAATGTAACGACAAGAATACTATGTAGCGACAAGAAATTTAATATTCTATCAATAAATATAAATTTAAATATTTCTAAGGGTTTGAATGTTTGCCCTACTCCCAATTACATAGATAATTTGAAACTGGGAGATGACCTTGATAACTTTGCCAGAACCCTCAGAATCAAAGAATATTTTGGTAACAAGGATAAAGAGGTGGATAATAAGGAAGACTCAGACACGTCTGACTCGGAGGAAGAAATCATAATTCCGCATTTTAAAAAGAAGAGTTCATGGATTCCAAAACCTAGTAAATCTGCTACACTGGGAGATGTTATCGACAAAATCAAATCGGATGTTGTTCGTCTAGCTAGCAACAAGTACTCGTCATTTTATAACACCTCTCCTGACGAGAAAAAAGCCACATACAATCGCTGAGAAACCGAGATGATATTGTGATAAAACCAGCAGACAAGGGCAGTGCCGTTGTGGTAATGGACAAAGCTAACTTCATCGCGGAAGCAGTGCGTCAGCTCTCTGATGAGAGATTTTATAAGAAGCTAGACTATGTATGACAGGCTACTTCCGAGTTTAGCTCCAAAATTATCACTGCGTTACCGTGAAACCATGTACAATAACGGTCACATAGATGAGGATACAATTGGTTATTTAAAACCAGAGAATGCCAAGCCTGGTTGATTGTATCTTCTTCCCAAAATACACAAGGTTAACAACCCTGGTAGACCCATTGTATCCGCAAACGGCCATCCGACTGAGAAAATCTAGGAATTCGTCGATTTTCATTTAAAATCTCATGTAGAAAATCTTCCTTCCCACATTCAAGACACTACAGATTATCTTCGTAAAATGGAATCCATGAACCCTCTTCCTCCGGAAACCCTCCTTGTCACTTTAGATGTCACCTCATTGTATACCAACATACCTCATGATAACGGCATACAATCTTGTAGGGAAATATGGGACTCGCGCAACATGTTAGAACCACCTACTGAATGTTTAGTCCAGCTGCTTACTCTGGTCCTGAAATGCAACAATTTCACCTTTAACGATGATCATTACCTTCAAATAAACGGGACAGCGATGGGGACGAAAATGGCACCGTCTTACGCCAATATTTTCATGGGCAAATTAGAAAAACAAATTATTGCAGCATCTTTATCCAAACCTTTGTCTTGGTTCCGTTTCATTGATGATGTTGACATGAAATGGATTGAATCCCAACAAAAACTGGATGATTTCATCAGACATGCAAACAACGCCCACCATTCAATTAAATTTACGTATGAAATTTCCGACTCTAAGATATCTTTCTTAGACACAACCACATCTATAAAGGACGGTGTCATATCAACAGACCTCTACTGTAAACCCACAGATAAACATCAGTACCTTTCTCCCCAAAGTTGTCACCCCAAACACTGTACAAAAAGTATCCCGTACAGTCAAGCTCTCAGAGTCAAGCGGATTTGAAAAAACGAGGTTATAAGAAATTGGACATAGATAAGGGGTTTGCGCGATAACAATAACAGCCGCAATGACATCTTACAGTACAAACGAAAGAGGCGCAGCAAAATAGTCCCGTTTGTTCTAACATACAATCCAGCCTTTACTAACCTTTCACGTTTGATCCGTGCCAATTGGCAAACTATTGTCAAACACCCTAAATTATCCAAGATCTTTCCCAATCCTCCTGTCTTAGCTTTTCGGAGACCAGCAAGTCTGAAAGACTTATTTGTTAGACCTGACGTCTCCTCAAATACAAGCTGTTCAATTGCAGGATGCTTATTTTTATCCTTAAATGACTGCTCTACCTGCTTATAGTATCAATTTTAACTTATTAATTTTCACCTAACCTCACCTAAGTACATCCTTAAATTTTTACGAGTTAAAAAAATGTTTGCCTGAAAATTTTCTTCAACTCTATAACTTAAAATAGGAAAACAAATCAGCATGAAAAGTTCTACATTGTCAAAATCGTCAGTTTACTCAATTCAATTCAATTCAAAGTTTTATTTAGTGTCGATATTCAATAAACTACATAAACACAAGCTCTAGTGAGCTTTTCAAATCGACTTAATAACAAAATACAAAACACGAACACACAATACAATACACACATACAAAAGTCATGAAAACAACACAATTTTAAACCTATAATGCATAGTAAGATACCACAAATGACATATATAAGTTAAAAGCATATATATATAGTACACTTAAAACATAGCTTAGTTAATAATTAGAGTCACACAAAAAATAAAAGTAAAATAAAACAGGCATAAACACTATATGCATGCACTGCACTGGCATGAGCTGTTACTTGGATCCCATGTTTGTACCAGTTTTTTGAATTGGTCAATAGATGTTTCCATTCGACAATGGTTCGGTAGCTCATTCCAGATTTGTGCAGCATTATAGCGAAACAATCTTAAGCCATACTTAAGTTAGTAGTTCGAACTCTTGGGAGTAATGCTGTTTTCTGTGATCTTAAATCATACTTGTTGATTTTTATATCAATCAAATCATGAAGGTAGCTCGGACTTTTTTTGTGAATTATTTTAAATGTTTCTATTGCAATTGTTTTTATTCTTCTTATTTTTAAAGATGGTAATTCAGATTTTTCTAGCAGTTTTTCGTAAGGACTATCATAATCTTCATAAATAAATCTCAGAGCTTTTTCTTGAATTTTTTCCATTTTAAAAGATTTTTTTTCACTACAGTAGTGCCAAATTACTGGACAATAGTTAAAATCTTAAAGAATGAATAAGAAGTATATGCTGTTAACCTACCTAGCCTGTTTAAATATTTACCCATACGTTTTAGAATTCAGTAACTGTAACCATTACGAACGCACTATCCAATGATACGTTCTCAATATAATAATTAAGAGAGTTCTGGTATAAATTAACAAGATCATAATTTAATTAAGAATATCGAAAATGTATACTATATCTTTTAGCATGTGGTGCAGCACCCACTAGAAATTGAAACTGGTCCGGTTATAAAAAATATTGATATTGAAATTATGTAGAGTATGTTTAAATGTACTGAAGACCTTTTGAAGATGAAAAACATGTTTTGTTATATTGTTATGTATATTCAGATATTCGTACTGTTAAATTTGATGATGAGATTTTTTTAATATGTTTGATAATGATAAAATTGGTATTTCTGTTTACAAATGACAACATGGTATTTTATGCTGCCAAAATTTGCAATGCAATTTTGATAAGGCGAACATGTATTTTATACTTATGATAGATGACTTGTATTTGTATTATATTTGCAGAAAAAAAATGTTTTATAGTCTCTCTCACCTCTTTTTACAGTGGATCTTGTGGTCTCTTGTTGTTAACTGTTGTGTTTTAATGTGCTGTCATATATTACATAAATGTAAGAAGTGGTGACTTTTAATAAAGTATTTTCTTTTTTCTTCTCTTGTCTACGATCAGTATCCACTAATGATACATTTTTCCAAGAACAAATACTATCTTTTATAAGAAATATTTCTGTAGTGTAATTTCAAGGATTTGCATTATAGTACTATTACCAGAGATATATATCATATATATGCATAGATGTTCAGTAGTTGTCGTTTGTTGATGTGGTTCATAAGTGTTTCTCGTTTTTTATATAAATTGGACCGTTGGTTTTCCCGTTTAACTGGTTTTACACTGGTAATTTTTGGGCCCTTTATATGTTGATGTTCGGCGTAAGACTAGGCTCCGTGTTGAAGACCGTACTTTGACCTATAATGGTTTACTTTTTTAAATTGCGACTTGGGTGGAGAGTTGTCTCATTAGCACTCATACCACATCTTCTTATACATGTTCTATCTGGACATACATTTACTTCTTATCTATATTGCTCCACTCCAATTCCCACCATGTGGCTGGCAAAGTCCATGTAACAATAATTATAACAACCCTCAATGCCCTAATACATTGCTGGTGTGGATTTTATATCAAGTTGAGCTCACAGTCCACCAGAACACGTGACATGAAAACCTATTAGAACACAATATGCTGACTCCAAGCCATAAATTCTGCTTTTACTCCTGAATGATCATGTATACTGCATGCTTAGCACTAATTATTATTAAGACCAAATACTATCTTTAATAAAAATAAAATGTAGCGTAACTTCAGGGATTAATCATTTGCATTATAGTACTATTACCAGAAACATATAATCATGAGCATATATAGTGACATTGTTATAATAATGTCCAGCTGCTCAGTATGACCAAGGATTTGTATAGTAATACCAGACACATTATATACACAAATATATATATATATACAAGTACACACCCGTGATATCGCGGGTCCGTGACTGAATTAAATTATATAACTATGCCTAAGTCTTATTTTAGTAATTGGTATTGTCATCTGATAAAGTCATGTCGAGTATAAGATACACAGTTTTCTCTGCTTTCAAATCTTTCTGCTTGAACCTGTCGACCTGGAACTTATCAATTATTGGTAATATTAATTATTTGGAAAACAAAGGTCCTGGCTATCCAGGAATGGAGTATTTTTTAATCAACAGCACTGTCCTATATTAGTTATCTTAGAAAGTCTTGCTGATTGCTGAATAAAACTACAATAGGGAACAATTTGACAATGATTGAATTAAGTAGTGTCAGCCCTTTGATTATGACCCGTGTATATAGCGAATCCTAAATACACCGTTTGGTGGTGCGCCTGTCAAATGCGGAATGTACAGATAAGGTAATAGCTAACAGGTGAACATGGTGAATATACTATTGGTATCGGTATCGGATTCGACCCGGAACTTGTTAATTATTGGCAATATTAATTATGTGGAAAACAAAAGGGTCTGGAGTGGTGTAATTTTTAATCTATACCATTGTCCTATATTAGTTATATATAGAGTTGAATTCTTTGATTTGTCGTTTTTACCCGATGACGGCTGACAAATTGGACCTCGTAATTTTAGTATTATAGATATATGTCTCTGGTAATACTTACTATACAAATCCTTGCTATTTAATTGCTATACAGATGATTGGTACCTAGAAATTGGAACTTGTTGTCTATTTATTATGTCCAAGCTAGCCGTAATGTACCAAAATTTGTTTGATTTTCCATTGAAAAAGTGTGAGGGTATCTACACATACAACACAGTTCCATGTCAGCACTCTGATTGGTTTACCAGATGCCTGAAAATGATCCTGTGCATGGTGTATGTTAGATACCTCACACTTTTAGCCAGAAACTATAATTTACTAGTAACACATTTTAGCTAATATATTAGTGTAATACTACCATTATTTTTTCTTGATATAATTTAATGATTATTGCATTTTTTTTTTTAATATTTCCCTTTAGTTGAAGTTTTTATAACAAATAATGAATTTGTCGTAGAATTTATTCGAAATTAAATTGGTATAAAAATCCATTAGTATCGAGATTAAAACTTCAACAAAAAACCGAAACGGAATGTTTTTGCAATCAAAAGTTATTTTTATACTTGCATGTTTTACGAAATAAAATTGGTAGAAAACCTAATTTTTGACAAAAATTAATTGATATTCTTTTTGTTTGAGAACCTTTCTTGAATTCGCTTGTAGAGATAACAAGTATAAAATTAAATTGCGAAAATAGAATAACAATAAATGAGACTGAAAAATTTAAAGAGATGCTGCAAGGATCTTGAAGTCTGTAAAAAGAGGGGTCTTTCCAATTTTGAAAAGAAGAAATAATAACCTTCTACGTACAGATAGAGGCAAATAAAAAACAACAGGTTAATATGCGTCAGAGGCGCTTTCTGCATATAACTTCATCAGTACTCAATCTCTCAAAGCCGAATATTTAAGCCAACGTGAAGTATGTATAAGAACCCAACTTGACATTCGAAGAGCTAAAGGTTTATGAAAGTGGGAGTTTAAAACCTGATCTCGGGTATTGATGGAATGTTAGTTCTATTTTTTTAGTGACTAGATTTGCCATAGCATTAAATCATGCAAATAGGTAAAGTGGTGAGGTATATGTTCTCCTGGGGTCAGGTCGGCAGAGGAAAACGATGATGTTTAATTGGCGGCCTGTTGTAAGGCAAAACTTTTAGTCTAAACTAACTGCCCTCATCTTAGTCGACCTACCCTGAAGAACCCAAAACTATTTGATTTATTGTGCGTTTGTTCTCCATCTTAACATGTTTTAAATATTTGGCACAGGACGTTATGATAAAAACGATGAACCGAATTGCATCCATCCGGTTGTATAGATGTAGATGGGGTTGGTGTTCTGGAAAATCTATGAAAATGAGCCCAAAATTGTCGATGTCGTTCTAATATTCAGTAATGACAATAATACTCTGAGAACTCAGACTAACTAACCATGTGTTAAAGTTGTCTCAGAGTAAAATGATACATGTTTTAATTTTGTCTACTGTCATATGATAACATGCAATGCATTGAATTAGTGAAAACTTGGCAACATATTAAATATGCCTGCAAGCATGTCTGAAACTTGATGTTGCGAAAAATCATACAACTCGAATTTTCAAGTTTTCGTTATTTCAAGACATCGCTGACTAACAAAAAGAAGCAGTATTAAACTGCATGTATACTCCAAGATCGGTAATAATTTAGGGAAAATTCAAAGGACATTGCTTGGATCAGTTATTATGACACCATATGGAAAATCTGGATTATTGTATGATCTTGTATTGATTACAAAACACCGCTATTTTGAGAACCCAATTCTACAGTAGATGACAAACTACGGAAGCCTTTTAGGGCCATGCTAATTTACTTTTTACAATTTGTTATAACAATAGTCATACAAATGCCTTCTCTTTACCTATGAATGACATGTATTTTTCACATTTCTTGAAAAAAATAAGTTAAGAAATATTATAGGTAAAAATTAAAGTAAAAGAGATTGGTGTTTTTATTTTTTGTTTGTTTTATTTTGTTAATAAACTGTGCTATGTGCTGACTTGTTGACATCCTTTTCTAACAGTCCCAGATTAGGGTATAGTTGAGTGTTTTAAAGCCATTACTTTCTTTAAGCCTGTCCTATGTAATTGGCGTTTCTTAAAGTCCACTTTATACAAACACAGATCTTATATATAAAAAAAAAACTGTTATGACACCACAGGATATAGATCTGAGGTAAAGACACCTATTTCAGGCTGGACAAAGGGCCAGAGATTTGAGTGACATGTCCTCATGGGACACAGTCTTGAGACCATACATAGATTTGACTTACATATATAAAGGCAAGAAAATATTGATGAGCTTTGTAAATGAACTATGCTTCATACTTTTTGTTTCTAGTTCACAGGGTAACAGTCCATGAGAAAGCATGCAACTATGTCAGGACACATTATTCTGACTTCAAATCAATCAGTCTGCTCTTTCTAATATATGCTGCATTCTTAGCCTAAAAGCAGTTAACAGCTATTTTGAAGTCTTTAATTTGACCAAACATCAGCTCAATCCTACGACATCCTGCACTACTGCAAACAATAAAGAAGGAAACAAAAACATGTTATAAGAATAAAAGGTTTTGCATATGCTATTGAAAGGAGAAAGAATAAGAGTCATCACTTGGTCCCTGTAATTGCAAAAATAATAAATGACTTTGACCTGTTGAAAATATGGTAAAGTGATTTTTAAACAGTAATATAAAACCTCGTATTTTAGTGCAGAAATATAATTTTTGATGTCAGTCACTGTAGTGGCACCTAAATAATTCATTATTATAAACTGTTGACACAGTGATACTCCTCACCCTTCTGCCATAATTCAGAAAAAGACAATATGATGGACAGACACATTGCTTTTAAATTCGGTCCCTGGACCCTGATCTTGTGTGCAGGGCTTGAAAATGGTCAACAAACTGAATTGTACAGACAGTAATGGAACTTAATAGAAAACATTGTCTACCGTAAGTAGTTCTGATCAAACAGACTCAAGCAGAAAACTTAACATTGAAAATTGATAATTAATTCAAAGTCACTGGACCATGACCTAGGGTACTCAAAATAGTCATCAAAACTGACACTTTTAGCTTAATCTATCACAAGTAGTTCCTATCAACCTAACTTAAGCAGAAAACTTAACAGTAGTTCACCTGGCCCCCAAAAAAGCAATTCCTATGTCTCTCTTTCTGGGCGTTTCGTTGCAGGCAAGGCAAAAATTGTAATTTTTCATAAGATTTAGGTCATATTAAATATGAGGGACAATCATTCCTAGACAGATATTTCATATACAACATGTAAAAAAAAAAGTAAAAAAAGAAGTGGGGGTATACTGTTTACCTCAGTCTGTGGGGGTATACTGTTTACCTCAGTCTGTCCACCAATCAGTCCCTCCAAAAAAGTGGGGTATACTGTTTACCTCAGTCTGTCCACCAATAGAAGTGGGGGTATACTGTTTACCTCAGTCTGTCCACCAATAGAAGTGGGGGTATACTGTTTACCTCAGTCTGTCCACCAATCAGTCCCTCCAATGAATATTTTTTGTCTCATCTTTTTTAGGCACTATAATACAAGGATTTCTGAAATTTGGTTGCAGGGTTTATTTAAGTCACTTATACTGAGTGATGTGTTTTCAGATTCATCACTCAACAACTTGCTGTTTACTGAACACTTGCATCATTTTACACATGATAGCCAAGTTGAAAATTTCGTCACATTTTTCTCTGAAACTACAATACAAGGATGTCTGGTTTCAAGGTTTATAAAAGTCACCTATCCTTGTCATGCGTTTTTCAGATTCATCCCTCAACAATTTCCTATTTACCGTCAAGTATTTGTGTGGGGGTATCATCAGAGAGCAGTAGCTCACAGTTTCACTTGTTTTAAAATCATGAGGTTTTTTGAAAAACATCAAATAGATAATTATATGTAAGGCACATATCATATATTTTATTACTGAATGACTTGTGTCATCTGCTATTTGAACCTTTCAAGACAGGTCTTGTTACATTTTTTCCTTAGGAGGGAGTTGCAGATATAAAGTAAAACCAGATTATAAGACAAAAAATAGATCAATGTAGCATACACAAACATGACTGAATGAATCAACAAATAATTCCAATCTCAAATACAAGAAGTACTTTGAATAGCAGAAAAACAAATGGAAAGCAACTAACACTTTATAACAATATCTTTATTATATTGTCAACAATATCAAAATAAATGAATATATACAATCATGAAAATGCTGAGAACTGCATACTGTACAGAATTAAAATAAATAGTATGCATCATAAACGACAGAAATGTTTATCATACAATAATAGTGTTTGGAATCGGTTCGAAAATTATAATAGATTAATTGAATTAAGACTTGCACTATTTCAATTTTTCAATATCATTTTTTCTATTTCAAAATTGACAAAAAGTAACATATTTTTCTTCACATAATACTGGTGCATGTCATATAGACAATATTGAAGTAGAGGTATCCTAACATATAGATGCCTAAATACAGAATACACCAAAAGAGTGGATATCAGTAAATAAATAAATCTATCTTTGGTGTTTTATGTATTGTTACATTTACAGGGATAGGAAAGATGTTCCTTGAAAAAAATATAATTTTAGAGATATTATTTACCTTTATTGAATATTGAGTTTTTTTTATAATTGTTTATTTTAAAATTTTCAATAATCACTCAATTTTCTATTTTTATATAACTCAATTATTGGAACAGTGTAACAATATAATTATATACATATATATATAATTTAAAATAACAATAATAAAAAAGGATAACAATATATTCACTGAAACATCCTTTGTTAAATTGATGTCATCTTTGGTCAAAGCCTTAGCACTTACATTGTAACAAGGCATATTATTTGTTTGTTCAAGTAATTTATAAAATATTTCAGCATTACTTGTATAACCATTAATAACATCACAATAATTTAATGAAAATTTGAATAAATATTTCTCATTTTTTCTTTTGAAAAATCTAAGTTAGATATTTATATATTCAGCACTGAAAAAATATACTCCTGATGACTGTCCCATATTCCAAACAGTGTAAATACTACCCTGTCAATCATCACTAGTCCGAATGATATGAATCTTATCTGTGTTAAAAAACTATTGATTGAATTGAAAGAAAACAGACAATCTCAATTTCTAGAATTGTTCCTAATTTTATATTTCTGTTGTAAAAAAAATCTGTCAATCAATTTCAGCGACCACATACAAGCTTGATTTGCTTTATTGAATCAGATTTATAAATAACCAAGATTTGAGATTCTTGGACTGAAATAATTGTTGTTTTCATAACATTCTTGATATTAACAGAATCTGCTACCAACAAGATTTATACAACCAGTGAGTAAACAAATGACTTTTTACTATATTTATCGAGTAGGTGCTCTAAGCTGGTCTATTTTTGTGTTGGTCCTGCTGGCTGGGAAAGGTGTTGGAGCATTGGAAGCAAGGTAAGGAGTTGATGTTGGCATGGTATGGGAAAAAGCTGAGAAATACTCAGCACAAAACTGTACAACATCGTCTGGTTTCCGTAATAACAGAAACTGTAAAAAGTCTGCTAGAATACTTTTAAGTTCTGGATGTGATCTGATATAGGTAGAATGGTCAGCTTTTAGTTCCTCCTAGAAAATAGATAGAAAAGAAATAATTAGGAAAGATTACTAAGATCAACCAGATCATATTATGAAATTGATATTATTTATTAAACAGCTTCATACCAAATGTAAGCTCAAATACACTAAGAGGCAAAATAAATGTAGCCAACAAACATTTGAAAAAACTGAAACAATACTTTCGATGTGCATATGCCTTTATACAGTGAATGTAGAAAGACTAAGATCAACAGTTGATAATCTGTTGCATTTAACTGTACAAATCAACATTTATAATATACAATTATGGCCCGTTGAAAAGGTGAATATCCAAAATGGTCAACACGAGAAGTTATTTCATTGAGGGCGCAGCCCTAAGTAAAATAACTTTTAAGGGTTTACAATTTTGGATATTCATCGATTCTAAGGGGCCACAATTGTTTTATTATACCGAACTAACAGTGGAAGGGCATTTCGAACACTTACTATAGTGTCTATATTTTCTAACATAACACACAGACTGACGTTTGAAAATACATTTGTGTTCGAATTTCTCAAATTCACAATAAAAGTAGAATCTTTTTGTAAAATATTGATGGCCCTGAAAAGGACCATTTATGAAAAATATTATCGGCTGCTGGCACTCTCAGCTCTATTTATGTTCAATGCCTTATTTCCTCGTCTCTCGATGGACTTCCAGTGTAACGTGAACGCTGCCATTTTGTTTATTTACGTCTGTGACGTCATTTTCATGGGAGGTAACTCAAGTACAAATCAACAAACTCAAAAGGTTATTCACCGGTGAATTATAGGGTTATTCACCCCTGGTGTAAATTTTTAGGCTTATTCGTCCTTCCTTCATTTGAATGAAAATTAACTGAATTATTCCATGTCACGTTATAACGTTTCACCCAATAGAATTGTTTGAAATATATGTAAGGTATAATAATAGTATTTGTAGTACATTTACTACTAGTTACAAGCATGTCACATGTCCAAAATGTTATACATTGAAGTACCAAGTCTATTGATATCAACCCTGCTACAATACAAAACAACAAAATTGAGAATTGAAATGTTGAATGTGCCAAGGAGACAACAACAGGACCAAAGAACAAAAAACAGCCATGTCCATATAATTTTGATTTGATAGGAATCAACATTTAGAAAGGTTATAAATAAAATTCTCAATGAGAGTTACAATTTTTTTTATCTAATTGCTAGATTGAAACAACCTTGAATCAGACCGTTTCAAAAAGAATATATCTTAAACTATATACCTTTCTATCAAGAAATCTAGAATATAACTGCATGTCTTCCTCCCAGTTCAATGGTTTCTTCTCAAATACTGGCTTTGGTGGTTCTTCATCTACAAAGATAAACATGAATTGTTGTTAATCATATTTTTTTATCATATTTATTGACAAAACAATGGGTGTAATCATTTCTGGTAACAACAGTCTATGGAAGGCCTTAATATTTCATCACGTGGATATGTTCATATAAAGTGGATGCTGAATCTGCTGAGATTGTCACAAAGTGACATTAAGCACTTTTTTGGTTATTGCTGCATCCTATTAGTCAGCTTTGTGCAGAAATACTTTGTGTATAAGGCCACAAATAACAAAGCATTATTATTCTAGACTCAAGATCTATTACTTAACCTTAGGGACTTTAAAACACAAACCTGTTAGCTATAAATCAAATAATAATTGATGGCATAAAAATACATTTAGTTTGCCAAACAATTTCTGGGTAACCATAAATGATACATCAAACAGATTGATTACTAGGCTTTTACCTCTTTCTATGAGTTGTGGTACTTTGACTAATTTCATGGTGACTGGTGATCCAACTTGCACTCTACTGGACAAATGCCTGTGTAAAATAAAAAAGTAGATGTTAAACTATACAATAATTAGTTTTACTCTAGTTTCGTAAAATTAAAATCAGATGACAAGTATAGACGAATCCTGTGGATTCATTATTATTATTCTTTAGATGATGGTAAATAATTTTTGTGGGTATAGGGTTAAAATCAAATGTTAAACAAAGAACAAGTTGTCTTTAGGTTTGTATGGCAAAACCATGTCTTAGTAACTATGACTGTTTTACCCACACAAATAATCAAATCTACAGTTTCGATATGGTTTAATGTGATTAACCTAAGACTTTTGAGATAATGTAAGTGCTCATGTTTTCATGAATAAATCATGATAAATTCTCATACATTATCTGACCTGCACCACTGGGTGTAATTGCTTGAAAACTAAAAGACCAGGCAAAACAAATATTAGCTCAGGCAAAACTGCACTTGCAGTTATTTCACACATCAATTTTCATCAAATTATAAATTACATGCCACATAACATTTCAGCATGAAATAAATTTTACCATGTAAAAGCATCAATCTTAATAGTCTGAACAAATGAAAAATCAATCTGTAACTAATTCTTATAATATTAATTCAGATAAAATATAAGCTCATGTCATGATCTTTTTAAAAAATGCAAACAAACAAGATTTGTTTGTACAACACATTAGTTTCCTTATCTGAGGCATAATAGATGATTTGGTGGTTTAATTTTCTTGGAGGCATAGATGGTTAATACCCCTCCTTTTGATAGAAAAAAAAACATATTTTGGACAATCACTGAGCAAAGCATATTGTCCATTCTGTGTCAAGTACAAGGCTGTGATTACATCAAACAACACAAACAATGAGCTGATTATGCTATTGTGTATTGTTGGATTAGTGAGATGCACTTGTTCTATTTGAGAGAATTACAGCTTTTGCTCATGTTCTGTTTTACTGCTGATAGGGGAATTAATGTGTTGTACAAATGAATCTAGGCTATGATACTTGTGGATTTGTGTGGGTGGAAAACTGTAAAAGCTTTTAATATGAACATCTGTCAGTCAGTGGTTATATAGATATATTGAGAATTAGACATACCCATCTTGTACAAAATATGACTGCCATGTGGTAGGAAGATCTACAAAAGAGTTGATTGTTCTTTCTACACCATATACTCTGATCTCAGTACCATCAACTGTCTGTGTTCTGTCCTCCAAAGGTTTCTGAGGTAAACGGAAAAGTAATTATTCAGAGTTAAAGTTTTCAGGGTAACATAGGTACTGTATTCATTTATTTTTTATTGCATAAATCACACATTTATGGATTTCTGTTAGTCAATCCTTAGATATATCCACTTAATGTGGATTTGACTGTAAACAATAACCAAGTAAGCAAATGTAAATTAAAAATTGCAATACTGGGTTAAGCATCTAAGGATTAGATGTTATGTAGTAAATCATTCATGCATGCCTAATAACTGTTAAAATGTTTTCAACTTTATAAAACTTGAATATAACAGTCCAGTCCATGAGAAAATTTCCTACTAATCTATGGCTTGCATTATTTTTTTTATTATCCATGAGATAACCTTTATTATTTTCAATTGAGTTGCTTGTTTCTCACTGATGCATACCTAACATCTCTTTTTATCTATATATATTTTAATTAAAGTTTTTCAAAGACATTGCACACATTTGTTTTACCCAGTATTTGATATAAACTTACATAAGAAGCAGCACATAGATTAGTTTCAGAATCAAATGACAGTAATTGTAAATTTTCTGATACTCCTTTTTCTATTAACAGTCTGTGCAGCAGTAGATTTGATCCTGTAAAAAAATGACAAATAATTATTGGACAGGATTTTTACTTATGTTTATGGTATTACATGTATTATTTTGTATAGCTATAGTAGTATGCCACTAAGAATTTACCGACTATTTACATGGTTAATCTTTAGGCTCAATTGCAGATATCATTGCTATAGCTTTGTTAAAAATTTTAATCACCAAATAGTATAAAAGGTTGCAATACTTGAGGTTTGTAATTTGAAATTGTATATCAAATATTTGAAACGTTTATCTAAAAAAAGAAAATAGGATGTTCTGAGCAAATATTGCCTTAGAAAGAGATATTAATTCTTTTATTTGGCTTAACTGTTCTTTAAGGTTTTAAGAAAAATGGTAAGAAATTAAATTAGTAAAATTAAATGTAACAGTAATACAATGCTATGAATCTAGTTCGACATCAACAATTTGAAATGGGGCACCAACTTTTCAATCATCTCAAAATGACTGAAAATTGTGTGAAAAGTTTCTGAATCCTTGTTAAAAAATCACAGTGTTTTTTGCTGGTGGGAACTTACATTTCTCGACACTAAAACTAAAAGCTATTTTTAATTTCAAGTCAGTATTTATCAATGTGGCAATGTCAAGTGTCTATTGAAATAAATTGTGATGTACTATTTACAACACTTACCTTCAGAGATAAATCCTTTCATCTGTTCCAATTCTAAAGTCTTTGATGATCGTTGTACATCCTAAATAAATATAATATAATCAATTTCACAAATAACTGATTCAATTTAAAAAATACATGCATTAACAAATTTTTTTTTTCTATAAATATCAAGATGCATTTGTACAAGTCTAATAAACAAGTAAAATGGTAACTTTTGTTGTCCTTAACCTGTAATTTACTTATTTTGTGTAATTTTATTGCTTTTTTGCAATTATTTTGTTTAAAAAATATAAATTCTGTCTATAAAGAGACATCCACATTTGTTATACTATATCTACAAAGTAAAATTGACACAATCAGATTATGAAAGGCAATCAAATAATTGTAATCTAATTAACTTGTAACAGAATCTTTCCAGCACATACACCTTCCAAAAAACTTTTAGTAAGACTTTCCCAGTTCACTTCTCTATATTATCATAGTATTGTGACTTACCTCCCCTTGTGTTATAACTCTGTTTACAACATAACCCTCATCTTGTTGCACAATGAATGTTTTTCTATCAAGTGGACAGTTTTCAAGCTAAAAAATACAAATATGTCAGGCTTTCTAAAATTAAATTAGAACATGTGGTGATCTATAAAATAATTTTTGATTTGGTTTTTGTAATATTACGATGTTGTAACAATTTATCAAAGTGTCCATGATATACATGTAATTTGTTGTCAGAGGTTTTCTTTTCTCATCGTTTAGCTGCTTCTTTGAGGATTTACTGATCATGATATCTTTTGAAATTTATGTATCATGTTTTTCTTTTTTAAAAATCAACCAATTTTTTATTGTTTGTCATGAACTCTTTTTAGAAAGGTTAAGTATGAAGACAGTTGAGAGAAAATGTATGGAACAAATGTTAGATAGCAACAAAGGACTATTTGGTGCTGATTGGAGAAGATTCTTGTAAGACTTTGCACTGTTAATTTACAACATTAAAAGGAATGAAACTAAGGATAGAAAATTGAATTAGGATTACAAACTGTGATGTGAGAACACACTTTGATAAGAAAAACAGATGTTTTACAGTCTGGATGTTGATCTGAGTCTACCATATACTTATAATACACCTTGAAATCTTACCTTTACATATTCATGATGTTGTTGTTCGATTGTTTCTAGATTCTGACCAACATAAGCTGTGATAGATGTACCACATGGCACACCATCGATAGCACCATGACTATTAGCATGGATGAGGAAACAGTCTTGTGATTTGTATCGAGTAGGTTCTACTGATACAGTAAACTCTCCCAGTTCTTTACCAGTATCTGATGTGGTGGCTAGATTGTCATCAAACATCAGGTATTTATAATCTTCCTCTGGAACTATATAAGAAAGAATGTTACCATCTTTAATTTACATGTTTATTTAATGGAATTTATATATTATATTTTATTCAAGGCTATCCCAGAAAATACTTAAGTATTGAAATGCTGTTTGAAATATAATGTACAGATTCAGTAAAAATTTCGTTTTTACATGTTTTATGTAATTTTGAAATAATTTTAATACGCAATCCTGGTGTATGGTGTGTTGCACTGTCAATAATTCTTGGTAATTCCTATTATCATGATTATCCTTTTAATGTAGTACAATACATCAAAGTTAACATAAAAAACATGCTAAGTTCCACAAATAATGTTAGTAATGGATGTAAAATAGTTTATGTTTCAAAAATATTGTTTTAACTTTTGGCTTTCTAAACATGCTAAAATGACAAACATCTGGTGTCTAAGAGTTGTTTTCTGATGATTCACTTAATTGATACATGGGATGTTGTATAAGTTTTTTAATGCTACAATGTAGTTGTGGTATGAAAATGAAAAAAGATATTTTAAGCAAAATCCATGTTTATTATTTACACTGTGTCACATGCTGAAATATGTTTGTTGGAATTTTAAATACATGTACAATTGAATTTGTTACATATATTGTAACTTCATCATGAGACAGTCAGCTGGAAACAAAATGTTTTCTTGAAGGAGTTTCTTCCACTGAATAAAAGTTTTTTTTTTTGTAACTTAATAGGACATATACATTTCTTTTATAATGATTTATCAATGTCTGATTACTGCAAATACCACATGATGACCACACATTATTTGATTTTACAGGTTAGCTTTAAATACTGTAGGTGTTTTTGGATTGCTGTATGTATATATCTATTGTTATGAATAACAATTCAGGACAATCTCTTTTTTGTTGTTACAATTGTAATATAAATACTCACTAATACTTTCAAGAAATCTAACTCCTTCTTCGCTTGCTACTGGTAGTTCTTCTGGAATTTCTGGTTGGTTTCCACCAGGTCCAACATTGCTGGGTACTTCAGATGAACTCATACTACAAAGTAATCAATAACTAAAGCTTTTATTCAAAAACTTCCCTATTTAATTGTAATACATGTACTGGTAAATTAATCATAATTACAAATTTGAAGGTTTTAGTAATTGAAAGTAACAAATTAAAACATATTGCCATTTTGTCATATTCAATCTGTATTTTTTTCTTTATAACCATCAACTTCAATCTGAACCTCTGGATAAATTCTTTTACTTAAGTAATCAAGTAAAGATCATTTTAAATATAGTGTGTACATCCAACATGGTGACCAAGGAAATCACAATGGTCGCCATGTTTGATGTACACACTAAATTTAAAATGATCTTAATTTTGTGAACTTACCTGCTTTCTGTAAATTCCAACATACAATGGAATAAACAAGTATTTCCAAAAACACTAATTCAACTGTTTTATATGTAGCGACAAGTGCATAAATTCGCCTAAAGTGATTTATTATATCATTGACCGAGGAAGAGTCACGTGATCGGAGACTGATATATCTATTTTTACAATTAAAATCATTTAAGTCACAAGTTCCTAACCATACATAAAATACAATGTTTTTGTAATGTCGTACAGCTTCTTCGATCTGTCCTTCTAAATATTTATAACTATCTCTTGTTGTTGCTCCCTTTTTGTGCCAAAAACGAACGCCAGATTCAATTGCTAAATTTCGTTGTAATTTTAAGTATTTCCCTTTACTATCGGATAAAATTATAGGTGTTTTATTAAAACTTTGATGCGAAAGCTTGTTTCTCAATTTAACAATTTCACGCTGTAGCTTATCATTGCTCATTATCATGTAGTTGGTCACTGCAATCTAAAAATACATTCCTTATCTGCATGATGATTGCGTGCAGACGATACACACACTACGCTGTAATTTGGGTCAAATTCACACAATCAAAATGTCAATTAATTCATTTATAAAGACGGAATGCAAACAAAAAATACTATGTTCATAACGTCAGCGGGAAGTATTTGAGGTCCTCCACCATTCAACGTCCTTGGGAGACTAATAAAGGACGAAATCGTTTCTAAAAACTAATTTTACTGCTCTCAATATATTTGTGTGTGACTACCTTAACATGCGGTGGTAAAAAAAGAGAGAGAGAGAGAAACCATGCTAATGAAATATGATACATAGGATATAGATGATTATACTATTTACAAACATCATCCCGGAGCACCCCTGTGATTCCGGTATGATACGTACTGAACTACGTTTCCAACAACCATATACAAATCAAGTATATAACAGATATCACACACTCACTGGTTCCCGTAAATTTTTGACGTCACAAAACAAAATATCTGACGCCACAATGGAAAAGTGATTGTCGTATGCGTCAAAAGTTCAAGCGGCCGGGTCAGCTGAGATTAGCGATAAGGTGTATACAGTCTGTACACTAAATAACAACAAGTATGTCAGACTGGATTATAATTCTATTGGTGATTGGATTTATATTGGATTCCTTACTTCGTACTGATGGTGATCCTATATTGGCAAAATATATGAAGATACAGAATACTAGCCAATAGTCATAAGTTGTTCATCATGCCATCAAGCATTGAAAATGTACTAAGTACTACTATTTTTTTTTTTATACTGAATAATCTGTACGTTGACTTTTGTTGTTGAAAAAAAATCATATTCCTACCTTGTTGCTGTTGTTACAGCGCTCATTTTGAATTCTAATGGTAAAGTGTCAGCTAAACAACAATATAATACGTTCTATGAAAGGAAAAACTATATAAAATTAATGATTTTGAGCTGAATCTGTCACATTCAATTTGTAATCACTATGGCAATACCGTCACTAACACCACTTCCGGTTTTTAAAAATTAAAATACAAAATCTATGACGGAGTTAGTCAGCTCTGGATCTGCACACAAAATGTCAACAAGCCACAAAAGGGGAGAACTAGAGAAACAGGTATAACAGGATTTTTGAAGTATAACATAAATGTTGTTAATCAATAATGACATGTGCTGTTATATCTAAATCAGTCGTTAACATTTGTGATATTAAAATTTCAATATTTTCCCCTATATGTATTTGTATCATGTATGATGATAGTAGGAATACTCTGTGTTTTGCTCCTGTCTTAGCACTACCATGAGATATTGTGTATAAAAGGAGATGATTTAGCACTCTGTATTGAATAATTAATGTATTACCAAGTTGCAGAATTAGTTCATAATATCCGAAAGTTAATCCTACCACAGGAAAGTTGTTAATTTCTGTGTCATTTGGTCTTTTGTGGAGAGTTGTCTCATTGGCAATCATACCACATCTTCTTTTTTTATATGAACTCTCATCCTCACAATGAGGTTAGGAGCTCCATTACCCATCAGACATCAAACAGTCATTTTTACAGCTACCGTTATGCTATAGCATCAAATTGGTTATTTTTTTTCAGTGATTTGTCTCAATATCCTTGTCCTGATTCATAAGCATGGTAAGATGTCTCAAATAATTATCATTACAGATAATTTGGGAAAAAACTTAACATGCTTAGGCCACACCAATTTGATTCCTTGTTCGACGGACCCGCCCGCACATATTTTTTTCAAAACAGAATTTTATTTTTTTTTTATATTCCCGCTTCACGCATCCGGAAATGTAATCATGTCCATTTCCCGCACCGTTTTTTTTTTGTAAATATTATAAAAAGATGTCAACACACTTTGTAAATATCTGTGAGAATATTTATTTCAGCATAGAACCTATTTATCCAAAGCGGGAGTGCTCCGATATAAATTTATAACGGAAATACCAGTAAAGAACAAAAAATTGGTTACTTTCCCCCTTACTTATATTCCCTATCAAAAAAATGTTCGTTGTTAGAATAAAGTACAAAGAACTTCTGAAGGATTTGCCTTCAACTGCAATTATATTGTATGCTGGCGAAACAAAACTATCCATAGCCGCTGCATGTTTATGCACCTGTCCTGATTGATTGAGGGGCCTGTCGTTCATCAGTTATCGTTTGTTGATGTTGTTCATTGATATTTTCCCTTTGGATATACATGATATATAAATTAGATCGTTGGTTTTCCTGTTCGAATTGTGTACGCTAATAATTTTGGGGTCCTTTATAGCCTGCTGTTTGGTCTGTATCAAAGCCCTGTGTAAAGGCTGTACTTTGACCTGTGTTTGTTATTATCAGGTTGAGAACAACCCTCCCTCAGACAAGGGGTCATTTTACTGATGTAGAAAAGAAAATAGAAATACCAAGGATTTGTATAGTTCTTCTGTACAAAACCTTTGAAAACTTAGAATTTTGTACTCAAAAAGAGGAGAGTTACATCATATTTTAAACAACTTTTTCTAAAAGAGGGGTCCACTTATTTTGAATAATATTAATTAAACTGTTAAAGTGAATGTGTTAACATGGTTAAAGTCCAGGAATATTACAAAATTCTTGGACATGTTTTGACCATTTAATACCAGATAGATATATAGTTTTTTGAGAAAATATGAGCCCTTTTGTACAAACAAATATATTATAACTTATATTGATCCCTCATACAACATGTAAAAGGGATATTTATAACATTAACATGATTAAGGGGTTGTCCCCAAACTGATTATGACTTGGATGGAGAATTGTCTCATTGTCAGTCACACATACATAGACCAGATTTAATTATTTCTTGGTGAACAGGGAAAAAATACTTTAGAAATTAAAGAAATGTCAAAGTACAAGTGATGAATCAAGCTTTAATATTGTCAAAACCTACTATTTTATGTTTACAAAAAAAATTATAATCGCTCGCCTTTACTTTTCAAGCTTCGCCTCAAAAATTTGCAAGTTAAATATTTTTTTATTAAAATTTTCAAATCGCTCGCTCGCCCCAAATTTTGGAGTCCAAAAATCTGTAGAACAAGAAATTAAATTGGTGTGGCCTAATAACATGATTTGTCCAAATCAGTCGATTTTTTTTATTGTCTTAAAGAAAGTGTAATGTATATTTTATCTTCATGCACAAAAATTACTGTTAACATCATTTGGCAATTTTTTTACCTTTTTTCGTCATGAAATTACCCCCTTTATGACCCTCCTAAATTTTATAAGATATAGCTAAAGTGGAATCCAGATTGCCATTGCAATTTTTTTCATTGTGTGAAACCTCTCATCAGGTTTCTATACAAAATCCTTACTTCAACCCCTCAAGTCAGATATAAGGAAATTCATTAAACATAATAATAAGAGATTTGAAACAAATCATACAAACCTTAAGCTTGCATTAAAGGGTGCTATCCTTTTCCACATACTATACCCTGGGTCTTGGGTTAATCTGCAATACCTCTGTAATAAGAAAGAAAAAAAAACAATATAAAAAAAAACTCTAACACTTAACATACAGGTCATCAATCATTTAGCCTTCATTAATGAGCAAAAACATTGAACTGTTTCATGACTTGAGGGTTAAGAAATCTAAGAATAGTTTCGAACAAGGGTTCTCAGTACCCAGCTGGTTGAAAGGATATTTCTTCTAATGACACTTATAAAAAACAGGCATATAGCATTTAATATTTCAAAAATATGTTCAATCTTCTCAGGGGCCTTAAAGTGACCATTATTTAGATCCTATCCAGTCAATAATCATGCAATTTATAGATGATATGTTATTTTTTGTCAAGATTTTTTTTTTAAATTACACAAGTAATGCATGCAGGTGTATGAATCTGTTATAAAAATGGGTTCAATTACAAATGTAAACTCATGAACAAAGGAAGATAACTCCAACTAAATTTTGCTTCACAAGATACAATTCAATGTGTTTTTTTCTTCAAAATTTCACAAATTAAAAAAAAAATGAAAGCAATCTTCAGTGCTCATAAGCAGTATGATTATTCTCTAGCATACATGAACCTCATAAAGGTTATTTCAGAAACTTGTATTGTGTCAACTTGTTTGCATGGAAGTCATTTTAAAAATATTGCAAAATAAAAATTGAGAATGGAAATGGGGAATATGTCAAAGAGACAACAACCCAACCAAAGAGCAGATAACAACCAAAGGGCACTAATGGGTCTTCAATGCAGAGAAAAAAATCACACACCCAGAGGTGGGCCTTAGTTGGCTCCTTAATAAAAATGTGGACTAATTCAGTGAAAATTTATGTCATACTAAACAGCAAAACATATAAACATGATAAATGAACTAAATCCAATTTCACAAAACATCAAATGACATATGCCTGTGAAAAACCCATATGAAAATAACCAAAAAGTGGTTGTTTTCATTTTGACAAACATGCAATAGGTCATCCATATAATTCAACACTGTAAACCATATTCATTACATACGGTGGATTCATTTTAGTTGTTGAGTACTAGTGGATTCAGTGGATACACAAAACACAAAACACAATTAAGTTTTTAATGTTCAATGAATACTAAATTTCCAATATGCTTGTACTACATGTATACCATGCAAAATTTGGCAAAAGTTTGGAAATCAACTATCCAGAAAATACCTAAACAAAATTTCTTCGAGCCATAAAAAATAAATATCCTTACAGAACCATAAAATAACTCATAGATAGAAAGGCTGGTGTGGGAGGGGAACAATATATACACAATTATAATTCATATCTTGTGTCTTTGGTAGATAAATGAGAAAAGAATTCTGGAACATGAACTTAAACAGATGAAGAAAGGACAAGTAAGGTTCAAGTAAAATTGAGAATGGAAATGGGGAATGTGTCAAAGAGACAACAACCCAACCATAGAACAGACAACAGCAGAAGGTCACCAACAGGTCTTCAATGCAGCGAGAAATTCCCGCACCCGGAGACGTCCTTCAGCTGGCCCCTAAGCAAATATATATACAATGTACAGTCTAGCTAGTTCAGTGATAATGTATTAGAGAAAGCATAATTTAAAGCAGATAAATTGCACATTACTATATATATTGGAAATTATAACTGCATGAATTTGTGTTTAGTAAGACAGATGTGATGTACTAGAAAAAATATGCATAACTCAAAAGAGTATTCACTACAATAGCCAAGTAATTAAAAAAATAACTGACCGTAACAGTTACATAGTATTCCCAAGAAAGATTTACATGTGTAGAGAGTGACAGATTGGCTAATTGGTTTCGATGAAAATAAAAAAAATATATATCTTGGGGAAAAAGATAAGAAGTTTTTTGTTAGAGCCCTTGAATAACTCTAGTAAGCTTTGATTAAAGCAATAAGTTGAGACATTACAAACTTAAACAAATACATCATTTATTTCAATTGATTGCATTTATACATTGTATAACAGTGGGTCTCATTGGGGTCTAAGCGTGACACGGGATTGCCGATTTTTTGTAAGCGTGACACATGAAAGTCAAATAATTGTGTTGTGAAAATGGGAAATGAGGTCTTGCGGGACCCGGGAAATGACAAAAAAATGAGAATTGCTTAGTTACATAGTGTAAGCGGGATACGGGAATCTGACAAAACAGTAAGCGGGATCTGGGATCATAACCCCCCAATGAGACCCCCATAACAATACTTAAAATTACAGCAATATAATCTTGAACCTGTTTTCTTTTCAGAGTGCATATAAGCAACAAACAAATAGTCATATTTTCTTCAAAGAAGATGTAACAAAAGTATTTTCAGAATGTAAAAGTAAGTTAAAGAATTCTTATATAGAGTAACATTTAAGCCCTGAAATAATTCTACTATATGTAGAAGTCATTGTGCAATATCACAAACAGGCTAAAATAACACTAAATTAAGTTGGTTGTATTCAGGGAAAAGGAATACTATAGTCATTCCCTCTGTTATCAATAATCATTACAACATGTAGCTAGGGTCCAGTTAGGGTTTACAGATTATGTAGCTAGGGTCCAGTTGGGGTTTACAGATTATGTAGCTAGGGTCCAGTTAGGGTTTACAGATTATGTAGCTAGGGTCCAGTTGGGGTTTACAGATTATGTAGCTAGGCTCCAGTTGGGGTTTACAGATTATGTAGCTAGGGTCCAGTTGGGGTTTACAGATTATGTAGCTAGGGTCCAATTGGGGTTTACAGATTATGTAGCTAGGGTCCAGTTAGGGTTTACAGATTATGTAGCTAGGGTCCAGTTGGGGTTTACAGATTATGTAGCTAGGGTCCAGTTGGGGTTTACAGATTATGTAGCTAGGGTCCAGTTGGGGTTTACAGATTATGTAGCTAGGGTCCAGTTAGGGTTTATAGATTATGTAGCTAGGGTCCAGTTGGGGTTTACAGATTATGTAGCTAGGGTCCAGTTAGGGTTTACAGATTATGTAGCTAGGGTCCAGTTGGGGTTTACAGATTAGTGAATAATGAGCAAAGAACACACAATAAAGGAGGAAAAGAAATTATGAACTCTTTCTCATTCATCGAAGAAAGAAATCGGTAAGAATTATATAGAAAGGCCCCATCAAGTGTCAGAAAATTATAATATCAACAACTATAGTTTTTTTTATTAGAAAAGCCTATATGGATTTGGATTGAAGATTTGATGATTTTAAGACAAATTTTAGAAAGTGTTTCTCTCAGTTCAATGTGCTTTCTAAACACAAGTTTTACAGCAGTTTTGTCAGAATTCAGAAATGTTTAAAATGCTACGATCTAAATCCTTTAAATTTATACCAAAACTGTTAGACAACTTCTTATACGAATTTTAGATTACATGTATCTCCCATTGAATCTCATTGACAGCATATGTGGTATGATTGCCAATGAGACAAATTTTCACAAGAGACCATATGACACAGAAATTAACAACTATGTCTCAGACCCTTATTATTTGTGTTATTTTTTTAGAGAGTTTGGATGAACTAATTGAAGAATATAAGCAGTGTGAATTGGAAGAAGAGACAACAGAAGAAGGAGGGGATGCAGATACACTTAACTTTTAAGAATATTTTAAGGAACTATTTCACTTTGAAATACTTTTGCCTATTGATGCTGGCATCAAATCTGTAAAATGTTATTCATTATTGTTAAAAATGTATTTGAATGTATCTTTGACATGTTTGTACTTGTTTTCAGAAAATAAAATTAAAAAAAATCATTTAGATAAACGTGTAACTTCAAGTCTTGACTTAGTTCTGAACATACAACACATCTCTATTAAGGCCTAAAAAGCAGAACCAAAACAGTGTAAAATGAACTATGACCAAAAGTTGCTTACTAACTATCGAAGCAATGACTTTTTATACGACCGCAAATTTTGAAAAAATTTTCGTCGTATATTGCTATCACGTTGGCGTCGGCGTCGTCGTCGTCGTCCGGCGTCCGAATACTTTTAGTTTTCGCACTCTAACTTTAGTAAAAGTGAATGGAAATCTATGAAATTTTAACACAAGGTTTATGACCACAAAAGGAAGGTTGGTATTGATTTTGGGAGTTTTGGTCCCAACATTTTAGGAATTAGGGGCCAAAAAGGGCCCAAATAAGCATTTTCTTGGTTTTCGCACTATAACTTTAGTTTAAGTTAATAGAAATCTATGAAATTTTGACACAAGGTTTATGACCACAAAAGAACGGTTGGGATTGATTTTGGGAGTTTTGGTCTCAACAGTTTAGGAATTAGGGGCCAAAAAAGGGCCCAAATAAGCATTATTCTTGGTTTTCGCACAATAACATTAGTTTAAGTAAATAGAAATCAATGAAATTTAAACACAATGTTAATGACTACAAAAGGAAGGTTGGTATTGATTTTGGGAGTTTAGGTCCCAACAGTTTAGGAATTAGGGGCCAAAAAGGGACCCAAATAAGCATTTTTCTTGGTTTTCGCACCATAACGTTAGTATAAGTAAATAGAAATCTATGAAATTTAAACACAAGGTTTATGACCATAAAAGAAAGGTTGGGTTTGATTTTGGGAGTTTTGGTCCCAACATTATAAGGGGCCCAAAGGGTCCAAAATTAAACTTTTGTTTGATTTCATCAAAATTGAATAATTGGGGTTCTTTGATATGCTGAATCTAACTGTCATGACTGTGTATGTAGATTCTTAACTTTTGGTCCCGTTTTCAAATTGGTCTACATTAAGGTCCAAAGGGTCCAAAATTAAACTTAGTTTGATTTTGACAAAAAATGAATCAGTTAGGTTCTTTGATATGCTGAATCTAAAAATGTACTTAGATTCTTGATTATTGGCCCAGTTTTCAAGTTGGTCCAAATCGGGGTCCAAAATTAAACTTTGTTTGATTTCATCAAAAATTGAATAAATGGGGTTCTTTGATATACCAAATCTAACTGTGTATGTAGATTCTTCATTTTTGGTCCTGTTTTCAAATTGGTCTACACTAAAGTCCAAAGGGTCCAAAATTAAACTTAGTCTGATTTTAACAAAAATTGAAATCTTGAAGTTCTTTGATATGCTGAATCCAAAAATGTACTTAGATTTTTATACGACCGCAAAATTTGAAAAATTTTTCGTCGTATATTGCTATCACGTTGGCGTCGGCGTCGTCGTCGTCGTCCGAATACTTTTAGTTTTCGCACTCTAACTTTAGTAAAAGTGAATGGAAATCGATGAAATTTTAACACAAGGTTTATGACCACAAAAGGAAGGTTGGTATTGATTTTGGGAGTTTTGGTCCCAACATTTTAGGAATTAAGGACCAAAAAGGGCCCAAATAAGCATTTTCTTGGTTTTCGCACTATAACTTTAGTTTAAGTTAATAGAAATCTATGAAATTTTGACACAAGGTTTATGACCACAAAAGAACGGTTGGGATTGATTTTGGGAGTTTTGGTTTCAACAGTTTAGGAATTAGGGGCCAAAAAAGGGCCCAAATAAGCATTATTCTTGGTTTTTGCAGAATAACTTTAGTTTAAGTAAATAGAAATCAATGAAATTTAAATACAATGTTAATGACTACAAAAGGAAGGTTGGTATTGATTTTGGGAGTTTAGGTCCCAACAGTTTAGGAATTAGGGGCCAAAAAGGGACCAAAATAAGCATTTTTCTTGGTTTTCGCACCATAACGTTAGTATAAGGAAATAGAAATCTATGAAATTTAAACACAAGGTTTATGACCATAAAAGGAAGGTTGGTATTGATTTTGGGAGTTTTGGTCCCAACAGAATAAGGGGCCCAAAGGGTTCAAAATTAAACTTTGTTTGATTTCATCAAAATTGAATAATTGGGGTTCTTTGATATGCCGAATCTAACTGTCATGACTGTGTATGTAGATTCTTAACTTTTGGTCCCGTTTTCAAATTGGTCTACATTAAGGTCCAAAGGGTCCAAAATTAAACTTAGTTTGATTTTGACAAAAAATGAATCAGTTAGGTTCTTTGATATGCTGAATCTAAAAATGTACTTAGATTCTTGATTATTGGCCCAGTTTTCAAGTTGGTCCAAATCGGGGTCCAAAATTAAACTTTGTTTGATTTCATCAAAAATTGAATAAATGGGGTTCTTTGATATACCAAATCTAACTGTGTATGTAGATTCTTCATTTTTGGTCCTGTTTTCAAATTGGTCTACACTAAAGTCCAAAGGGTCCAAAATTAAACTTAGTCTGATTTTAACAAAAATTGAAATCTTGGGGTTCTTTGATATGCTGAATCCAAAAATGTACTTAGATTTTTTATTATGGGCCCAGTTTTCAAGTTGGTCCAAATCAGGATCTAAAATTATTATATTAAGTATTGTGCAATAGCAAGTCTTTTCAATTGCACAGTATTGCGCAATGGCAAGAAATATCTAATTGCACAATATTGTGAAATAGCAAATTTTTTTTTAATTAGAGTTATCTTTCTTTGTCCAGAATAGTAAGCAAGAAATATCTAATTGCAAAATATTGTGCAATAGCAAGATTTTTTTTTAATTGGAGTTATCTTTCTTTGTCCAGAATCAACTTAAATCTTTGTTATATACACTATACAATGTATATTCACTTTTTACTACCAACTGATCTTTCTTTGTCCAGAATCAACTTAAATCTTTGTTATATACAATATACAATGTATATTCACTTTTTACTACCAACTGATAAATTAAAATAATCTTTACCATTCAGTGATAACAAGCAGTTTTTTTACATCTTAATATTTTATGATGTATTTAAATGAGTAGTTATTGTTGCAAACTCCATTAGAAATTTTAATTGAGATTAGTTTTGGAATAAGGGAAAGGGGGATGTGATTAAAAAAATTGGGTTCAATTTTTCTCATTTGAAATTTCATAAATAAAAAAGAAAATTTCTTCAAACATTTTTTTGAGAGGATTAATATTCAACAGCATAGTGAATTGCTCTAAGAGAAAACAAAAATTTTAAGTTCATTAGAACACATTCATTCTGTGTCAGAAACCTATGCTGTGTCAACTATTTAATCACAATCCAAATTTAGAGCTGAATCCAGCTTGAATGTTGTGTCCATACTTGCCCCAACCGTTCAGGGTTCAACCTCTGCGGTCGTATAAAGCTACACCCTGCGGAGCATCTGGTTTGTTGATTGTTGACAAGCAGGTGACAATCGTTAAATTTCGGCTTCAAAACATGAACTTTAATTACCTGCCATATTTTTACAACAACACTGACCAATTGAAAAAAAAATTGATGACTATACGAAATTTATGTGAAAAAAATGATAAAATCGTGCACAGAAGACTAAGTTTATAATCGTTAGTCATTGGTTCAAGAATTGGAATAACATATTTTACACTGGTCACTCGTTTCATATGACTTCAGTGTTCTCCCCAGGATTTTTTGATAGCGCTGTGGTAAGCGCGCGATGATCGATTCATTCACCATTTTTATACGACCGCAAAAATTTTAATTTTTTGGTCGTATATTGCTATCACGTTGGCGTCGTCGTCTGCGTCGGCGTCGTCGTCGTCGTCCGAATACTTTTAGTTTTCGCACTCTAACTTTAGTAAAAGTGAATAGAAATCAATGAAATTTTAACACAAGGTTTATGACCACAAAAGGAAGGTTGGGATTGATTTTGGGAGTTTTGGTCCCAACATTTTAGGAATTAGGGGCCAAAAAGGGCCCAAATAAGCATTTTCTTGGTTTTCGCACTATAACTTTAGTTTAAGTGAATAGAAATCTATGAAATTTTGACACAAGGTTTATGACCACAAAAGAAAGGTTGGGATTGATTTTGGGAGTTTTGGTTCCAACTGTTTAGGAATTAAGGGCCAAAAAAGGGCCCAAATAAACATTATTCTTGGTTTTCGCACAATAACTTTAGTATAAGTAAATAGAAATCAATGAAATTTTAACACAAGGTTTATGACCACTAAAGGAAGGTTGGGTTTGATTTTGGGAGTTTTGGTCCTAACAGTTTAGGAATAAAGGGCCCAAAGGGTCCAAAATTGAACTTTGTGTGATTTCATCAAAAATTGAATAATTGGGGTTCTTTGATATGCCGAATCTAACTATGTATGTAGATTCTTAATTTTTGGTCCCGTTTTCAAATTGGTCTACATTAAGGTCCAAAGGGTCCAAAATTAAACTTAGTTTGATTTTAACAAAAATTGAATCCTTGGGGTTCTTTGATATGCTGAATTTAAAAATGTACTTAGATTTTTAATTATTGGCCTAGTTTTCAAGTTGGTCCAAATGGGGGTCCAAAATTAAACTTTGTTTGATTTGATCAAAAATTGAATAAATGGGTTCTTTGATATGCCAAATCTAACTGTGTATGTAGATTCTTAATTTTTGGTCCAGTTTTCAAATTGGTCTACATTAAGGTCCAAAGGGTCCAAAATTAAACTAAGTTTGATTTTAACAAAAATTAAATTCTTGGGCTTATTTGATATGCTTTATCTAAATATGTACTTTGATTTTTGATTATGGGCCCAGTTTTCAAGTTGGTCCAAATCAGGATTCCATATCAAGTATTGTGCAATAGCAAGAAATTTTCAATTGCACAGTATTGCACAATAGCAAGAAATATCTAATTGCACAATATTGTGCAATAGCAATTAATTTTCAATTGGAGTTATCTTTCTTTGTATAGAATAGTAGTTGATAATATATGTTGGAAATTTGCCAGACATGACTATGATGTCATTTTCTATTTTTATTTGCCAATAACTTTATGTAAATAACTTCATTGGAAATTTGCCAATATAAAATGTTGCTGATGAAGCTTTTTTTCCTTATCTTATCTAAAATGTTTTTAGATAATGTATGTTGGACATTTGCCAGACATGACTATGATGTCATTTTCTATTTTTATTTGCCAATAACTTTATGTAAATAACTTCATTGGAAATTTGCCACTATAAAATGTTGCTGATGAAGTTTTTTTTATTGTTTTATACAATAAACAATGTATATTCACTTTTACTACCAACCAATCTTTACCATTCAGTGATAACAAGCACTTTATTTTACATTTTAATATTTTATGATGTATTTAAAAGAGTAGTTATTGTTGCAAACTCCATTAGAAATTTGAATTGATATCAGTTTTGGAAAAAGGGAAGCGGGGATGTGAAAAAAAAGGGGGGGGGGGTTAATTTTTCTCATTTCAGATTTCATAAATAAAAAGAAAATTTCTTCAAACATTTTTTTGAAAGGATTAATATTCAACAGCATAGTGAATTGCTCAAAGGCAAAAAAAAACCTTTTAAGTTCATTAGACCACATTCATTCTGTGTCAGAAACCTATGCTGTGTCAACTATTTAATTTTAGATTTAAAAAGTTTGAAGAAGAAATCTTTAATTGATTTGTAAAATCTTGACATTTGTTTTGTGTAAAAAAAAACCATGTAATGTCAAAAATTTGATCACAATCCAAATTCAGAGCTGTATCACGCTTGAATGTTTTGTCCATACTTGCCCCAACTGTTCAGGGTTCGACCTCTGCGGTCGTATAAAGCTGCGCCCTGCGGAGCACCTGGTTGGTTTATGCCAGCTTTGTTGATTAATGCCTCATAAACTTTAATTAATGAAGAAGCTGAAAAAACATGATCTAGCTAAGTGACACCATCACTGAATTAGATTGAGGCTAATTATTGTGTTATTTTTTTTGGAAAAAGGAAGGGGGGGAGAAAAAAAATGGGGGACAAATTTTTTCTCATTTCAGATTTCAGAAATAAAAAAGAAAATTTCTTCAATTTTTTTTTTTTTTTGGGGGGGGGGGGATGTTAATTGGCAACAGCATAGACTAGTGTTATGCACAAAAACAAAATATTGAATATAAATTCTAATCATAACCAATTCTAAGTTCTTTGACCACAGTTATTCTCTGTCAGATATCTATTATGTGTCAAATATTTAATTACAATCCAAATTTAGACCTGTATCAAGTGGGAATGTTGTGTCCATTTTTTCCCCAAATGCACAGGGTTGGACCTCTGCTATCGTATCCAACTGTGCTCGGCGAAGCAATTTATTTTATTTTAAGATAAATACATAAATAATGAAATAGAAAGTTTAGTTAAGACCTCAGTTGTAGATGGTTATATCAATAACTTTCAAACTAGCCATCATGGCATTTTATCAGCTTGTTATTTTTGAAAATAAGAATTTATGAATTTAAAAAAAACATATCTGTCAGATAAATGTAACTGCATACAGTTCAAAATGTGGATATCATTCTTTGTGCCATTCAACTGTTCCTTATGTCGTAACTACAATCCCCTTCCCTTTTCACAAATGTGACCTAACAAATTATTTACAGGATTTGTAATAACATGAGCAACATAACGTGCCTCATGTGGAGCAGGATCTGCTTATCCTTCCAGAGTACCTGAGATCACCCCCATTTTTTGTTGGGGTTCTTGTTGCTTTGTCTTTATCTGTTGTGTCTAGTGTACTATTATTTGTCTGTGTGTCTTTTTCTATTTTAGCCATGGCGTTTTTTTTTTTGTTTTTTTTTTATCTATGAGTTTGACTGTCCCTCTGGTATCTTTCCCCTCTTTTTTTTATCTATGAGTTTGACTGTCCCTCTGGTATCTTTCCCCTCTTTTTTTTTTATCTATGAGTTTGACTGTCCCTCTGGTATCTTTCCCCTCTTTTTTTTTATCTATGAGTTTGACTGTCCCTCTGGTATCTTTCCCCTCTTTTTTTTTTATCTATGAGTTTGACTGTCCCTCTGGTATCTTTCCCCTCTTTTTTTTATCTATGAGTTTGACTGTCCCTCTGGTATCTTTCCCCTCTTTTTTTTTATCTATGAGTTTGACTGTCCCTCTGGTATCTTTCCCCTCTTTTTTTTTTATCTATGAGTTTGACTGTCCCTCTGGTATCTTTCCCCTCTTTTGCCTGTCAACACCTCATATTTTTATTTATAGCTAATTCCATACAAGAGTGCACACAATGAGTTGTCTTGCCTGCTTTAATTATCATGATTGAATTTATGTTATTTGGGTGTAATACTAAAAGGTTTACTATCAGTTTAAAATATATTCAACATGATCAATGTAAATGAGGTTAAGGTCAGATGTACTCTGCTAGTCAAACATACACTTGACAATAGTACCATACACTATAAAATATAGTTAACTTAATAGTATTGCTTATGCAACAGAGAGATAGACCTGATATTAAAATTGAACATTGACCAAGGAACCATGAAAATGAGGTGAAGGTTGGATAAACCTTGCTGACAACATATACACCATGCAATTATTCTTTACACCAATTATAGTTGACCCACTGCAGAAATTATCTGAATAACAGACAAAGTTTTGAAAACTGGACATTGACCGATGAACTATGAAAAGGAGGTCAAGGTCAGCTTAACTTGCCAGACCCAAAAGTACTAACAATCTTCCTATACCCCAAATATAGTTGACCTATTGCTTATAGTGATTGATAATCAAACAAAACAATGAATCCCTGACATTTACAAATGAAACATGAAATTAAGGTCAAGGCCTGATGAATCCTGCAAAACCGACACTTACATAATTCAATCAATGTATACACAAAATAAAGTTAACCTATAGCTTATATTTTCTGACAAATAAGACCAAATGAGAAAAAAAAATATTGAACAATGAAAATGAGGTCAAGGTAAGATGAAACCAGTTCATCCTACAATCATTCAATACACCAAATATAGACGACATATCGCTTATAGTATCCAAGATAAGGAGACATCAAATTAATTTTGATCACTGAACCATGCAATGAGGCTGTATCAGGTGAATCATGTCAGACAGACATGAAGACTGCAAGGAACCAATATTAACAATAGTCATCCTATTACTTAATATAAGAGAGAAATTCAAAATTTATTTCAAGTAGTGACCAACTAATTAAAATGATGTCAAAGACAATTGAATTATGAGGGCAGAAACTATGCAACATAAAACATCTGAATAAGAGGTTTGAAGCATCCACATCTACTTCCTCTTGAAATATTAAGCTTTAAACCAATAGTTTATGCCATTGAGTCATTGACACCACCTGTTTATAATCCCTTTCCAGCATTCTGCAACCTTCTTCACAGAAGACAATAACTAGTAGTTTTTCAGAGTTAGATGTGCATACCACGGACTGCTAGTATGTACATCGTAGCTTCATGTTGGGTAACATGGGTAAGGAATACTATGTCAAATAATTTGAAATGTATTTTAATGGGTTCATATTAATGCCTATGATATTTTTTTGTCTAGTCTTAATTTTATTGGATATTATGTGGTATGATGTAGGTTTTAAGTCATATGTTAGTTGAAGATAAGCACATGCTTAAAGGAAACACAAAGTTTTATTGTTTTTATTGCACCACATAAAACATTTGGAAAATCTAATCCATTTCTTCTGTTTTGTACCTGCCATGGGCAACTCATGTAGACATTGATCTGCACCCTGAACATTGGTGATATCACCCAAGGTTTTTGGTGGGTCTAGGGTTGTTCAGTCTGGAGTTTTCTAAAAGTGCTAAAGGGAGTGGTATTACTTTTATTCAACTATGTTTAATTATCCATATGGTGTCTTCAATCTCTTTGTATTGTACTACATTAAATCATAAACCAGATGCTCCGCAGGGCGCAGCTTTATATGACCGCAGAGGATAAACCCTGAACAGTTGGGGCAAGTATGGACACAACATTTAAGCTTAATACAGCTCTGAATTTGGATTGTGATTAAATAGTTGATACAACATAGGTTTCTGACACAGAATGAATGTGGTCTAAGAACTTAAACTTAAAAACTTAAATTTTTTAAATTGGACATTTACCTATTATGGTCCAATATCCAAAATCTAAATACATGGTTAGATTCAGCATATCATAGAAAGAATTCAATTTTTGATGAAATCAAATAATGTTCAATTTTAGACCTTTTAAGACCTCAATGTGGACCAATTTGATAACCGGGCCCAAATATTAAAAATCTAAATACATAGTTAGATTCAGCATATTGAAGAACCCCATATATTCAAATTTTGTTGAAATCAAACAAAGTTTAATTTTGGACCCTGATTTGGACCAACTTGAAAACTGGGCCCATATTCCTAAACTGTTGGGACAACAACTCCCAAAATCAATCCCAATCTTCCTTTTGTGGTCATAAACCTTATGTTAAAATTTCATAGATTTCTCTTTACTTATACTAAAATTATTGTGCGAAAACCAAGAAAAATGTTTATTTGGGCCCTTTTTGGCCCCTAATTCCTAAACTGTTGGGACCAAAACTCCCAAAATCAATCCCAACCTTCCTTTTATGGTCATAAACCTTGTGTATAAATTTCATAGATTTCTATTTACTTATACTAAAGTTATAGTGTGAAAACAAAATGTCTTCGGACGACAACGACGCCAACGTCATACCAATATACGACCAAAACATTTTCAATTTTTGCGGTCGTATAAGAATAGCTGTTTTCACATTCATTTTATTGGAAAATCCAGTCATGCTTGAAATGGCTTTGCTACTGATAACGATTCTCATATTCAAAATTAAAAACATCATAGGCTGGCATCAAATACTTTATTAAAAACTCAATATTCAACCATATGGTGTTTTAAAAACTTTAAAAACAATGCTACTGATCAACAAAATACGACTGTTTATCAATGTGTAAACCAGACACACAGAGTTAATGATGTTTGGATGTACATGTTAAGAATCCATAAATAAATGTTTTAAAAAATCCTAAAATGAGTATAATCAATCCTTGCTTTCTGACTCAATGTATGCTATAAGATGAGCTCGTTCTTGTGGTTTCTTTAATCCAGCAAATATCATCTTGGTTCCTGGGATGTATTTTTTTGGGTTTTCCAGGTAGATAAACAATGTGTCTTTTGCCCATGTGATTCCTGAAAAAAAAATAAAAATCATGAGCACATAAAATTTTATCATTTAAAGGATAATTATAATTAAATGATCATTCTAATTGTTCTTAAAATTTTCAGTTGATATTTTTCGTTCTTTTTGTTAGTTGTTTTATGTGCTTTGTGTCAGTCTAATGAGTCAAGATTTTTCAAATGAATTTTACAAAGCTTTCTTATATTGTGCTTTTAGCTTTATTTAGTCTGTTACACACCTATTCTTTGTTATAAAGTTGGTTGAGCACTCACTAACACGTTTAACCCTGCCACATTGTGAATGTGCCTGTCAAAGTAAAGAGTTTGGATTTTTCATTGTTTTTATGCCCCACCTACGATAGTAGAGGGGCATTATGTTTTCTGGTCTGTGCCTCCATTTGTCCGTTCATTCGTTCGTCCGTCTGTGCGTCCGTTCGCTTCAGGTTAAAGTTTTTGGTCAAGGTAGTTTTTGAAGAAGTTGAAGTCCAATCAACTTGAAACTTAGTACACATGTTCCCCACGATATGATCTTTCACAGATTGTCATGTCATGCCTTTAATATGTATGGGAATACTAAATTTATGTCTGAACCACAAGTGGTATCACAGTATAAATACCTTTTGATTTGTTGGCATCTGTGTAAGGAAATCCAGGTGCTTGTCCAGTTTTCCTGCCAATCAGTCCATGTAAATTTGGTCCAACTTTGTGCTTTCCACCCTTTTCTATTGTATGGCACTGTTTACATTTCTGTACAAAGATTTTCTTTCCCTTTTCTGCATCTCCTGCTGGTATGTCTGCCCTGAAAGTAAAAATAAAATAAAAATAGAATTCACCTCAAGCTCAGTACGTAAATTCTATGAGTAAGATAAATAAATGCAAGAAAGTCTAATCAAGTCTTCTCTATCCAAATATTCCTAAGACACCTCTCCTGTTTTAGTTGGAACAGATTAAATAACCAAACTTTCAAAAGTATTGGCAATAAATGGAAAACAATTCACAATTGAAGATTCTTTTGAAAAGTATGGTTCTCTTGGTGTCAGTGATATTGTTGGCTTTTTTCAAAACTACCTCTACCCTTTTTTATTGGGAAAATATGCGTCATTTTCATCAAATTGGGAAATTTAAAATAAACCATGAATTTGACTGAAACTTTAATTTACAGACCCATTTTCAAGATTCAAACCCTGCTTTAAAATAAGTCTCCATTTTGTGAGTGATGATACATAAATAGACCCTCAAATGTGCACATATAGTCATTTTAGGAAAGAAAATTGTTTAAATGAGTGTTTTTCATTTTGTATTCATGCACAATTACTACTGAGACTGCACTGTTTGGGTAAAAATTGTCATTTTGGGAATAATTTTAAGCCATTTTTTTTTCAAATTGGGATTTTTCTCCAGGGGAAAAAGCCTTTATTCTCCCATAATTTAAGGCAAACAATATCACTGGGTGTACTTATTTAACCCAGCCGCATTATTCTGTTTGTATGTGCCTGTCCCAAGCCAGGAGCCTGTAGTTTAGTGGTTGTCGTTTGTTTATGGGTTACATAATTGTTTTCTGTTCATTTTTTGTATGTAAATTAGGCCTTTCTCATTTGAATTGTTGTACATTGACATTTCGGGCCCTTTAAAGGTCACTACAAAAATTTATGCTCATTGTTCAAGGCCATATGACCTGTAGTTGTTAATTTCTGTGCCATTTGATCTATTGTGGAGATTCGTCTCATTGGCAGTCATACCATATTTTTTTTACATTTTATGACTACCGTAGTCAAACCTCAAATTTTGCTGAGTTCAGTAATGATGAAGTAAATATCAGACATAAGTTAACCATGACTGGATGTGCTGTGAAACACTATGCATGAAACTTAAGTCTTGTCAGTTTAAAAGGTATGTAAACATGTTACAGGCATTAACTGGTCAGGCTATTCAATTGTATTCAGCCTACATGTACATGTAAATATAGGCTGAGCCATATTTGTAAGATTTTTATAGTTTGTCTTACGTTGTATGTTACATATTGTTCCATGTTCTGGGGTTCGCTTGGCACCAACAAACATAATTACATGATTTACCAGGCCACATTCAGTAGCTTATGTGCAGTCCCAAGACATGAGCATACTTTATTCAGTGGTAGTCATTAGTTACTGTACTGTATATTATATATTTTATTTATTGTTTTGAACATGATGTTACATTTTATCATTTGAATTGTTTAACTTTGTCCTATCCAGGACTTATAAAGCTTGCTAACCAGTATGGATTTTTGCTCTTGGACAAAGGCTGTATAAAGATCTATAGACTATAAAGTCATTTAGTTTAAATTTGTATTGGAGAGTCCTGTTGTCTAGTATTAGTATTATAAAATGGCAATCATAACACATTTTCTTAATAATTTATGAGCATTGACCGTGCACACAATTTTAGAATGAAGCGCAAAACGCTTCATACAAAATGTACTTCGGTCAACGCTTTTACACCCTAATGAAGTTACAAAAACAGGCATTCAATTCTTGGATGTTATTTTTTATTAATTAAATTGAATTTTGAATCTTACATCATTATGTAATTATTAGCACTTGTCATGACAGTGATGATCTCATTGGTAATCATACAATATTTTCTGAATGTAAATTTTAATTGAATTTTGAATCTGAACTCATTACATTACATGTATGTAAATTGTAATCCTAACACTTGTGAATGAATGAATCTTTATGCATGTCATGACAGTGATGTTCAAAGGAAATTCTCTGGAACTTTAGTCACAGTTGTTTGTTTATCCTCTTATATATAAGCTGTTGTTTTAACATTCGCCGAACATAAGTTACACGAGTCGCATGATGAGTGCTACGTGCTTCTACTTAACATGCAATTTTATTTTTTTAAATCGCAGGACATGTCCTTGAAATGTCATACTTCAAATTAAGTTGTTACAAATATATTGAATGGAAGAACTTTTTATGAGTACACATATAAGATTAATGAATATCAATAAGTTTCCAAAGAAGTATATAAACTGAAAACTACATATAGTAACGCTAATACTTACATTTTCTTTGCTGTTGTCTACGACTTGGACTTCTGATTCAATGCCGGTTGTAAAAGGATGACCTCATACGTCACAATTTGTTGAAGGTCACAGGCGATGCCAAAAATGGAGGGGAATACCGACTCGAATACCTGTTGAAAATCATTAAAATCTAGAATTACTTACTTCAAAAAACCTATATTAAAACAAAAAATTAGGCCACATATTTTGACATGAAGTATTAAAAAAATAGTCGGATGTGTAATAAAGCAAAATAAAAATCTTTACAAGTTTTGAAGCTGTTTATCCCCTTAGTACAAAATAGACCTGCCTTTCAATTTTTCTCTCGTACAAACGAGATATACAAAAACGACGAAAAATAAATCCTATTGTTTTTTTTATGCTATATTTAAAACAAACAATGTCAATGCTGCCGTTTAAAAAATAAATGGAATCGTTATTAACAAGAGTTGTAACTTGTTTCGTAACATCCAAATACCGTTTCATAATGTCCGAATACGTAACATGCCATCAACACAATTTTGCCTGCAGACACGTCATATTGCGTCATGATTTTTAAGTTCAAACACCCGATAGTTGAAAAGGGGATTGAACAAAAAATAAATTCTATACAAATTATAACGATGGAATTATTTGATACTGATTATTTCTGATAACTTATAAAGTCAAAACGGCGGCGTGATGGATCTGACGGTAAAGCTTATGACTGTCCGAGTTCCGACATGAGTCTACCGCCAGTTCTGATCAGTTCTTTGCCAGTATATTGGAAAAATATGGCTTAGTCCATCTGCTCTTGAAATGCTAAAATGTTATCTTGCGACAAGAAAACAGTGTGCAAACATAAGTCAAAGACTACTCAAAGTATCAGTCAAATCATGCAAGATATCTATAAAGGTGTCATAGTCCCGTTCAGGGTCCATGATCTATCATGAGAATAGAATCTTTGATGTTTTTTGTTTAAAATAGAATATTTTTATTTCCAAAAATTACTGGGCCCATAAAGTCATGAAATCAGATACAATTGACTTACATAATTGGTAACAACAACAATAATAGTCGCATGTTAATATATGTTTAGTCAGAGACTTGTAGATATATGTCTCTGGTTTAGTATATTAGCATTGGTCAGAATCAGAGCAAAAAAAAAAACATATGATATTGTGAATAAAAAAAATAAATACATTACATGCATTCATTCTCAAATCATTTACTTGACTTAGTGTCAGTATTAATACCTGATCTCCTAAATTCAAAACAGACACAAATATAACAGCCCAGTTTTTCCATAAGAGTTACATTTTCTTAATTGGGTCACTGAAAAGCCATAAAAATTTAGAAGATTTGTTTAAATTTTTAAAATAATAACAATTATTAGAAATGTATTGGAAAAATCGAACAAAAAATGAAGCTCATCTTCAACTGTACCAAGCGAGCAATTTGAACTAAGACGCTAAGATTTTTCTATATGTTTTTTTGAATATCTGTCTGTTTCAGTTTTAAAAGAGTGAGCGCTTATTCTTGTCTTTTTTTAAAAAAAATTTCATTTTTAAAACATTTTTTTTTATAGAAAAATAAGTACCAATCTTCCCCTTTTCCGAGTTAATTGTTTGATACTTCAGTCTATTCCAAAATGTTAGATAACTTTCACATAGTTTATTTTCAACATACTGACATAAATAACCAATTGATTGGTCAAAATTAGGCATATTCAATATATCTCTGAATATAATCTATACTAGAGTACCATGTATTTAAATTAGTCTAGAAATATGTAATTGTTTACAACATATGAATGCATCAAATAATAATCATTCTTTCAAACCTCCCAGTCCATGACAATATTTTAACATTGACAAAATCAAGGCAATGATAGGAACATAAATAGGAAATCTATCAAGCTCTGACATCACAGCTAATATATTACTGGACTATTTGTTTAAACCAAGAATATATTTAGACCACGTATTATTCAATGTATCTACACATAACATCTTTCTTTTTGTCAAACACTGTGAATTATATAACTATGCTGATGATAATCTCTCTCTAAATCAGGAATAACTCTGGAATCAGTGATTTAACCTTTCGAAGAAGATAGATACTCCCGAATACCATTGTTCTCTTTCGACAAAATGCAGGCAAACCCAGAAAAAATCAAGCAATATTGCCAAAGGTAAAAATAAAACACTCAAAAGATGGGCGTCAACCTTATTGAATTCAACATAAAATGTGACGACGAGGTGAACTTGACTTCAGGCTTTTAACTGAATTTCAACACTCACATCTAAAACATCTGTAAAAAAAAAAGCTGCGTAACGCCACAACTAAACGTACTCAAAAGAATCGGCACTTCTTTCACCAGACTTTTTAAACTGACAATATACAAAGAAAAAAGAAAAAATAGAAGAAAGAGCACTCAGATTAATCATTTTATGACGAATGCAAAAAAATTTACGCGATACACTCTTTGAACAGTTTAAGCTACCAGCACTAATAAAATGAGAAGCATGGGATTACAGACTCCCTATAAAACAATTAATAATTACTTTCTTACTTACTTACTTACTTACTTGCTACACAGTTTTAATATTTGAAATTAACATCATAGTACCCAAATTCTCCCCAAAATGCTCCCTCAAGTTAGCAAAAATAGCACTGGACATCTTACATGTTTTCTTAGAAACTAAACAGTCATTCAACATTGCTATAAATCATTTAAAAAACAAAGCTTTCAAAGTATACACCAACAGATTCAAAGTATTCACTGGAAAAATTAAAATCTACGCAAACGTCGCCATACAAAGTTCACAAAAGTGAATTTTTGAAAAGAAGCAATAAGAATATGTAATCAGCATGTACTATTGTTAAATTATTCTTAATTTTTGAATAAATAAATAAAATCATATCAGTAATTCTATTTTTACAAATGTGAATTTGAGGTTAGTTCAAATTTTGGTTCTTCTAAACGTTTGGAGGTCAGCTCAGTCCCATTTTTTTTATATGATTTAATATGGATTCATAGTTATTTGGTGGAACCATGGAAGTATTATATATAATACTTCCATGGTGGAACCATATTACTAGTATAGTATATATATTCTAATATGACGACCTATTATCGTCAACCAGTATAATCACAATATATCTACTTTTTGCGAAAACGCAGTATTACACTAAAACGGCTATTCCTCGTTACGACAAACTTATTCACTGACTGCCAGATATTCTCAATTTTCGACACAAAAATCCCCAGTTTACGAAGGTTAAGATTCAGATACAATATATTGATCTCTATTCTACGGCAAAATAAACAAATCAGTCCATTTCACTGATTTATTTTTCATGGTAAAATTTCATAAAACTAAAATTCCGCTAACGCTCAGGGTAAAATAATCGAATATAAATGCCCAATTATAACCCATGGTAAATGAAAACAAATCTACGGCTGCCATGAATTATTTCTAAAGTAAATAAGCAATAGAACACACCCGCGAAATCGCGGGCATGTACAGCTTGTGAACTGTTGTAGGATGATTTTTTGTGAAAGATATTATGTATGGAGATTGATTAAAAGGTATCAAAAGCCCTCTCCCTTTTTCCAAAGTCCGATATTTGTTTTCTTTCTGTTAAATTCAATTATTTTCGTGTTTCTGGCCTCAGACCACTACAATGCATCTTTTGGTAAAACTCAAATTAATTCAAAAATTTGCAACGCTTCAAACATGAAATAAATGTAACTGCTTATATACAGACCATTATTTTAGTCAATTAAATATACTTCTAGGACAATCCATCCGTGCTTTTTCTTTTGAGAGCCTTATTAACATGCCAATGGTACGATATGAATCTTGTATATAAATGACTAAGACCGACTTAGGCCGCTAACTTTTGAGGGGTGGTCGGAGATCCCGAAATCCCGGGCTTAAAAACACGAAATCCCGAGATGCAGAATATAAAAAAATCGAAAAATATATTCCCGGATCCCGTAAGGATCAATCCCCAAATCCCGAGCTTAAAACACACGCTCCCGACGTCCCGATAAAGGTCATGCCCCTTCTAATCTGATTCTCTACCCTACTTTCATATTTTCCCAATCAAGTTACTTTCACTTTCAACAATAAATTGTTATGCCCCATTTATGGGCATTATGTTTTCTAGTTTTTACATCCGTGCGTTCGTTCGTTCGTCCGTCCGTCCGTCCGTCCGTCCGTCTGTACTGCTTCAGGTTAAAGTTTTTGGTCGAGATAGTTTTTGATGAAGTTGAAGTCCAATCAACTCGAAACTTAGTAAATATAGTGCCGATGTGGCATCCGTGTACTATATATATATATATGGACAAAGTCTTGTTTCCACGTTTTACTTATTTTATGTATATATGCAACTGGTATGCCCCTGAAATAGTAAACATTTCAAAGAAAACAGTAGAAATAATACAGGGTCTATATATTAAAGTAGTATAATCGTAGTTTACATGTATAGATTAACGCGATAAAAAATTGTCCTAATGAGGTATAATGGTTGTGGTTCTTGCGATCTAAACACCATGATATGGAGAACGCTCTGATTGGCTTATTTATTTTTCATTTTTGTTATCTATCATACGATTGGTTGTACTTGTGCATGTTTCAAACCGGAAGTCTTATCTATGACTAAAAGTCAGTCTATTGACGGAATCAATATCCGGACTCCTTGTTGTTTTTCTCCAAAAATAACTCAATCTGAATAATCATAAGAATGGATGACAAATGCGACTATGCATGTTACATATAGAACACAGAGGCATGACGATTAATGTATCGTGGAAGGAAGAGAAGCGACACACAAAATGAGGTCTTCTCGTTTAATAGTATAGATAACACGTTCATTATCACTGAACTAGTATATATATTTGTTTAGGGGCCAGCTGAAGGACGCCTCCGGGTGCGGGAATTTCTCGCTACATTGAAGACCTGTTGGTGACCTTCTGATACAGAAATTCAACTATCCGCAATCACTTTAATTGGGATGGTTTGTTATTAGAGCATAAACCTATGACGGGTTATAACTATTTTTCTAAGATCTTAATGTATAATGTGAAGGTATCCAAAATTGCATCTGTTATGAAATTTTTTCCACCTACGCCATTTGTGATCCAGACAAAATTTTCTATTCTTTGTTTGTTTTGTGAATATTTCCTCATATACTATAAATTTCCACTTGTCTACTTTTTAATCCACATTGAATCAAAGAAAAAAGAGTATGAACCTATCTACAAACGACCTAAGATTCTGTAAATAAATGAGGAGTATCCGCGAGATTATCAATAATAGACCTGTTTAACTTCTGTAACATAATTTTATTGCTATAAAATAACTCTTACTCTTTTAGATACAGCTATACTGCTGATACTCCAAGGGTTAGATCAACTTATGGAATGATCTATCGACGCTAATAATTTTAACCAGTTTACCGGACTTACTGATAAGTTGCAAAATTTGGGATGGTTTTTTTAAGTCTGCACAAACAGCACTCTTTTGTTGACAAAAATCAAACATAAATTAACATGCTTATTACAAACTAGTACTTAAATAAGTTTTCAGCTCTCTGTTGCTATTCCTTAACCTTTGTCAACTCTAAAATATACCAGTTTAAATCGCAAGGTGATCTATACATGTATATATTCGGGATGTATAAGTACTCATCCACGTTCAGTTACTTAACCTGCTTCAAAGTAATTCTTTTACTTTAATCATTATCAAACTGCTGAAATGTATATGTTTATATCGCACATCACTATTTAATTTTTTGTTAGTATCATATCTATGTAGTCTCTATCGTAAATATTTAACCTACGTACATTTTTGAAAATTTAAGCATTCGGCCTAGCTAAGATCAGATGTGCATTTCATATTGGGTCTATGTTATAGGCTTGTAAAGACAAGAAGATAAACTTTTACATAAGTAATACATCTTTGAACTGAAGAAGAGAATGTAGGGCTTCACAATGAATATCAAATATCATGTATAGGTGTTACCGTTTTGAAAAAAAACACTAAAATACACGCTGAAAATGGGCAAAATTTCACGTTATGTTGTTTCATTTAAAATTTCGCTGTTTTTATCAATTGATAGTTAATAAATGAACTTAATTTGAACTACATTATTGGTTCACTGCTATAGACAATTTATTCATCTTTCTTTTACTGGTTGTTGCAACAAAAAATCTTCAGTGGTTACAAAGTTATGATAAAAAGTTGAATACTATGCGCTCGTTATGAAATTTTGTACTTTTGTTTTTAGCTTGCTCAGTGTAGTGATAAAAGAGAAATATAAATCAAATTTATGCTATTATGTGTTTTTTTTTCTCTTCTAGTATATACATTATCAAAAACTACCTCATTTATCAAAATTGCAGTACCCTAGCTGGAGATATATGCCATCAAAGTTGGATATACAAATAAAGTGAAAAAATGTCTTGTCCGTAGACATGCATTCCCTGGTAAACTGGAAGCATAATTACATTAATGTTGCATTGCTAAGTTCCTGTTCTTTTGTAGATATGAAAACACTACTAACATTTTTTTCTACCATCTATTAATAGAGGAAAAAATTCAAAAATATGTCAGAATGTCTTGTCCGTAGACACATGTCTTGTCCGTAGACATGTCTTTTTATCAATATTGCTTGGCTTTATGGGTCTTAATTAGTCCTATGTGTTATTTAAACTTAGAAATATCTTATTTTTAATAAATAAATGGTAATTTAAGTGTTCTCAATTTTTGTAAAATTACTTTACAGGAGTGGATTTTAAAAAGTGTCAGATTATCAGTCATAAAAAGCATACCTTATTTTACTTCAATATTGTTTATTCCAGTTGCTGCATACCTTAAAAGATTAACTAAATCAAATGAAGAAAAAGTATTTCTCTCTCTATAACTTTATCTTTTGCATTTCAGTATTAACAGCAGATGAGGAAGTGTCTATGGACAAGACACTTGTACATAACAAGTATTAAATTCAATTATTTGTCTGCTATGGAACTTAAATCTTATTTATAGGTGATGAAAGTTATCTATTCAAATTAAAACTCAGTATTTTCAACATAAATATAGTCACAATTAATTCTAACAGATTTTTTTTTGAACTGAAATTGTCTTGTCCGTAGACATTACCACAATATATTTGTATCCAATTTCCTTGAGTTCAGCCTAATTTGATAGGTAAAATGTATGTTATTTTTTCAAGAGAACACATTCAACTATGTCAAAATTGAGTTTTAATAATAGTTTGATTGTTTTAAACAGTCAGATATATGGATTTCAGTTAAAAGAATGTGTCTTCATTTTGGCTTAATCAATAAATTATTGAGATATGTAAAGAATTATGGGTACATTTTTATATTTTCCAAAATTAAAAAACACCGCTTAAAATTTAATTAGTAACTTTTAATCTTAACTTTAACAATCATCTTTGAAAGTATTTAATTGAATATCAATAAAATGTCTTGTCCGTAGACATTATCAAAATGTATTTGTTTCCATTTTCCTCGAAGTTAAGCATCATTTGATAGATAAACCTGATAAAATGTATGGTTTTTTTTCAAGAGAACACTTTCAGCTATATCAAAATTAGGTTTTAATAATGCATTTCATTAAATATCAATACAATGTCTTGTCCGTAGACAAAACATATAAATTGTATTGCTAAGTTTGATTGTTTATTGTAAGAATATGCATCAAGTTATTTTAATGTTCTATACACCAAAAGAAAGGGTTCTTTTGGAAGTTTTGTTATTTATAGATAATTTTAGATACAGTTTTATCAGATAAGATTAATGATCAAAGAAAGCTACTGTTGTTTGAAATAACTGTGAGTCAAACATGTTCTTGTTATTTTTTTTTCAATTAAAATGTTTGATATTCAATAGTTCTAAACATATTTTGTTGTCTTTGTCATTGACCAAAAATCTGACACTGGTGACCATGTCTTGAAGGCAACCATTAAAGAAAATTATACAGTTTTTAAACACCATTTATTTAATAAAAATATTAAATATTTCTTTCAAAAACTGCATGTAATTATATAAATGCTTCCAGTGTTAGCCTAACGATGGCAATTTTTCATAATTTAAACCATTTTTGAACCAAAATATCAAAAGAGTTTTTCCCTGAGGTGATACTCATTTTTGACTTCATGTGAAACACAAAATGCACATCTGATTGTGGCTAGGCTGATAAGCGTTGTTGTGTTCGGTTTTAATTGTATAAAACAGGACTGAGACTACAATAACACAGTTATAGTAGTCTCAGAACAGGCATAGTAAAATTATATTGATTTTCCTTTTCTACTTTGGATATTTCAGTTTCAAACGAAACGGAAAAAAATTACATCAAAAGTAACGAATTTTCGTTCCCCGTTTATTTTTTTATTTTTTTTACGGATATTTTCCTTTGACTCCTTCTTATTGTGTGACTATATTAGGAGCCAAAGGAACATCTCCGTAGAAAAGCCGTTGTTCGCGATGCGCGTGTGACCGTCTGTAACTGCGTTTTAGATATCAACGAACATTATTTTATATCCCGGTCCCACATCAGGAGCCTGTAATTCAAATTTGTTTTTTCTTTAATTCGTTAGTACATTAATCCGGCCGTTTGGTTTCTCGTTTGAATTATTATTATTATTTTTTTGCTGATCTAATGATTTTCTTTCGAAAGAAAGTCTATATGCATGTGTTTTAAATTAAACTTACATGTATTCAAAATTAACTGTATGTATTATAAATGGACTGTATTTTTTTTTTATAAATTGACTGTATTTTTTTAAAAATTGACTGTAATGCATTTCTTCTTTGTGTTTTTGCATGCTGTATTCATATATATATATTTTTTAAATTATGCTTTGTATTGTAAAAAAAGATCATGACGCAACGTCAGATATTGCTACTACCACGAAAAATAGCGTTAAGATGGAACCTAACACTACAGGGAGATAACTCTGTAATGTCAGCTAAACGTTTTAATTACGTTGTGTTGTAAAAGGAATATTAAGCTTCTCAATGATCAAAATTGATGTTTGTCAAATTGCTATATAACCAGTGTAATTTTTCTGACAAAACGGTTGGTTCAAAAAATTTAAAATTTTTAAATTTTTATTTAAGGCTCGAAGTAAATACTTTGACAAAATTTTATGAAAATTAAACGAACCAAATTAATTTTAGTGAAAGTGTTGGGTAAAATATAATATTCATAGGCTTAGGAAGACACAGATTATCCGAAAAACGTTTACTTAGCGTTGTCCCATGTAACAAGCTCGGGACATAAAACTCGCACAATTCGCGAAATGTTCACGCAACTCTTCGAAATTTTGCATGAACATTCTATGAGGTGATATATTTCAGTACTGGTTAACATGGCTGTCTCCTTTTAAAATTTGCATACATATTTTCAAAAGAATATGATGTACGGAAATGTCTCATCGGAAATTTAATTTGGAAACTTCAAACATTTCAGTTCAAAAATAAAATTTTGACAGAAAATTCATTAAATTGTAAGCACGATCGTTTTGTACTAAGTGTAAGCTTCCAAATTTCGAATTGAAAAATAAATTGAGCTACATATTCAATTCAAAACAATAGATTTGCAATGTCTTGCGGAATGTCCGAGTTAAACTTTCATGCCTTCACAAAACTTTTATGGCCAAAAAAACAGAGATTTGATTTCGTGAAGATTATTTTTCGGCTTTGATAACCATACCAATAAAAAGTACTTTAAAAGTTGAAGTTGGTACACCAAATAGCATTAACATTACAGGGTTATCTACAAAAAATACGGATTAATGAAAATGTCTTACAAGTTTGTCCGTTATCATAATTTGACGTCGCCAGAAGCGTTATGCTAGCTATAGGGACGGCATAATCTGCATTCGCTTGTTCCTTCCTCCACTAAATATAAATGTCCTGCTTTCAACAAAACGAAATGATGCACACATTACAAAAATACACATCTATAAGACGATTAAAAGTAAGAAAACTTCAGTATCATAACTATAAGCTATTGTATGTTGCTGCTTGAATAAAATCATACTCGGGTTGAATAAATATAATGCAGCAATATTCCTCCAAAAACACATAATTACTAGCAGTAAAATTGAATTTCCTATGTTAATTAATCCTCACTTTTAAAAATGACTTGATCCGCCCCTACGTATGATCATCCACATATTCAGCTTCCATATAGCAATTACATCCAAGTGATAAGTAAGTGTACAAATGGTGTAAGTGAAGCCATATTTACAAGGCTGTAATCACAAATGTCAACGTTGTTCCGCCTTACTAAAAATACACTGGAACCTTTGTAATAAACAATGTCACCCACCACTTGGAACAAATATTTTAAACCCTTTATTCTGTTTTTCTAGTGAAAAGAATATTACATAATACATGTAATTCTTCCACTTGGAACATACATTATGAAAAAAAAACCTTCTATATTTCACGACACAGACACTTGTCTCTGAACAAAATTAATATTATCTTTTTACCTTAAAATACCATTAAATGTATTATTCAGCTATACAGTTTTTTCCAACCTGAGACAAGTACATGCACTCGTGGCTTAGACACTTCTAAAAATACTAAGTTAGTAAGGATAATTAGAAACCTATTTGGAGGACCTTTGTCTTTGAAAAGTACTAAATGTTTGAAAGCTAAAATTCTGTGGAAAGCATAAATTCAAAATCCCTCACGTCATCAATGTAAAAAGTTCAATCGCATGATGGTTTAGAAGATGAAAAAATTCCGACTCTGAATTTATCCAGTATGTGAATACCAATGATAAAAAAAATTGTCTGATGTGTTTAATAACAAAATAACTGGAAATAATATTACATAACGAGTTCTTCAAATTACAATTTTCGAATACAGGATCATACACAGTTCACCATATGAAAGGGATAAGTTTCTTTGTGTTCTGAATGTGTTTCAGAAAATCTGGATTTGATCCATATCTTCTCATTGCTGATTTTTCCTGAAGCGGTATGCCACTTAGGTTTGTCAGTAAATAGGTCAGAAAGATAGGAGATACCACAGCCAAATGTTCCCATCCTTTGAGGACGGAGGTCGAGGTTAGATAAAGACCAGACCACATCATTATCTCCCCAAGGTAATTTGGATACTGCACCATCTTCCATAGTCCTACGTTGATAAACTGACCCTACAAAATGAAATGGTGTTCTCTGTTTCAACATTATATTAAGTTTTTTGGAAATGTACATTTTTATATAATGAGAAACCAATGGACTGTGCTAATAACCTAAAGTTAATCACTACTGGCAGTATTGATTGTTTCGATAGCGCCGAAATTCTGGTTTTACCTTTCTTAAAATCTCTAGAGCGTTCGTTCAGTTTTATCGATGTTTTAATGTAATACTGTTCTCATGCACAGCATGTTTATATATAGGTATTTATTCTTTATTAATTATATAAACCAGGAATAGATCATATATGATGTATCTTGCAAAAACCTTTCGAAATTTTGGGTCCACAATGCTCTTCCGTGAATTTTGTACTTTATTTGGCATCTTAAACTTTTTTTATTTCAGCTTCACTGATGAGTCTTTTGTAGATGCAACGCGCGTTTGGTGTACAACTTATTTTTATTCTGGTATCTATGATGAGTTAATTTTGCATCATTTTTCAGAGATTTTAGTGATGACAATGACGGGCATTAGACTATACGTAGACCAATGTTGAATAAAGAACACACACACACACACATATATGTCTCTGTAATAAGCAAGTTAATCAAGCACCGATTGCAAATCACAATCATAAAATATTGCCTGCACATTATTTTATTAAGCCGGACGAACAAATCAATATTTCTTATCCACGTGTATGGCAAGTAAGTTCAGCTGACAAAATATGACACATCAAACAACTAGGCAATGGTTATTAACTTATTACATAATTGACTTTACTCTACCTCGTTGTCAGGATTATTTCTGAAGCTAGATTTCTGATAATCGGCGACCGTCTCCAATATGAACCCAGCAACCCATAACCCCCATCCGATATAGTCCTTCTTTGTTAAAGGTTGATCTTCTTTCTTACTGTTCACCAACAATGTTGGTAACAAAGTGAGTAACACCCATACACCTAAAAGTCAAAATAATGCTTTGGTAAATCAGGAAAAGGAATCGGACTCAAGTTATAATTTTTTTTTATTCGTCAGTATAACCATATTAACATAAAGTATTTCAAATAGTTAAGATACGGAATCGCTCTATAAAGTGTACATAATTTCGAACTTCAAAACAAAAATCCATTTGTTAAATGGTTCTATCAAATTAGACACAAAAACGATATGAGAAATTAACTTGGTATAAATACCAATTCATCCAAAATTGGTTTTCACAAACGAATAACTCTTAAAGAGGTGCATTTTATTCATTTTATAAAAAGGAATTTCGTTTGAAAACCTATTTGATAAAGTTAAAGCTGTGTGACAAGATTTATATGGCAAAACTCAGATGTTCAAATTTAAAATTTCCTGTAGAAACGGGAAGATGGTCCGGAATACCAAAAAAATACACGAATTTGTCATCTCTGTGGAAATGGAATAGGAGATGAATTTCATTATCTATTCAAATGTCAAAAACAGGAAATAAAACTGCTTAGAAATAAATATATACCACAATATTATACTGCAAATCCAACGGAGTACAAATTGAAACAGCTTTTAACATTTTGTCATGTAGAACTTTACAAAAACTTAGCAATATTTTTAAAAATTCTTAAACGATACTTGTGATTTATGTTAGTCTTTTTTTAGTTGAATGTTATGGTAGTTTGTAAATTGACATTTTGCTATATTTCATGCATGTAGCATTAATATGTTTAGGTGAATGTATTGAGTATAAAAATGTGTATACGTGTATATATGATGTCCTCTTTTACACCTATGTGTCTGAGGTTTATTAATAAAGTATTGACTATTGTCTATTATATTGTCAAATTGTTATGGAGATTGACTCATTGGCACGCATCCCACATCTTCTTATATCTATAATTGTTTACTTTTACACTTCGTGACTTGTATGGAGAGTGGTCTCATTGGCACTCATACTACAACTTCTTATTTCTATAGAATATTTCTGAACTTCAATGATTTCTTTATTATAAATTAATAAGTTTGTAAGGATCGAGCAGAGCATATTTACTTTTTGTTTTATACTAGAATACATATTACATTGTAAAATAAACGTTTGTGTTACCTTGTACGGTCCAGTAAAACCAGAACACGCGTGGGTTGTCCCTGACTTTGTTAAATCGCTTATCATGTCCTTCTTTTAAGATTCTGGTGAAAAGGAATGTTCCAAGTCTGTAAACATGGTAAACAATTATAAAAATATTATCAAAACATGTATATCTCGTTTTAAATGTAGACAAATATTGCAAACAGGCTAGGAGCCTGTAGTTCAGTGTCTAACTTGTCGCTGGTTCATGTCTGTCATATCTGTTTTTTTCTTAAATTGGTTTATCATAAAATTAGGCTGGTGGTTTTCACGTTTTGAATTTTTCCCAAAAATTTCATGTTTGGGTTTTCTGTTCCGTTTCATATTATTTTGGATAGTACCAAACAAGACCCTGTATCCTTCTTTTTATTCTAATACTTATTTAGATATAATTTTTGTTAATATCCTTCAGCAATGAGTTTTGCATATAATCCAGGCAGGTGTACAAATAATACATTAAAAATTGTGGACATTATTAAAAAAAAAATGTCTTGTACCGAAAAACTCATAATTATGATCAAACTAGAAGGCATGCATTTGTCTGTTTCATCTTCGTATACACTCGAAAGATGCTATATATCAACATGCAAATAAATTACATAAATGGATATTGTAGCTAAGTGTTTAAGTTACCTTACTGCCCATGCCATGACCATACCAGTTTGTACCTTTTGGCGTGTGAAATATGTTCGATTCCATCTCAAACTTTGTAGTGCAAGCAGAAAAAATGTACTAGAGCCTATAGAATAGCAATAAAAAGTTGCAATTCCTAAGCGATATTGTACTCTTTGTCAATTTAAAACAACAGAACATAAATTCACATAAACTCACATACAAAATAACACAACAGCATTATTGGAAATATATTATCTAAAACAATATTATGTAAAAAAATTAAATTATATTCGTACCGTGAATCCGGAACATATGAGTCCAATAAGTTATCAATGTTAGTTCAAAAGGTTCATCCACAAAAACTGACAATATTAAACGTAAGACTTTATCAACCAATGCAAAGAATCGAAAACAACTTCATCCTATTGCTGATGATGGTACAGATCATTTTCGGGAGAACACGTTGGGTTAAACCCAGTTTTAAAGTTAGGTGAACAAATCAAACGTAAATTATAGGTTAATGTCACAATGAATGTCAGGGATCCAGCAGCAAAAACTTTAAAAAAACACAAAAAAAAAACCCACGAATCACGGACATCATTTTACGAGCAAGAGTCATTATTACACTCAAGAAGAGTCCGACTCTGTATTGAAAGAAGAAGGATACGTACCAACCGGGTTCTACATGCCCAGAACAGCGGAAGTTTGAAAATAGAAAAGGTAAAATCATAGAATTTTAAAAAATCAATATGTAGATCGCGCCTAGTTATTAATTAGAATGTGTAAATGATTATCTTTTGGCTCAGTAAACACTTACTTTTAATTTATCTCATGATAGTTTGATAAAGGAAATTCTCTTCGTTTTTATGACATTCTTCGCAGGTGTAATTAAATGTTTTTTTTTATTATTAAAGTCATAAATACTTTGTAATTTGATTACACACAGTTATTTATTTTATTAAAGTCATAAATACTTTGTAATTTGATTACACACAGTTATTTATTTTAATAAAGTCATAAATACTTTGTAATTTGATTACACACAGTTAATTATTTCGTTAAGCATAAGTAATTAATTCTAAAATATAACTACATAGCTATCATGGCTATCAGCTGATGTGAATATTGACCCAAATTTTGACCTATAAATAAACAGGTTGAACCTTACCGGCTAAGTCGTAGAATTTTTCAGTTTTCAAGGTAGCAGCAACAGCCCAGCATGCCCATTGAATACCAAAATCAACCGCTGCAGCTTTAACTAAATTGCTTTTTGCCAAATTGCTACCCATCTCGAATATCATAGTCCAAGTGAGTCCAAATTACATAAACAAACTGCTTCCGGGAAAACAAGAGAATGATAAAAGAAAACAGTCACGGTATCGACGAGGAAAAACTACGGGTTAAAAACGTGAAACACCAACAGTTTAAGATAAGCAGTATACCGACTGTATGGACATACAACTGGTTTAGGAAAAATTCCTTATTCAACTTTCGAATGTCAAACCCAAAAACGGATATACTAAAATATACATACATGTTTACTATGTGCGTCTATATACCCCACCAAATATATTGCATGCAATCAGAGACATATGTATATGTGTATATATGTCTCTGATGCAATCAAGGATGCTTGATGCAATACAAAATTACGACAAAGATACAAATAGTCCTTAAAGTGCTGATTTATACCTGAAACTATTATACTAGTTAGTATAATAGTCCCGGTTTATACAGAGTTAATTTAGTAAGCATGTGACTGTAATTGTGAATCAGAATTTGGATGTCCACTAGAAGATTCGATTTTTGTTTTTAGAATTCCCCTCTACACCATCATCTTCTTTTTCTTTTTTTAGACGTGTAAAAAGGAGGAGAAGATAACCCACTTCTTTTAACCGGCAGAATTTCCTTAAAACGAACTGAAAAGTCGACAGGATAACATAGCCTGGGCGATTAACATTATATTATAAGTTAAAGAAGGACAAACAACACTATCTTTGGAGCATAAGATAACAGATACAACACGTTTTACAAATTATTGTCAACTAAAATTCAGGTTAACAGAGGAACGAGAATTTGTATAGTAAATTTTACTACATAAATCCTTGAGCGGAATGATAAGATCCCTCACTGGACGAGTGAATTAAAAAGAAAGCAGATGCCCCCTTTTCAAGTTATATGGTTCGCTACTGACCCCCTACAGATTCAAAGAGGGTTAGTAAAATCCATAGGGGCTGAGTTCTTTTATTTACCTATATGCTTCCTGCCCAATTAATCTGTAATTGTGATCCTCGAGCTGTGTCCCAAGTCAAGAACACGACCGGTGAATGTTTTTTAGTTAAATCTTAACTTGTTTGGCGTGTAGTTTGATCGGAGAAAGCAAACTAGGTCGGCACTTTCACTGTTTCAGAAGCATTTGCAATTATTCATTAAATTTAGGAAAATATCAATTTCTGTTCAATATAAATGTATTTGAACATCTGATTTTTAATTCTTTGGTATGCAAGTTAATGTTGTGTTTATTTATATATATATATATATATATATATATATATATATATATATATATATATATATATATATATATATATATATATATATATATATATATATATATGTATTATTCTATTTTAGTAGTTTCTCCTTTACTAAATAAAATATTCCTATATCCCTGCATATTCAAAAATATTTAACTTCATGATTTAACAAATTCAAGTATTAATATGCTAGTTATATGCAAACATATATGTAAACGTGTACATGCCCATACATATGACTTGCTTATTAAGTCGTGTACTGCAATTAAAAGATAAATTCAAATTAATTTCTGGAATTGGTCCTGAAAATGAGTTTTTTTACCAAATGATTGAAGAGATTGTATTATAGGGAGTCAAATAAATACGGTCAGCCTAACATTTTTCATATCAGATTTTAACACTGATTACATTATGTGACATATGATCTTATGATATGTTTATTTGTATAGCCACATGAATATATGATCAATGTACTCACGTGCTTTGAGATTTTTTACCGAGTAGTGAGATCTATTATCGCGCTTTGTAACTTTTTAAAATATGAAAAGAACAGTTATACTTTATGTGTATTTTAGTTTCTTAATATGGGGCCTGGTTCAAAGTGAAGACTCGTGTAAAAAGACATCGTCATGTTCTTGTAAATTTTCAAATGGAGCAGCTATTAATCTTAACCAGCTTTCAAATACTGATCAAACGCCGAGGTAAGTTGTGTTTTGACTAACCTGCAAATAACAAACCGTATTATTTTTTTGATACACAGCCTTCTCAGATCATTACAAAATTTAACACAACGATAGTCATTTCAAAAGGTAAATAAAAAAATGTTTTGAACAGCATCTTGACTATATAAATCGACAACTGACACCTTCACCAGTTTTAGGTGGGGTTCGTGTCTTTATGTTTTTCTATGTTGTGTCGTGTGTACTGTTATTTTGACTGTTAGTCTTTTATTTTAGCCATGGTGTTGTTTTATTTTCAACTTATGCATTTGAATGTTTCGCATCTGTTTTGAAAATCACCACATTTTATTGTGTTTATCTCAGTATTAAAATCCATGAAACGAGTGAGTGGGGAAATTAATGTTATTCCAATTATTTGACCAATGCATGCATATATCAGAAACTTAGTCTTCTGTGCACGAATTTATCTTTTTTTTATACATTCAAATCATATAAAAGTCAAAAACATATTTCACTCGGTCAGTGTTGGTGTGACAATTTGGCAGGTACTCAATGTTCTTTTTTTAAAGCCGAAGTTTACAGATTGTCACATTTGTACAATCAACAATTAAAGAAGCATAGATATTCAGATAAGCACGTGTACATAACATGAACAATAAGATATAGTTTATTTTGATAACGGAGCGATGTTTACGTTTGTTGACTCTCTGCCATTTTGGTTTTACCCTTCGAACTTGCATATTGCGATCACCGAGTTTTTACGAAAAGGGTCGCGCTGAGGTATCTGCATACGGAAAACATTTCGGCGAATGGAGGGTAACCAAGTAATTGGGACAAATCCTACAAAATACAATTATTGTCTGGGAAGCCAATAATTAATAAAAAAATCTTCAGAAAAAAGTTTATGTATAAAAGTTTTATAATAAACAATAGCCCTTTAGTTCAGTGGTTGTGGTCTGTTTATGTGGTTCATTGCCCTTTAGGTCAGTGGTTGTCATCTGTTTATGTGGTTCATAAGTGTTTCTCTTTTCTCGTTTTTTTATCGAGATTAGACTGTTGGTTTTGTTTGGGCCCTTTATAGCTTGCTGTTCGGTGTGAGCCTAGGCTCCGTGTTGAAGACCGTACCTTGACCTATAATGGTTTACTTTTATAAATGTTGACTTGGATGGAGAGTTGTCTCATTGGCATTCATAACCACCTCTTCCTATATCTCTTTAGTTATAAAAAAACATATGCATCATTTATTTTTAGTTTGAAGTTCCATATGACTTTAAACTAGGGTATTAATAAAACTAAAAGTAAGTACATGTGCAACTCTGATAAAAAGCTAATCGAGTGTTGATAATAGTTCAGATATGACATTTGTTAAATCATGACATAGACATTTTATTCGGTACACTGACGTGACATGATTAAAATTTTACAATTCATCGTTAAAATAGATATACAAAGATTTAGTATGATTCCCAACGAGACAACTCTCCATCCAAGTCACAATTTGTAAAAGAAAAACCATGATAGGTTAAAAGCCTTACAACATGAACCTTTTATTTTGACTTTATATATATATATCAGCACATCAATGTAAAATCTGCAAATTTGCGGAAGCAAATTTTTATTCTTCCCGGGATTCCAACTCATGCTTATATCATTTATGTGCATTGTCGGAAATATTAAATTTATTTTTACATGAGCTTAAGATACAAGACGATTTGTGAGTTCGCCGAGATTTTTTCCCTATTTGTAGCGAGTGCGAACATTTAATATTTTCAAAAGCACAAATGAGTTTTTGTACATTTTATTTTTAAATATTTTTAATAGTTTGCTAATTGCAGGATATATTGAATATAAAACATATTATTCGACATAGAATCAGAAGATCAATACAGGAATAATAATATTAAAAAAGATACTAATATAAATATTTAAAATAATGAAAACTTCAGAACTTTTAACTTTGAAGCAGTCACACAATCATGCTTGAATTTTTCGTTGCAGCATAGTAATTTTAATTCTGACTTGGCCAATAATATCTATTTTTAGTTCTTATCAGGCCAGGATATTTAATTTTTTAAATCTTTCTGTTCCTCAACCCAGTTCTTCAGATTATTTTGGTCGTTCCTAGCAATTTTTCAAAGTCACATACACAAGATTTTTTTCTTCAGATTTGAAGACCAACCAGATCCCGATTCCAATGCGGATATGTATTCCTGGAATCCATGCCAACCTTTCAATGAAGGGGACTGCATGAACGTGGCTGTAAGTTTTTGAATGCAAATTTGGAACTTCTTCAAGGCATTATAATATAAACTAATGACAAACCAAATAACCCAATTTAGAGTTCTTTGTATAAGTAACTAAAAAAGAATAAAAGAAAACAACAAGGGATGATTAGTAGTCGATACTCGCGATACAATTTGACAACTATATATAGTATTCATTTTGATTTAATCTTTCTTCTTTCGTTTATGATATTGTGTTTTAACAATGTTTTGGAATTTTTGGTCCTCCATGCTCTTTAACTTTGTACTTGTTTTGGCTTTCGAACTTTTTTGATCTGAGCGTCACTGGTCAGTCTTGTGTGGACGAAACGCGCGTGTAGCGTATTAAATTATAAACCTGGTACCCTTTGATAGCTATTATGCGTGTGTTTCTCTATCCTATATGTTCTCAAATTTATTTGTATTGTAGTCCTGTCATGTAATGTTGTCATTTTAATGTTATATTTACTATTGCCATAAAAGCGGGAGGTTTGACTAGCCACAAAACCAGGTTCAACCCACTATTCTTTTCTTAAAATGTTCTGTACCTATTCAGGAAAATGGCCATTGTTATATCATAGTTCGTTTCTCTGTGTGTTACATTTTAGTTGTGTTGTGTTTCAATTGTGTCGTAGTTCTCTTATATATTTGATGTGTTTCACTCAGTTTTAGTTTGTAACCCGGATTTGTCACGATCGGTAAAGTTAAAGATCCAACGACTGGTTTATCTAGATATCTCATACCGTGAAAACATGTTGCTAGTAAATTGACACAACAACGCATCGTAGCATTCAGCCAATTCGTGATGGTGACCGTAACACTGATGCAGAGTAATTTCAGTCGTTCTTCTTCATAATTGTTGTATAAACGATTTTATATTTTTAGGTTTGTAATGTCCACAATAATATACCCAATGCGTCATATTTTACACTTGGCGATCAGGATTCAGCTGTGTTTAGCACTTCAGGAAAAGTAACTAAATTAACATATATTTACGCAGGAACGGGTGGTGCTCAAAGGTAAGCTATCAGTACTCCCAGAATGGTAAAGGTAATTACGAATAAGTCGTTTAGACATTTTATACGCACAGTGCAACAGCGGAACAATAAGCATTATTTAACATTTACCTGTTTTGATAATGCATATACAGTAATATAGTGTTGCAATTTAAACAACTACTTTGAGAAAGGACAAAATCATGTTGATCATCATTGTTTAGATGTTGAGGCTGCCGCTGTACAGGGTTTTAAAATTTTCCAACAATTTCAGCTTTCGGTTGATTAATATTTTGTTGTCATATAAAATGACAACCATCATTTCTGTGCGTTTTCCCCCTCCTGTGACCGAACACAGTCTAAGAGTAACCAATATGACAAAATAAAGTGTGTGATAAACGTCAAAGAAGCTTCTATCAACAACAAAAGGCCCGAAGACACATCTCTAGATTTATCGTAAGATGTTTATGTTCAAGTGTCCATACAATATTTCAGTTTCATGTTTATTCGTTATTAAGGCCCAACTTCTACAGATTGAACAAAACATTTATTATTTCTTATTCCATATATAAATGCCAAGATTTTAGACTAATGAATCAAATTTAGTAGAACTATAAAAACTACGGAAGCCGATAAGGGCCATTCAAAAAAAATAAATTATGTCGTAATTACGACATAGCATGTCGTAATTTCGACATAACATGTCGTTATTACGAAATCGCTATGTCGTAATTTCGACATAACATGTCGTTATAACGACATAACTATGTCGTAATTTCGACATAACATGTCGTAATAACGACATACACTATGTCGTTTTAACGACATAGCTATGTCGTAATAACGACATCGCTATATATTTAAAAGAATATGTATTATGATTGCCAAGAGACTAAATGACACAGAAATTAACAACTATAGGTCATCATAATGCCCCCAATAATTAGAAAAGCCCCCGCATAGTCAGCTATAAAAGAGGGACGGTCGAAAGATACCAGAGGGAGAGTCCCCGAAATGCTGTGTGGCAGACAGTGTTATTAATTAATTATTAGCTCCCTTGGTAAAACTCCAAATTTCATATTTAATGTATTTCATTTTTAAATAATTACATGAAGCGTAATAAGTATAATATATTTGTTAATTGCATAGCTTTTGCTATTTGAATTCATTGGTTAAAGATATTTATTTATATTGTAAAGTTTAATTTTTGCATCGTCGCAAAATCTCTGGTACTTTCTTTGATTACCTTCTGTAAGAAAGTTATATATTTTATAGATCCCATTGAAGTTAAACAAAGATTAAATGGTGGAAGGGCTATATAGCCTGTCAAGGTCAATATAAATTTCTATTTGTTTCAGTCCTACCAAGGCAAGCCAAGCTGTCCAGCTCCCTGTAAGTAAGCGCAAACTACATGGCTTCTTGTAATAAGGGTGAACTGAAGTATTGATTGCTCTATATCTACTTTCAAACGGTGGGCACGATGTTCCTACAACCCCTAGGATTTAAAACAGAATCTTCAAAATTTCATCCGCAAAACAAAATAAAAATGTTAGAAAACACGAACCAATATTAAAACAAAATCAATATATGTTTTAAATTATGTTTTTACAGCTCTTCATCATTTAGTAAGTAATACCTACAATGTAGTTTATTTGAGGATTAAAATAACAAAGCTATGTGAAAAAAACGGATGTCCAACGTTACATTTATGAAAATTTATCCTATTGAAATTTATCCTATTTCTAATAATCTGATCTTTTTGATTCTTGGCAGGAACAGCGACATGTGTCGGTTCTTTGTGGCGTTAAAGTCGTTATTTGCCAAATTTCATTTGACTCGGTGTCTGCATATTAAGCTGGAATAAGAAAAATGTCCAACGACGTATTTCGTTAACTCAACGACTGAAAGTGAATTTTATAAGTAGATATAGCAGAAAATGAATAAAAAGAGTAAGACACTAATAATATCTAACAAAAGTACAAATATTTGCCTCATTGTTCGTGAGTTCAAATATGCTGATTCAATAAAATCTTCTCTTCACAGTCGTTTTTCTAACGGTAGCCATTTTGTCCAAGTTGATATTTCATTTTCAAAGCAGTTAACGCGTATTTTTTGTAATTGATCTAAACAAAAGTTAGATACACGAAGAGTAAAAAATGCCAAGATTCTTTTCTTATTAACTACATGTTTGGGTCTTCAAGGAATAAAATGATTCCACGCATTACAAAACGGTTGCCAATTTGTCCAAACGTCTGAAAACGTCTAAAATCCGAAAGACGCTAATTTACGACGCTACATGTGCTAAAGTTTCAATTAAAGGTTCATGATAATTAACAACAAATCGTGTTATGAAATTTGGAAAAAGAGGTTGATGATTGCTGCCGAAAAAAAGAATAGTGCATGTTGCTATAGACTCCGCCCGGGGACATAGGTTCGACACAGGTTAAATTTTGCAATTTTTATTAATCGTTTATAGCTTTTAACGATTTATTTAATAGAATGGGGAAATGGGGGAAAAATCACATGATCTTCGTCCAACTTTTGCAAAGACAAATTGGAGACACCAAGACAGTCCTCTAAATGTAAAATGCGAATTGAAATTTATGTTGCGGAAGTACTCTGAAACAGACAATTTAAAGTCGTCACTTCAGTAAGGTGCAATCACCAATAATAAAAGACTTAATACCAGTTCACGGAATGTTTTAATTCGCGATTTGTCCTGCTATTCATGTTATAACTGTCGTGATGAAAGTAATTCCTGTACTATCGAAGCCGGAACTTTTCGTCAATATAAACTTGTGCATGAAATGGAGGTAAGTGAAAGACGAACCCCAAACAGCGACGAAAACTGTTTCATCGAATTAATAAAAACCCGGGATTATATTAGCCGTTTTCGCGGACGATCCAGGAGTAGATTACTATATTTTAAAATGTATATCAGAAGTTGAACACTATAGATGACTTGGGAAATAATTCTCAAGCCAAGGTTCAAGTAATTGAAGGGGTGTATTTCGACAACTTGTGTGCCAGGGAAAATACAATTCTATTCAAATTTAACCAAGGGTAAAAATGTCCGATTTACTTGCAGTGTCAGATATATTTGAATTGGAGTTGAATTAAGATATAGAAATTTTACAATGACAGATGATATGCACCTTGAAAGTTAAACATCCTATGATAAAAGTTTTGTATATCTAAAAAAATTTTTTTTTTTATTAAAAACCGTATACATGTACTTCTTCCAATCTTTCCTTCCTACATTACTTGCGACAGTTCTGCATTTTTTGTTGAAATAACTTAAAGGATAAACATTATTAAATCGAATCATTTCCACAACTTGAGGTAACTTATGATAAAATGACATCACAAAACGAACAGAACCAGAATCAACCAACATATAAAAAGCCGAATAAAACTTGCAAAAATTAATCGAAGTCAAAAACCCTCTTCGACGCCGCATTTTTTAAAAGTGTAACGTGGTGTTACAAGTAGGAACATCGTGCCCAACGTTTGAAAGTAGAAATAGAGCAATCAATTCTTCAAAAAGCCATGTAGTTTGCGCTTATTGATTGGGATGTGGAAAGCTTAGTTGGCCTCGGTAGGACTGAATATCAGTCCACGTATAGTTCCACTTATTATTCTTCCAAAAATTTAAGTTTTTAATGTCTTTGACTGGCTATGTAGCCTTTTTTTTTTTTTTTTTTAGCCTTTCACGATACGTCGGTAGTTGAATGAACTTTAATGGGTTCTATAAAATATATAAGTTTCTCACAGAAGGAAACCAAAGAAGGTAACCAAAGATTTTGCGACGATGCAAATATTAAATTTTACAATATAAATAAATATCTTTAACCAATGGATTCAAATATTAAAAGCTATGCAATTAACAAATATATACTTATTAAGCTTCATGTAAATTATTTAACAATGAAATACATTAAATATGAAATTTGGAGTTTTACCAAGGGAGCTAATAATTTATAAATAACACTGTATGCCACACAGCATTTCGGGGACTCTCCCTCTGGTATATTTCGTCCCTCTTTTATAGCTGACTATGCGGGGGCTTTTTCTAATTATTGAGGGCATTATGATGACCTATAATTGTTAATTTCTGTGTCATTTAGTCTCTTGGCAATCATAATACATATTCTTTTATATATATGGCGATGTCGTTATTACGACATAGTGATGTCGTTATTACGACATGGTATGTCGTAATTACGACATAGCGATGTCGTTATAACGACATGTTATGTCGTTATAACGACATGTTATGTCGAAATAACGACATGTTATGTCGAAATTACGACATGCTATGTCGTAATTACGACATAAATTTTTTTTTTGAATGGCCCTTATCGGCTTCCGTAAAAAACAATCAAGAATGTTTAAAAAAGTAATTGTACCTTGTAAGGACGATTTGACGCTTGAAAATACGAATATAGTCCCTACTGTGGACAGTGTGTTACTTGTCAATTTTTTTTTATACCCCTTCCAAATTTATTTATGTTTTATGCCTCAAGTAGCAAGAAGGGGGATAAAATTACACTGTAAAAAAATTTGATTCATGAATTATAATGTAAAGTAGTGATTTGGTCCAGTTGAAAAAGGTCAAAAATTAGCATTTCGGAAGCTGTCAAAAGATTTAAAGCCCCCCTTCACATAAAATTGTCCATATTTTGAGTTAGAGCTGATGAAGTTTTCTATAATTTTGATATAATTTGTCCCAAAAGTGGTACAACACACTGTAAAAATATTATGGAGAAAGCGCAGGTGGGATTTTTTTTTATTTCCATTTATTGTCTAAAGGAAATGCACTACGAAATAACTGTGTACTCGGACCTACTGTTCATGTTGCTTTATTTTGTTTAGATCTGCCGAAATCACATTGACATGTGATAAAGATAAAGAAGGTAATCTTGATGTTAAGGGAGAGATTCCACTAGGAAGCGGTGAATATGTGAGTTTAATATACCATATCTTAAAATCTATGCTATGCTTGGTAATTAAAATGCATTACTAATAAATAAAAGTGGCTGTGGGGGTTGTGTCCGTCCACTTGATCGTCAAACAAATTATTTTATACCATAATTGCAAAACAGTATGAATACAGGGGACAGTCATCAATTTGTGGTCGAATGACTGTCAACACCGCGACATAAGAGATAACTAATAAGGACTGATTAAAATTTTAACCATTGGAAATCCGAACAAAACCATTGATGAACTCAATGCAAATCAATGGAATAAGTTGAGATGAACTCTATACAGCAAACGGAGTTCTTATATTATTCGTTGAGTACCCTAAAACTAATACTATTCGTGAATTAAATATAAACAAGAATAATTCAAATAAGCACAAACAATTTTGTTCTATACTAGTTTTGGGACTTTATATTCACTCTGATCGAGCTGAGGATCGAGCCTGTCTCGTTTTACATATATTATATTGAATTAAGTGCTTTAAACTAACCTAAAATACAGTTTTTATAATAATTTGAAAATACTATTTCAATATTTGAAATTTTGTTTGTAGTTTTTTGAGTTGCAGACTAAATATGCATGTGTTGACTTAGGTGGCATATCAATAGGAACAATTATTCTCATATCGTAAGTAGACATGATTCGGTACTTACTTAAAGTTTCTCATTTCGTGTACTTCTGCGTTGTCATAAACAGAAAAATAATTGAAGACACATCAAACCATTTACGTATTTGTATTTGTATAAGAATTCGGAAAGTTTCATTGATCGATTTCTAAGCGAAAACGAAAGTAGGACATATTCAGAATAATATCACTAAAACAACGTTGTACATACTGTTTACAAGCTTTTTTTTTAATATAAATTATGCGGAGGCTGTTCAAATGGCTGTCACATATAGAACATTTACCAAAAACTGATATGAATGAAAGAAGAAGATATGTACGTAGCAATGCCAAGGTCCTCTAAAGTTCAAGTAACGATATCGAACAATCGATCATTGTCAAAATAATATGAACAGCCATACAAAGCCCCGAACCGAAAAAGTTGTGAATAAAAAAAACACTTTCAATCAGCACCAATTTCCCTAAAAACTAAATACATAACGATACAACATTAGGTAACCACTGACAGACAATGTTTTTCAGCACCAGCAAACACATGGTTTCCTTTCAACTCTTTATTGTTATATACAAGTCCATATTGAAAGTCCAAGCTGAAATTGAAATTAATTGAAAATCTAAAGTTCCCTCTAACTCAGGCAAAGCTGACCTAATATGGATTTCGCTCTTCTTTTTGTCGTTTAGTTCCTCAAGTATTATAGTAGTTTATAAATATATTGCTTTCAATATTTTGGGGTTAACACAGAAAAGTGCTGGCCTTCGGATATGCAGAAATTATAAAATCATTTCCATTTTCACCCTCTTTATACATACACTTTGCAATATAAAGCATATGAATTTGGAATTTTAATTGATTACTTATTTTTCTTTTGCATTTTACATACTGATAATATCAGTTTGTTTTCAGACTTTTATGCTTCATGGTTGTATACCTGGTATTAGGAATGTCTATTCAAACCTTTGTAAGGAAAGCATCGGGAAAACAAAGAATACCAAATTATTCTCTTTGGTCGACAGTGCCAGGATTAGTGAAGGCAAGTATTTTAAAGACATCCGGTCAAACATCTCGCGCATTGTCTTCTAAAATCTTTAATAATTCCCCTATTTATAGGAATAAACACAGATTAAGGGGTTTGACGCCCTTGCAACTACAAAAAATCTAACTATATAAAAGACATTTAAAAGATATCAAACTTTAGGCATTTTACTATTCATTTTATATTATCTTTAAGGAAATTTTATTTTTCATTTAATAAACAGATCTTAACCTCCAGTGCCAAACATCATTTACGAGTATTCAGTACAAGATTAAATTAACATTAGATTTAAGTTAAATGTTCAGGTATAATCTACGAAGTGGGTCGAGAAGTACAATACGTGGTTAAATTGACTTCCACTGGAAATTAAATGATACGTTCGAAAGTGGCAATATGTATTTCCTTGCAACAGAGCATAGTTTTGGCTTTCGTGATTTGGGACAGGCACTTTTGTGTGGGATGGGGTTACATTTGTAAAGTCTGTATTTCCTTATGAAATCCTGCGTTTCTGTTGTTTTGTTAAAGGGTTAGTGAATATATTTTGATATGAACTTTGTTTGTATCACTTGTGCATCATGTACGGATTATAACAGGAGTTAATTTCAGTTTATTTCCAAGTAGTTCAACTGTAGACAGTATCCTACATCATTTTAGTTTTACTAAGCACGTCATTTTGTAAAACGGATTTTTTTTATATACCCAACATAGATGTATGATAGAATAATCAATTTGACGGAATATAAAGTTCACAATTATGTAACTTTCAGTTTTCTACAAGGAAAAGTTTGAATCTATTCACATTTTTTTTCTTTCTTTCAAATCAACATTTCCCTTAGAACAACAATGCAGTTTAAATTTTGCAATAGAGTATACGAGGAGTATACATTTGTACTTTTATGTTTCCTACTGATTTTTTTTATCTTTTCAAATTTCAATTTAAATCCTGGCTCATTTAAAAGATTTTCTTATTAGAAACAAATGTCATTAGAAATGAGACGAGGGACAAAAAAGTTTAGAAAGTGTCAGATCATTTTGAAATGTTGATCGTTTATTGTCAATTTAAATTAGTTATGCAAAGATTTTTTTGAATTGTTTACAATGGTTTATACATGTTCTTTTGAAAACTTCTATGCACAACAGGGTCCAAATAGCTTTATTTGGTTTATGAAGTTGTGACGGTAATTTCAGAGCCTATCTAGATTGGAATCGAGAGCAATAAATTATATTCCTATGAGTACTAACTGTGCATCACCATAATGGCCGACTTATTTTCGTACTCGTACGAACAATTCAAAGAAAATGAAAGAAAGCATTCTCATAGTATATGGGTTTTCTAAACAGAGGCCCGCTTCTTGCAAAAAAACTGATCGAACAGAGTGGTAGAGAGGAACAATTGAAATCAACACACGAGCGACAAATGTCGTTGTTAACACAAAACTAATACTTTCATCGATCATTTTACCGATTATATAATATTTCCAATTATAACATTTTGCCGGTGTGTGGATTCACATGGTTGGTGATTCATATCAAGCAGGAGACGCTTAATTAATTACCTTGTCAATACACCTGACCTCGCTCCTTTTTGGAGTTCATGTGTGATTTCCTTAGTTTTAGTCTTGTTATGTATCTTCTTAATAATCGATTGTTGGATATCGAAGTTGATAAATGCTGTTGTTTCAATTCATTTTTTCAGAGACTTTCCGTTTTGAATTTTTCTCGGAGTTCGGTATTTTTGTGATTTTACTTTTTACAAGTATGTCAGTGATATTGTTTCACTTGTGCATGCCGTACGGACAATTGTCATCTGTTTTTGTTAGTTTTCAAGTTTACAATCGGTAAAATTGTAGACCGTTGCATCAATTAGTTTTTTATAGGTCCTTCTGTTGTACACCAGTCAGAGAAAGGTAATTATTTTGACCTATGAAAGAAAACGTTAGTTTGTCCAACCTATTTATTGTTTTTCCTATGACCACATCATCCTTTACGTTTTATATTTCAGGATGGTACAGTGTTTGTTGTCACACGCGGGAAAAGAACGTCATACTCGAATATTTAAATCTGAATGATCAGCTTTTAAAGCATTGAACTTTAATTGCCTATACTAAGTTACAAAGAGTTTTAATATATACAATAACTCAACAGTATAAAGTAAGGTCCGTTGTCCATTTTATGCTCTACCTTCTAAAAAGGTTGTTGAGATTAAATGAATGTTTGTAATCATGGCTTTGTCAGCAATGTCTGGAACATTATAACTTCGATGTTAATAACACTTTTTTAAAACTTTTTGTTCATGCGAAGCTCAGTTCTGTATCTACCTAGTGACTTTTTTTATACCGTTGTTTTTACTTGTTGATAAAATAGTAATAGTGATTAATTCATTAATTTTGTTGATAAACTCTCTATATATTATATAACAATTAATATTCAATATTCAATAAAAAAATGTTATGTCATAAGATTTACTGAAAAAATGTGCGTTGTTGTTCTATTTTACTAAATATGCTACAAGATTGATTGATTGTTGTTGTTTTAACGCCACTTTTAACACTGTGTATCATCGCCACCGGAAATTGGGCACCAACGAAGCGGAGAAAAAGGAAAAAAATAAACAAGTTAAGAATTACTTTAATCAAAACCATTTCTACCATATAGACATTTTGTATCCCGAATAACTCCTTTGTTTAAACTATATTTATTTCTATTCCGTTATATTTGGAATTTCCCTATTCTATTTCTATCTTTAGACTTGTGGTACAAGTTTGGCTAGTATGTAAATCAGAAGTGGTCTGATGTTACTGTTGTTTTCTGCACGAATATTTCGAGGGCGGTAGTATGGGTGGGGTTTTATAGGCATATATAAGTCCTGATTTCGATGTGCTCGAGTAACTTTGATAGACGAAGTTAACGTTAAGCTCTGCATTATATGTCCGAGGAAGGCTCCGACCATGATGAACGCCGTGCTACTACTCAACATGCTGAAAATAGTAACGAAACAGAGTTAAGTACGGACGGGGCTATTTCGCTTTTCACTTCAGCTTTAAACAATGCTTTAGAGAAGCAAAAACATTCCTTGATTAATCATTTCGAAGCTCGTTTAGGAAAAAGTGTTAAAGCAACCGGTGTCGATCAACCAGAATTTGTATTCCATAGTGAGGGAATTAAAGTGCAACATTCGTTTAATACCGAGCGTCTGGAGAGGCTTGCTGCCGTTGAAAGTTGTATAAAGCTTGGAAACGCTTCCGAAGTTAGTGAAATCATTTCCCAGGAAAAGGAAATCATCCGTAAGCGTAACAAAATTCTAAAGATAGCCGACAAGCATGGATGGGACACGGTTAAAGAATACTTGGATAGTCCGTTGGCCGACAATAAAGAAGATGCTAGTGATTTGCGTGCTGCTATTTCCAGGGCTTCTCGTAAAAAAAGTTCCAAGCCGTACAGTAAACCAGAATCTTCCAATAGTGGTTCCGGAAAAGGAGAATTCAATTCTAGGAGTTTTTTTCGTGGCCTTGGCCAAGTCAGTGATCCAGAGTTCTCCAAAGCAGGAAAGTCAGAAAGTTACAAGTGTTTCTATTGTAACCAGCCCGGGCACTTTGCAAGGAACTGCCCCGAAAAAAAGGATTCCTACAGCGACAGTTGGTGCAACAAAGTTCCAGGAACAGAATACAGGAAAGACCCAGTAACAAAACAGATACAGACATAGATGAAGTTGAGTATTGTTTTCAATTTGTTAACAGGTATGAGAAAAAATCTGGTCAAAATCTTATAAATGTGAAAGGAAATTTAAGAAAACATGCATTGTTTTGGAAAAATGTACTTAACGCTAATGATTTTATAATGAATGTTATTAATTTTGGTTATAGAATTCCTTTTCTGAGTGAACCACCGACTATTTTTCTAAGTAATAATAGATCCGCGTTAAAACACTCAGAATTTGTGGAAAATTCTATTGAAGAACTTTTAACTAAAGAATGTATAAAAGAAGTAAATCGACCATTTGTCGTTAATCCACTTACTGTGTCGGTAAATAGTACGGGTAAAGAAAGATTAGTCTTAGATTTGAGACATGTTAATAAATTTGTCGAGAAACAAAAAGTTAAATTTGAAGGGGTTAAAGAAGCTATGACATTTGTAAATTTTAGCGGTTTTGGGTTTAAATTTGATTTAAAGTCTGGTTATCACCATATAGAAATTCACCCTGATCATCAAAAATATTTAGGATTTTCTTGGCAATATGGTGATACAGTGCGTTATTTTACTTTTTCGGTTTTGCCTTTTGGACTTTCATCAGCTGGTCATATATTTACCAAGACAGTACGTGTGTTAGTTAAATACTGGAGATCTTTAGGATTTCCCATGGTGGTTTATTTAGATGATGGTATGGGTACAGCAGAAAATTTTGATACATGTTTTGAATTATCGAAAACAGTAAAAAATGATTTACTGCTTTCCGGTTTTATTGCTAATACAGAAAAGAGTGTCTGGGAACCAGTACAAAATATTGATTGGTTAGGTTTTGTTTGGAACTTTAAAGATTGTACTTTAGAAATATCGCTTAAAAAATTATTTGCTTTAAAGCTGGTAATATCGAGCGTAGTAGATGGTAAAACTATTTTGACTTATAGATGTATTGCTAAAATATGTGGAAAAATCATTTCTATGATTCCTGCCAGGCGCGTAGCTACGTTTACGTCAAAACGCCCGGGCGTACACTTGAATTTGGAGAAGAAAAAAAAATATTTTAATCTAAATAAATTAAAAAGAACTGGTTAAAAGCACATCAGCCTTGTAAGTCTCTCCTCAGACAGTAGCTTTTAATTGCAAATAAAAGTGACGACATTTATTTTTCAATCAAATGCCTTATGGTACCGTTTTATATTTGTTCATTTTCTGTCGAGGTCTGAATCTACTGGGAATTGTACTTTGTTTCCTTTTGTTTAAAGCATTTCATTATCTGCTGAGTTCTATATGTGGTTTGCATTTTTATCGAGTCTGCGACATTTATGTCGCGAAATCGAGACATAGCAATCGTAGATTTCGTTGGCGTCGTCACCATTTACTTAGGTTTAGTATGTGGTTAAAGATTTTTTTAAATATCATTACTTTTGTCAAACCTTCATGAAATTTTACGTAAGTTGGACAGAAACTTGTTGTGATCAAAAGACTTAGAGTATCCAGAGCATAATGATAAAATTATATATAATATTTTTAATTTTCCAGTATTTAACTGATTAAAAGGAAAACCTATTTGAAGTTAACAAGTAGATACAGTCTTTGGTAAAAGTTTGTTACACACCTAATTACACCTTATGTAAGAATCCGGGGTTTTGATTGGTTAATAGCCAGTGTATTTTTCACCAATTTACTGTTATCAAATGAATATCGTTCATTTTTAACGCCGCCGGGGTATTTGCTAAAAGGATATGCCTTTTTTACTCTCTCTGCCGTGGTATTTGCCAAAAAATACTCTATCCGACTGGACGCTTGTAACGTCACGATCATCAATGCGTTTTAGTACATTAACATTCGATGTAATTAAACAGATATATCATGTTATTGAGGGGTATTTGCGAAAAATACCAGTCTTGAGAATGAATTTCCGTCGCCTTACGGCTCGTGAAATTTAACATTCTCTCGACTGGTATTTTTCGCAAATACCCCTCCTTAACATGATATATCTGTTCAAAATACTTTGTCAAACCTTCATCAAATTTTATGAGTCTTTGGCAGAAGCTTTTTTATGATTAATATCTGAAGTAAAATTTTTAAGTATTCTTTTTTTAACTTTTCAGTTGACAGACGAACTTGTCTTTTCGCATTTAACAGATGGTCTGGGATTATTATTTTTATACGACCCCAAAAAAATTTTGGGTTCGTATAATGGTATGATGTCGTCGTCTGCGTCGTCGTCGTCGTCGTCCGAAGACACATTGGTTTCCTGATAATAACTTTAGTTTAAGTGAATAGATCTTAACGAAATTTTTTCAGAAGGTTCAATACCACAAAAGGAAGGTTGGGATTTATTTTGGGGATGATGGTCCCAACCGTTTAGGAATTGGGGACCCAAAAGGGACCAAAACAAGTATTTTTCTAGTTTCAGGATAATAACTTGTTTACAAGTATTTCAATTGCTCTGAAATTATACCGCAATGTTTAAAATCACAAGTAGAAGGTTTGGATTCATTTAAGGAGTTATGGGGCCAAAGTATAGGATTTAAGGGCCAAAAAGGGGCCAAAACAAGCATGTTTCTAGTTTCCAGACAATACCTTGTGTGTAATTGCATGGATCTCTCTGAAATTGTACCACAATGTACCATATAACAAAGGGGAGGCTGGGATTAAGTTTTGGGTTAATTGCCCAAAATATGTAGGAATTAAGGGCCAAAAAAGGGCCAAAAAGAAGCATGTTTCTAGTTTCCCAACAATCATGACAATAACTTGTGTTTAAGTGTATGGATCTCTCTGAAATCGTACTACAAGGTTCAATATTACAAAGGAAAGTATGGGATTGAGTTTAAGGGTTATTGCTCCAAGGGGGTGGGGGTTCAATAAAGTGGGGGGGGGGGGTCTCAGTTTACCATTTTTTAAGGGATTTTGTTTTTTTTCAACATTTTTCAAATTTCGAATTTTGAAAAGTTTCAAGAAGAAATATTCAATTGCACAGTATTGTGCAATAGATGTGTTAGATCTTTAACCACATTAATTTTGTGGCAAAAATCTATATTATATCAAAAATTTGATCACAATCAAAATTCAGACAGTATCAATCTTGAATATTGTGACCAAATTTGGCCCAACTGTTCAGGGTTTCGACCACTGGGGTCGTATAAAGCTGCGCCCTGCGGAGCACCTGGTTTACATGGTAAATTTGAAAACCGAAGTTAATATTCCAGATCAAGATTTTTTAAAACATGTAGTTATAAATGATAAATGGATTCTATTTTCGAGGGAATTAATCCCAGGCGAGAACCAGCGTTCCATGGAACTCTTTAAGAATTTTCATAATACACCTGAACATCTATGCAAATTAATTACTTCATGTCATTTACGAAATTTGCGCAAACAAGGGGTTTTGATCGAGTGCGGCTCCTTTTATATATTTTTTAAAGTAACTGCTTTGGACATTTTCTCTTAAACCACTGACCATTAGATTCCAAATCAACACAATGAATAAATTTAACACAAGAGATAAACAAATTAGACTCCAAAGTATGTTGCTATTGATGAGTTTTTAATGACGGAAATGGTATCTCATTCTCAATAACTCGTTAGGTTCAGGGGGCCTCGGCCTCTCGAACCCACAACCAGTTGATGATTTAACCTGGACCCGATTGAGGCTCTCAAACCTCTCGCCGAGGTTTGGGCGTACACTTGAAAATAGCCTAGCTACGCCACTGCCTGCTCTTGGTAACGTTTGTCAAATGATGACGAAGCATATGCATATGCTAGTCTGTTGTAGATCTGCATGGGACGATGTCATCCCTATAAATGACAACATTTTGAAGGAACTAAAATTTTGGTATTTTGAATGCGAGTCATTATCTTTCCAACGCATTGTACCTATAAATAGAATACCACAGCGTGTAATTTTCACTGACGCTAGTCAGTATGCCGGAGCAGGGTTTATAATGAATGATAACAAAATTGTACATTTTATGTTTGATGGTCATGAAAGAAGCAAAAGTTCTACATGGAGAGAATTGAAAACTGTAGAAAAGAATATTTTTCTTTTAAATCTGATTTAACAGGAAAATTTGTTAAACTTTATACAGATAACCAAAATGTAGTACAGATTGTTAAAAAGGGTAGCATGAAAGTAGAATTACAAGACATTGCTTTAAGCTTATTTCATATTTGTTTGTCACATAATATTTTCTTGGATGTTGAATGGATACCTAGAGATAAAAATACTTATGCAGATTATCTGAGCAAAATTTTTGATTATGACGATTGGGGTGTTTCCTATCAAATTTTTATATATTTTGATAAATTATGGGGACCATTCACATGCGATCGTTTTGCAGATTCGAAAAACAAAAAAAGTAGACTATTTTAACTCTAGATATTATTCACCGGATACTTCCGGGGTTGATGCTTTCGCATATGATTGGTCTGCTCATAATAACTGGTTAGTTCCACCAGTTTGTTTAGTTAGCAAGTGTTTAAATCACATGCGATTATGTAAAGCTAAAGGCACTTTAGTTGTACCTAAATGGCCATCAGCGTTATTTTGGCCTATCTTAGTGAATAGGTTTTCAGACAGATTTAAATCTTTTGTTATAGACTTTAGAGAGTATGTAAAACCTATGAACTTTTTTACAAAAGGTTCACAAGAAAAGAGTATATTTGCACAGAGACCTTAACAGTAATGTATATGTTTTGTTGTTGGATTTCTCGAAGTATTGAGATTTATGCATTGAATGTTGTATACAGACTGTAGTTGATTTAGTTTTCTGGGATGGTTATTTGCCGCAGTTATCAGATATGAGACTATATTCGAAAGAACCTTAAATTTAACATTGTGATGTTTTAACTGCAACAATTAGATATGTCATTGTTAACATTGTTGATTAATTGTTTATGAATACAGTGAGGGTTAATGCCACTGTATATATATATAAGTATATGACTTTTTTAAATACTGTGAGGTTGAATGCCACAGTAAGTGTGCGAGGAAAATGCCGCATTCATTTGTTTGCGAGGAAAATGCCGCACTCATTTGTTTGCGAGGGAAATGCCGCATTCATTTGTTTGCGAGGGAAATGCCGCATTCATTTGTTTGCGAGGGAAATGCCGCACTGGGTTGTTTGCGAGGGAAATGCCGCATTCATTTATAGTAGTAATGTTAATTATATTTACTTTGTTTATAGTTATTACTTGGTATTCATTATTATATTTATTTTACAGATCAATGGAAACAATTTGAGTGTTATGCCAATGATTCAAGATTTGCCAGTATCATACGAGATTTACCCTCTTTTGTCGAATCGTCTAGATCAAATTCTACAATTAAGAAATACAAGTGCTATTTTAAAAAGTTTGAAAAATGGTGTGTTTCATGTTCACTTGAGTGTTTACCAGCGACAACTACTACGATTTCTATGTATATAGGTGGACTCATTCAACAGGGATCCAGTGTTGCGATGTTAGATGCAAGTTTTTATTCAATAAAATGGTTTCATGACTTTAATTTCAAACATAATCCTTGTTCAGACAAATCCCTTGGTCTTATTTATGAAGGAGGAAGGAGATTGCTAAGTAAACCTATAAACAAAAAAGAACCTATTACGCCAGATATATTAAGGAAAATTGTTTTGAAGTTCGGAGATCATAATAATCTCAAAAAATTGCGTGTAGTAGTATTATTTCTGTTAGGATTTTCTGGATTTTTGAGGTATAGTGAATTGGCTAACATTAAGATGAATAATATTGAGTTTCAAGTCAGTCATGTTAAAATTCGCATTGATAAAAGCAAAACTGATTTATACAGAAGGGGTAATTCTGTTGTTATAGCTGCAACAGGTACAGATTTATGTCCAGTTTTTTGGTTAAATAAGTATATCAATTTAGCTGAATTGAGTTAAAATTCTGATAGCTATATTTTCAGAGCACTGTCTTTTATGAAATCGAAAGATGTTTATAAATTATGTAATGTAAATAGTCCATTGTCCTATACCAGAGCGAGAAAAATTTTGTTAGAGAGTTTATCAGATATTGGTTTAGATAAGCTTAAGTTTGGGCTTCATAGTTTGAGAAGTGGTGGCGCTTCTACGGGGGCTAATAGAGGAGTCTCTGATAAGTTACTTAAAGTCCACGGTAGATAGGCTTCTGAAAAAGCCAAAGATGGGTATATTAAAGACAATTTAAAATCTCAAATGGCTGTTTCCTTGAATCTTGGCATATAGTTCTCAAATTATTTATTCCTTTGTTTTATCGAAGTTACTGCGAGCAAACAAACCTAAATTATGACTTGTCTCTTATTTAGCCATGTATTTAGTATAGAAATGTTTTAAATTCGGACGAATTCATGAGGGAGAATTTAAATTTATTTCTATTCCGTTATATTTGGAATTTCCCTATTCTATTTCTATCTTTAGACTTGTGGTACAAGTTTGGCTAGTATGTAAATCAGAAGTGGTCTGATGTTACTGTTGTTTTCTGCACGAATATTTCGAGGGCGGTAGTACGGGTGGGGTTTTATAGGCATATATAACAGGTCGAGAACTCTAGATTTTCTGACGTCAGAATATATTTGCATAGTAATTTCCAAAACACAAGGCCAATATGGCCTTGAAAAACTGACCAATCGACTCAATGAACTACAATGCATTGTGGGCTACTACGAGTAAACTACTACTTAAAACACGTGGAATTAGTGGGAAAACAGTCAATTAATATATTGTCTGGGACTCTCATTACCAAAGTTTTTATTCTGCAAATATATTTAATGTAAAATATATAACGTAATCTTCAATTTGCATTCTCAGATTAAAAAAATATTGTTTATTGGCTTCACGATTCGACTTTCTTTTTCGCCTTGCAAAAGTAGTTGAACCGGTTTTGTGCATTGTTATGAATTGAACCAGCATTAATTTCACGACATGACACAGTGAAATATCAAATGAAGTGACCACTGTCCAGTAAGAAAATCATTTCAGCCCTTTTAAACCTGTATAATGTTATTGCAAAATCATTTCTGCCTAGAAAAACACGAAACTTTCATTGAAACACTTCTTTCTGTACTGAATGTGGTTTTTTTTATAAGGACCTGAACTAATAGTAAGAACATCATAATATTCAGTATGCTAAAAATAAGTGTTATGAAAGCGGCAGGGGCAGGTACAGCCATTATAAAAAGGGGGTCCTAACCCTGAACAAAAGGCCCGGGAGGGGGTTCCAACTACATGTCCCCATCCAAATGCACTGATCGTCCAAAAAAAGAGGGTCCATCCCCCGGAACCCCCGCCCCCTGGATCCGCCACTGAGCGGGTACGGTATATAGCTCAATACATTTTTTTATAGTTTCATCCATCGATAATATCCGTTTGTTGCTTATTTTATCACAAAATATACCTCAGAGGTTTTTTATCGTTCGGCTGCTGTCCTGTTGACCTATGTCAAATATCTCCAATATTAAAAGTCTCTGGATCATAGTGGGTGCCATATTGCCTATTATTTTTTTTCTTAAACGTGCTTTGTATAGAGAAATAAGAAGATGAAGTATGAGTGCCAAATGAGACATCTTTCCAACAAAGACATAATTTAGTAAAGTAAGCAGTCATAGGTCTAATGCTAAAAAGTAAGCTATTAATGACCCAAAAATTACAAACAATCAAAAAAAAAAACAAAAAAAAAAAAACCCGACCCAATTAGATATATAAAAGGACAAGAAATCTATCCCATCAAAAAAAATATATATTGTATAGGAGCCTGTATTTCAGTGGTTGTCGTTTGTTTATGTGTTACATATTTGTTTTTCGTTCATTTTTTTTATATATAATTAAGGCCGTTAGTTTTCTCGTTTGAATTGTTTTACATTGTTATATCGGGGCCTTTTATAGCTGTCTATGTTATATGGGCTTTGCTCATTGTTGAAGGCCGTACGGTGATCTATAAATGTTAATTTCTGTGTCATTTTGGTCTCTTGGGGACAGCTGTCTCATTGGCAATCATACCACATCTTCTTTTTTATTATAGATCCAACGCTGCAATTTTCACAAAACATATCAAATTTTCCACCTTGTCGCACATACATATGGATAAAATCATTACAGCTTATTTCCTAATGCATGTGGAGCAAAACTTTGGTTAGCTTGCTTGCTTTGTTTGTATATTGTACAAAATATAAAATATACAAGTTGAACTATGCCTATATATATATATATATTGTTTAAAGATGTCAATCTTATTTTCAAAGCTTGAATAAGCAACTATACAAACGAAGCAAGCAAGCCAACCAAAGTTTTACTTTGCAGGTTTAAGAAATCAGCTGTAAGGATTTAATTCAGTTTGGCAAATGTCCGAGCCCGTTAAAAAACGAACAAACTGAAACTACAGTTGCTGACTTCACAACCTTCAAAACAAAGGGAACAGTTTGGAAGTCCCATATACTGAAATGTGACCAACAAAAAAACTTATGGATTTTGTTAACACTGCCATGTATGTAATATTTCTTCGCCTTTTTTACGAACACAAAATTCAAGGATCCCACATTTGCCTTTAATTATCTATACGAACATTGCTGTACTCTTGAATATAAGCACCGGCTGTTATCGACGGCTTACTTTACACCAGTAAGTTTGTCTCATGGGTAATTGTGATTTTTCGCTGTTGTTTCGTTGCTTCTGGTGGACAAATACATGAAATCTCTGTGCCATCATCAAACATGTTAATGGCTATATATCGGGTACTTCAAACCTTTTTTTCTTCGCATAGAAACAACTCTTCGCTAATCTGAGCATGGAAGTAATACTTTATATCACGAACTATAAATGAGGATAAACAAAATGAAAAACTAAGCGAAATTGTGAATCCCGCTTTGCACGAAAAAATGTGTTGTATTTCAGTAAATAACACGTGTTCTTGGTTGATTGTAAACACGTAGTAGTCCATCTTGCATTGTGACTCATTTACTGGATTGGCCAAAAACCTAGGTAAAAATAAATTGCGTCACATGTAAATAAACAATTACATGTGCGAGAACATAAGTATGCTAATTTATGCATTTCCATATAAGGTAGTGGTCCCGACCTGTATAAGTCCTGATTACGTTTGATTATTATCGATGTGCTCGAGTAACTTTGATAGACGAAGTTAACGTTAAGCTCTGCATAATATATTACAGTTATGTTTGTATTGATATGTATTTAGAGGACATTGTGAATGTATATAGATGGAATTGTGGTATATTTTTGTAAATTGTAAAATGTTCACAAGATATTAAATGTTGTTTCGCTGAGAAAATAAGAAAGTTACTGCGAGCAAACAAACCTAAATTATGACTTGTCTCTTATTTAGCCATGTATTTAGTATAGAAATGTTTTAAATTCGGACGAAATCAGGGAGATTTAAAATACACGATTTCATGGTACACCGACCCGAGAAGTTAAATGAAATAAGGTAATTGTTTCGTGATATATTTTAGCCATCATTTGTTACTTTCAGCAAGTGGCTTTACCTGTCGATCGCTGCACAATAATAAATTAAAATGTATTACGTTTATACCCGAGCCTTAGAATGATCGAGATTACATAGTGTAAATTAATCAGCTAGTTACATTATCTTCTACTGTCCCCTTTTATTAATCGATGGCAATCCCATTTTGAAATTAATTAATCGATTAAAATAAAAAAAATATGGTTTTAAACTTAGTTTTTAGAAGAAAGACCTTTATAACTATATATTGCATTAAGCATATCTAAAGTACGTCGACACCCGGGATCGACACTTAGCTCATTTTACAAAGACATGTCAAACCGACACTACTACTGAGAAGCTAGAAACAATGTAATTTAAAAATTTACATTGTCATAGTTTTAGGACACTGCTGTTGTGTGTATCAACAACAAAAAGTATTGTACCTTATTATCGGAACAACTGGTTTAAAATAATGTTGATGTCGACGAAGAGCTCTGAAACCGCAGAAAAAAAGTTAAGTGTAAATTGGTACGACTTTATCCAGCAACGTATTTCAACAAACTGTCAAAAACTTCGGGGAAATTATGTCGTTGATGATCTAATCACTACAAACGTTTTGTAACGTGTAACCGGGCGGGGACGTTTAGATATTTTTATCCTCGGGTTCGTACCAGTTTCCTGGGATTTGAAAAGCAATTCAAAAGTTCGAAAGTCAATAAAAAGTTTACACTATCACTATCATATATGAAACAAATACTATACTACATAAAACGAATTTCAACTCCTATCAACCTAAACCGAACTTGTTGAATTGAAACTGTTTAAAACTCTTTCAGTCCAATACTGTTTAAAACTCTTTCAGTCCAATACTGTTTAAAACCAACTGTTTGAAACTATAGTCTGAAACCTAAATGTATGGAACTGGTTTGAAACCTAAATGTATGAAACTGGTCTGACGGGTTGGAACTATTGTCTGAAACCTAAATCTTTGGAACTGGTCTGAAACCTAAATGTTTGGAACTAGTCTGAAACCTAAATGTTTGGAACTAGTCTGTGACCTAAATGTTTGGAACTGGTCTGAAACCGAAATGTTTGGAACTGGTCTGAAACCTAAATGTTTGGAACTGGTCTGAAACCTAAAAGGTATAACACTTTATTTAATAAACATGTCTATAACTGTCTGAACAATAGGGCAGCACTAAGGCATGGTATGTCAGCAAACACTCACTGCAATAGTGAGAGATGTGAGACGCAAAACCTTAGCACCAGCCCTGTTTGGACAATCTGTACCGAAACAACAGTCTCAGCCTTTCTATATTCTGTCCGCAGGTTCCAAGCACTACACTTCACTTAAACTTAACCGACTGCCTGCTATAAACTACTCCCTTTCCAACCTTTCCGGTGTTCACTGTCTGCTGTCTTCGGTACAAATGACGATTTGAACAACAAATGGAAGTGTTTAACGACCTTGACTGGCTATACAGCCCTCGCACGGTCGGGTTCGAACTGAATAGCTACCCACTATTTATACTTCGAACGCGGACCTCGTAGAGAGCACCCTAGCAACAATTATACAGGTAAAGCGTCTGATAGCAACCAAGGTTAAAGGGATGATTTTTAATGCCGTTTTCAACGATAAAGAGATCAAATGGAAAATTCAAAGAGGTTTCGATTAATACATAACTGTAAGAAATATTATAACCTTCTTAAACTGTAAATTCGTAACAGTTTTTACAAAATCTTCGTTCCCGTGAAACTTATTTCAAATTTCATTAAGGTCTCTTCTCAGGATATAAGCCATCTGTCTGGCGGGCTTTTAAGCTTTTAAGTCGACAAAATAACAGATCAATGTATTCAAGTGAATTTAAGTTTTGTGATAATTCAAAAGTACAAGGGATACATTAATTTTTCTTTGATGTGCCGCATAAGCATCCCTATAAAATAAAACAGTACATCCGTGACCCATAAGATATTTTATGCATTACATTGGCTATTTTCTATCAAAGTCCAGACCAGCTTTCGGAAAATGCATGTCTTGTTTTACTTACATATTAATTTGTATCCCACATCTAATTACGATCATTCATTTTTACATATCGAATAAAATCAATCTAAAACTCTAAATCTTCAAGTGTTAATAATAAGTAATCGTGTTTATAGAACCAGTTCCTTGTCTAGTGCACAACTACATGTACATGTATTACATGGACTTACATATACTGTCGATCTATATAATACATGTATACGTTTCCTATGTATATGATGTAAACTTGCAAAATTTAAATCTTGGTAGTATATAAAGACCTTCAGAATTATTTCGTACAGATCACTCTCAATTAGATATCTCAGGTGAGTCTTATAACTAATTAGGTTTAATTTATTTCACATCAACAAATTTATATTTATATGGTAAAGAACCATTTTACCAATTTTAACTTGCAATAACACTAAACATTAAGATAATAGGTGTGAAAAACAGTATGTGCGGGAACACATATATTGATTTGTATATCAATTGTTTGCTTATTTATTTTTTAATTCATTTTCTTTCAATTTTGTTACAGTGCCTTTCAATGCATAACTTGTGTTATTATTTAAGCGTTCGCAAGAATAACTTAATCTCAAAACACATTATATTGTCATAATGAGTTGAAATCAAAATATTTCCTAATTCTAGTCACCAACCACCATCAAAATGAACAAATCCATCATCCTTGTCCTTGTCCCATGCCTTGTTGCTTTCGTCATGGCCCAGCAATACGGATACCAATCCGGATACCAGTCAGGATACCCAGCTTACTACCAGAATCAACTTAATGCCTACACACAACAGAGAGGACTGTACAATTATGGAAACGCTGCCACAGCTCAACTCAAAGGAGCCAAACTTCTAAATTACTGTAAGTATATTTTTTAAAACAAAAAAACGCTAATAATCATGACAGGACATATTCGGTTATTACAAAATTTATTTAAACCTATTTTTTTTTGTCATTTCTTTCCTTACAAAAAAAGATAACATTACTTTACTCAATTTTGTATATTTAAAAATTATTTAAAAAAAGGAGTTGAGTAAAGAGTTTATAAATTCAATGTTTGTACATTGTTATAGTTTGTTAAAAAATATTATACAATAGTTATCAGTCTTGCCTAAATACTTTGTATTCTCAATAGTATATACATACAAAACGTTCTTTTAATGTTCATGCATTATTATAGTATAAAAAAAATATTCAAAGCATATATAATCTGTATTTCAGTGTTCGGATTCTTGCTTCTCCTGGACCTCACAAACGCCACAGGAAACTCATTGACTAGCAGCTTGGGTTAAACTATGTAAGTATATTCAAATGTAGAATTTCCAGCATCCTTAAAGTCTTTTAAAAACAACCTACGTGTACATGTTTATTTACGTCCGAACAAATAAATCCCAGATGTCCCAAACTTGTATCTCATTTCCACCTTTACCACATCTATTTTTCATTAATTGTAAATCAAAACGTAAAACCAAGATCTTTGGTTTCTTCTTTTTTCATTCTGTAAATTTTGGGTTTCACTCATATAATATATTTATCCATAAATTGGTCTTATTTTCAACATTCTTATGCTGGTAAAGAGCACATTCTTGGCGACGTGATTAGGAAGCATACAACAGTTAGTTGTTTGTTTCTCATTTTGGCCACTGTGGATTTTTCAAATATAAGAGCTAGTGTGCAATAAAATTCATATTTTGGATAGCTTAAGATGAAAACAGCCTTCATAGTATATATATCTTTATTGGAACATCGATCAAGATTGTGTAATGTATGTATTATATAGGCTGTTTTCTGTATGACAGTCCGTATTTTCATATCTATAAGCATTGAAGTTCTAGTTTAAATCAAATATTGGGAGAATATGTGCCATGTTCATGCCCCTTAATTTGTGCAATATTTTGTGGTAAATAAATGCAATATGTTACCATGGATACACAAAAAAGGAATTATATTTCACCCTTTTAACTTTCGAAAATTAAATCTATGGAATATACTGATTATATACATATGCACTTTTATTACACAACAGTTGGCTGAATGTATTAGAAAGCCAGGAATAGAAGACGATTTAACATTTTGTGGTTCAATTTTAATTTCATTTTCTAACTATGGAGTGCTACCTTAGCAGATAATTTCTTTAAGAAACCAAATAAGAATTAAAATCGGAAACTTCATTAATTTTCCCAGTGAAATTACCTAACCTTAAATCGGATAACAGGGAAAATACCATGTGACCCACTTGCTGTCCAAGAAAAAGATTTTTTTCAATCACTTTTTGATTGGAAATTGCACCTTGTTTTTCATCGTTTTTTTTTTAATCGTGAAATAATTAGCTGTCAAAAGTAAGTTAAAAGATTGTAACATAAACACAATTTTACGTATATATTTAATAATTGACCGTAGAAGTCTTATCAACAACCAAAAGATAGGAAGATTATATTTCTGAACTGTGACAAACGAAAAAAATGCATTATCGACAACAAAGGTCCATTGAAAGCGTGATTGTAATAGGTGACCGAGTTGTTTTAATGAATGTAAAAAGGGGACGGAAGAATAATAGTTTTGTTAAAACATAATACACACTTTTTCGAATGCGCTGGATTCTGTTTTAACTTTATCTATATTTTTATTTCAGATGCTTACTACGTATACATAGTCAACTTAAACTAAGATGTTACTGCAGGATAACTTGATTTGCTAGCTCGACCTGCATTACCTTAAATTATGTCGTTTCCCGGTTCCAATGTTGTGTTTTCACAAGAGTAGAAACCAATAGTTTTACTGATCATTTAGTGTTTCAAGTCGATATGCAGAAGTTTATGTTAACAACTTGTATAATTTATTTTTACAGTTACTAAAATAAAAAAAAATGTATGAATGATTTCTTCACGTTTGTATATAGATTATATGATAATACATAGACAGTATGATTTAACTAGCGCAATAAATCTAAGAATACTAATAATAATCTTTTATTCGTAAGCAATACAGCTTATAGAATATAAATATTACAAATATTCAATTACATCAGTGAAATATATTTACATTTAAACAATTAGTCAAATAATCATATAAGTAAGTATACCCATATAACAGTACAGCAGAGTATGATAAAACATAACACATATTAAGCATTTATAATGATTAAATTAATTACGTGCCTTCTCGGCCAGAAATAAAAACTTCCATAAATTGTTAAGTTCCTTTACATTATGAACCGATAGCAGTTGTATGAGTTTAAAATAGTTTAAAATTCGAAGGTTTTCTCCAATAATATGGTTTGATAAATTTCTATCGAAGGTCATTATACTTTTCACATACTAAAATAAAATGATATTCATCTTCAATTACTTGTTTATCACACATATTACAAAGTCTCAGATGTCTCTCAATATTATAAAATCGACCAGTTTCTATATTCAAACAGTGAGCAGATATGCGATATTTGCAAATAAATGGTTTATAAATATAATTTACAGCATGATTTAAATAAAATTGTAACATGTTGGCGAGTCTTCAAAAATGAGTTCATTTCACTATGAAAGCTACCCTTTACTCTATCTTTGAATTCACTTAAAAACAAATCCACATTTTACACCCTGATATAATCATACATCCTGGAACCCATACATGTATAATATGTCTCTAATTCGACAGGCCCAGTTATATTTGTCGTTTGGTTTTTTTTATTACATCTCTCGAGCATTTCTTCATAACAACATTTAAGAATACAGTTATCAGTACATACTAGTAATAACTTAAACTAATATTTTAACTTTCGACAATATCTTTCTATAAACATAGGGTATCGTCCCAACTCACAATAAACCATATAATTAACAGTAGATGCTTTCACCTTTAATATACGTTTTAAGAATTTCATTTGAACTTGTTCGATATCATCACATTTGTGATTTCCCCAAAATTCAAAACTTTAATTCAAAATACTTGCTACATACGTGTCAAACACTGACAGCATAGTTTCAAAATTAAAACAGTCATCCTGCAATTTACTATACAGACTAAATAATGCTTTACGACCTTGGTTTGCTAATGATTTTTGAGTATATGTAAAATAACCATTATATCTAAATAAAATACCCAGATATACAAATTCATCACACATATCTATTGAATTTCCATTTAAATACCATCTCTAATTTGCTTTAACTTGTCCTCTGTTTCTGAATACAACAATTTTGTTTTTAAACAATCAATAAATAAATTGTACTTATCAGAATAGACATTTAAACAAAATCATCTTTTGTAAATCTTCAATATTTTCACTGAACAATATTGTGTCATCTGCATACATAAGTAAATACAAGTTCCACATTTTTAACTCATAAGGTTGACATCCTTGACTAATAAGCTCTATTTCCATGTCATTTACGTACAATGAATATAAAAATGGGGATAACGATTCCCCCTGCATTAAACCAACATTACTATTAAAGAAATTTGAGAAGTTACCATCAAATTTTACTCAACATTTAAGTTTTGAATACATAGATTTTAATACATTTAATAGTTTACCAGTTACACCTAATCTAATAAGTCGTAACCATAATTTCATATGTGTGACACTGTCAAACGCCGTTTTATAGTCTACAAAACAACAATAAAATCTTTTACCAGATCTCAAAGATTTTGAAATTAAAAAATTGAGAGCGAAGATGGCGTCAGTAGTACCATAACTGGGTCGGAAGCCAAACTGGGTATCTGTTAGTACATCATGGTTTCTACTCCATTTAGTAAGTCGAGCGTTGATGAGAGTTGTAAACAGCTTTCCAACATGGGACACAAGAGATATTCCACGAAAGTTTCCAGGCTGATTAACGTCACCCTTTTTGAATACAGGGATAATAATACTTTTTACTCACAATGAGGGAAAGTCACCATTTGTAAGAATACAGTTAAATATTTTACACAACACAGGTTTAATGAAATTTTTACTCATAATACTGTACTCGTTCATCATATTATCGTATCCTGTAGATTTGTCTCGTTTTAACTTTTTAATACCATTATCAAGCTCTTTTTCCGTAAATGGAGAATCAAGCTCATCGAACACAGTACCTGTATTTTCGCCTGGTAAATCTTGCGGGTGTATATCTGGGTTTGAAGTTAATTTCTTAAAATGTTCTTCAAACTGCTCTAAAGTAGTTATATTAGGATGCATAACCTTTTTACGTTTCTTAAATTTCCTATAGAATTGTTTCGGATTAGTCCTTTTTAACGAAGCCAACATGTTACTCTGAGTCTATTTTCATTGGACCGGTACTTATTAAAAGTTCCTAGTGCCTGTTGGTAAGCATTATATAAGTTTTTACATTCATCTGTAAACCATGATTTATCCGTTGTAGTTCTAAATTGTTTATAATCATCAGTACATATATCACAGTATTTTTTAAGTCTAATTTCTGACTTTGTAAACTGTTCAAAAATATCAGACAAAAGTTTATTTAATTCATCCACGCATATATTGGTGTCACTATTTTCATCTATATTGGTCAACATATCCTCAAACTGCTGGGCGTTAGACAACAAACTCTCTCTGACGTCATCTTCGCACTCGTTTCTCCATTTAAAAGTATTATAAACATGATTACCACATGAGCATTGATCTTTGATCAAATTTACAGTATTGTCCCTAAGGTAAAATTGAACTGACAATGGAGCGTGACATGTAAAACTGGTAAACATTCCTACGTTAATACTCTTTACAATCTTAACTATATTCTCAGATAATAATAAATAGTCAAGTACACTACAACCATTTTTATTATTAAAAGTTATTTTACCACTATCTTCGCCAAAACGTCAGTTACAAATGCGTAACCCGGAGGATTTACATGATTGTAAAATTTTTGTTCGAAACTGTTGGGCACTTTTGTATCCTCGGAATGTCTTTGTACAAAATCTTGCCTATCATTTTCATAATCAATAAATGAGATATTGTCTTGTAATAATGGATCTAAGAAATCGTTCAATAAATAGTCCGGTTTCAAACCAACACGACCATTTAGGTCTCCTAAAACAGCTACTGTACCAATATTAGAAAGAGATTCTATTTGTTCTTGCAAAATATCAAATACATCACAGTTATATTTACGATAAAACACATTTTTATCTGGAGGCATATATATAGAACATATGTATAAATCTAAATTATCAGGTGTTATACTTTTATCAATTTTAAACCAAATCATACAATCCACACAACATTTCACAATTTCAATAAAATCCAATTTTTTTTTTATAAAACACTACTATTCCATCCCCGTTACATTTCTCTCTGTATAAACACTTTTTGACGTAACCTTTTAGATCAAAGTCTCCAGGGAATTTGACCCAGCACTCATTGAAGCACAGAATATCGTATTTCTTTATAATTTAATTTTTTTTCCATCTTTTAGCTTTCGTATTATTCCTTTCGAAATATTCCAAGAACACACATTTAAACACTCATGATTTCCCGTTTTAGTATTACATTTGTTTAGTTTAACATCACACTCCGCTGGTCCCTACTCCTTCCACAATTGACCGTTAACAAATAGCTTATCGCCGAAAATATATGCCTTCTTATGATTTTTCCGCTGTTGTTTCAAGTACAACCTTTGGATAATGGGGGCTTATACCAAAATGTGTTTCCTTTAGGCGATTCGATACACTGCGGACATACTCCCTGTCGGACATATCGCAGAATTTAGCCACGATTGGTATAGGCTTTGACGCGTTAGTGTTGGGTTTTCCTAATCGGTATGCCTTTTCAATTTTAATTTTGTGTCTAGCATTTCAATGTTAAGAAATTGTTCACAAAAATTAAGCACTGTGTCGACACGGTTTTCACTCACTTGTACCGCGTCACTCTTCTTATCCACTGTCCTTGTTGCACCCCCCTTATTCTCATTATTCGTTTCAACATTGTCATATTTTTCTTCCAGCGCAAAGAACAGAAGGTTTTGTTTCAGATTATCTGTTTCTATGTCTATCAGTTTGTCTCGGACACATATTGTGTCTGTTTTTGTCGTCTCAATACCATTGTTGATACAATCTACCCTCTTTTTAAGAGCTAAGTGTTCATCTTTAATATCAGATAAAACTTGTGCACTTTCTTCCAACTTGCTTATTCTGTCTTTGCATTGGATCATTTCGTTATCAAGCTTATTGTGTTTTGTGTCCATCTTTTCTAAACGTTCTTCAATTTTATCTAGAGTGCTTACTTTTGTCTCGACTCTTGCCATACGATGGCAGAGCTCTTTGAAATAAGAATCAATTGCGGGTGGTTTGGGGGATGGCGGCATTGGTGTTGTCATCATCGGCGGAGGGTACGACATGTATTGGGGCATACTTTGAAATCCCATAGGTGTACTTGTCATTTGTGTGTATTGGGGTCCTTGATTTAGTGAGTTATTCATTGCCATACTTGTATATTGATCGGAACTTGAGTTGTCTTCACTAAGTGTGTCTGAACGTACCTTGTTTTTGTTATTGTTTTCTTTGTTTACGTCCATACACTGTCTTTTGCTCGTTAAACCAGATAGGTCCGATGAGGAAGAATTTTCATATTTGTATTTATGGGCTGTTGATCGCCGTGGTCGATACAGCTGAGTCATTCTCTCTTTTCTTAAATTTTACTTTAAATGCATTTACCAGTATTCAAATATTCTTGCGATTTAAACAACCATCATGAGCGTTTTTCAAAGACTATTTGAAAAATGATACCATGGAAATAACACTTTCATGCCAGTCTTTAGCATTTGTGGAATTGATTCAACCCAAAGGGGGGCAAAATTTATTATAACATTATAAATGGCAAATCAGACTAATTCAAAGGGAAACACCATTAGTTATAACATTAGGTCTTTTTGTTCACTCATCGATTTCAATATATTGGAATTTTATGCGACTGTCATACAAGTGAGAGGTTTTCTATCTAGAAACACAAGGTTTAATCCACCATTTTTTACATAAGGAAATGTCTGTACGAAGTTAGGAATATGATAGGTTTTCGTTTGATGTGTTTGAGCTTTTGAATTGATTACGTACTTATCGTTTCGGATTTTCCTCGTTTTGTTAAGTGTAATTAATTATGGACTAAAACTCTGGGAGGGTGGTCCTTACTATGCAGTGGGTGGTAGGAAACAACTGCTAGAATAGGTCTATAGTCAGGTTTACAATTATTGTTAAGGTCGCAAAATGACGATGAAATAATTGCAAGGTTGCTAATATGCAAATAAACTCATCCCAGATACCAGGATTAAAATGTAAAAAACTCATCAGTGACGCTCGAATCAAAATAGGTTGAAAAGACCGAATAGTACGAAGTTGGAGAGCATTGAGGTCCACAAATTCCTAAAAGTTTTGCCAATACAACTAAGGTAATCTATTCCTGAGGTAGAAAATCCTTAGTATTTCTAAAAAATCTAAATTTGTAAACAGTTAATTTATAATTATGACCATATCAATGATAATTCATGTCAACACAGAAGTGCTGACTACTGGGCGTGTGATACCCTAGGGGAATAAAACTCCACCAGTAGTGGCATCGACCCAGTGGTTGCAAATAAACTCATCACATATATCAGGATTGAAATTTATCAGTGACGCTCGAATAAAAATAGGCTGAAAAGTCCAATTAGTACGAAGTTAAAGAGCATTGAGTACCAAAATTTCCTATCAGTTTTGCCAAATTCAGCTAAGGTAATCTATTCCTGAGGTAGAAAAAAGTAATCAGACATCGATATTTTCCTATAGATTCGTATTTAAATAAGCAAAAACCGGTGACATTATATATCTTTTATCAGCAGATGTCGTACATGTATCACGTGAAAAAAAAAGAAAGTCAACTTTCAAAAATGAGTAATTAAAATATGCCGAGGAATTCATCTCTTAAAAAAGGAATAGGAAGCATGGACTATTGCAAATTGTTTTAAAAATGTGAAAAAATAAAAACAAAACATCAATGATCCGATTTTTACGGAAGTGAATTCAAATATGTATGCAATTAAGTTACTCCTCATTACAGGAGCTGGTATCGTTTAGAGGTCGGTTCAACCCCTTTTATTATGATTCAGTGTGGATACATTTTTTTACAAAATTAACACAGAATATAGACTTTTGTCTAGATTTAAAATAAACGTCGGTGAACAAAACTGTCAAGAGAGGTGCAATGTGGGTACTTTCATTTAAGCTTTAAATACATATTTGTTACCAAATATATATAATTAAAAGGGTATGCTTTGTTTTTATATTACAGCAGATTCCAACGAGTATGAAGCTACAGGTAGATTCTTTGGTTAGCTTCCTTGCTAGCTCAACCATGAAATGATTATTACCTTAAAATTGGGAGGAGCATAGCACTAATTCATCATCCAATGAAAACACTCATATCAATGGCCTGTTTATAATAATAATGTATGTTTCATACAAACAGGTTTACCTAAACAACTTTGCAAATTAAATTTAATTTCTTATAGTCTTTGATTGAATTAAAAAATTCTTTGTATTACAATAAATTAGAAGCGGAGTTACGGTTTATTTTTTGTTCAAGGATGATAATATTTAGTGTTGATTCAATGCTAAACAAATAGAAATTTTATATATAGAAAATCCACATCATTTCCCCTTGTACTCTCATAGTTGGCAATTTGGTACTTGATAGATGGAGGAGCAGTGCTAGCAATGATTTCCTAAAAAACAAGTTTAGAAATTTAGATATTGGTTTAAACATATATATATAAATATGGACCAATTCAAGTACACCTTCTAGGATGCGCTCGACTTTCGTGACTTAGCACGATTTTTTTTTAATTTAAAGGTTGTAATAGGACTTTTTGTAAACTTTAAACGCTAGCACATCATAGAAAATCAAGAGAGTAATCTATGCTTCAAATTTTATAACAAAAATATCTGTGGATTTTCTACAAAGATCTTGGTTTTTTTGACACAAAATCCTGTTTAACTTTAAAAATGCAATGAAACTATTAATAATAATGCTTGCTTGAAGTTTCCCCTTTGTATATGTACAAAATGGCCCATCTCTATTATTCATTATCTTTGCTGTTTTTATACTATTGCAGTTTGAAAAATTCGTAATTCAAAGGCAACAGAAGGATATTTACGCCGTGATTGTACCATTGTAAAGTATATACACATAACTGTATTTATAAATGAACTGAGTAATTGATTGAATTAATAAAATTGGCAATTCAAACACACCTACAACATGCTTGTGAATATTTAGATTGAAAACTTATTTTTAAACTGACTTGTAAAAACTTGTAAAACTAGTTTTACAATGTTTATATTCTGTCACTAGTTCTGATTGGTTCTCTGTTTAACTATTGACTCCACCCACAGGCTTGTGTACCTTACCTAATAATGATTTCATGGTTGAGCTAGCAAGGAAGCTAACCAAAGAATCTACATATAGCTTCATACTCGTTGGAATCTGCTGTAAAATACACGAGCATGATGGGTTAATCGATGTATCAACTGCTCACCTCTACTGAAAACAGATGGAAGTGTTTCCCCGAGGATTATACAGAATACAAAAAGGGCTGAATTGGCGTAGTATGCAGAATACACAACGTAATTAAAGCACAACTGATAAGTCTTATAAGTACCTAGTATAAATATTTGTGAGGTCAACCATTTTTTAATAAGCGCATTTGCTAATGCGAATATGGTGAATTTTTTAACCTTACGTCAATACTTTCCATACTCTTGCTGTGTGCAATCTTTTAATTGATAGACCTGAGACCTTTTCCATTTTGATCTTCCCTCAATTGGTTTATTACACAGGTAACCATAGGGAGGCATATGGGGGTCAAAATCGCCACTTATTAAACTAGAGTTTATCTTGAATTTATGTCCAAAAACTACCTTGACTACCCTTGTGATTTCGCACCGTCGGTGATATGTTTGCCTATCTACAGTAGTTTCATTCAAAAGAAGCATAAACATGGGTAAACTTTGTCTTTAAAGGACGATATCTCATAAAAGAAGTCGACTAATAATTACGGTCATTTAACCTAGTCGTAGAATCTGTCCTGCTGATGCTCTTTGCTTTTTACAGTTTCTCTTTATCTACTTTAGTTCCTTAAAACACCAAAATATGTAAAATTCGTATTTCAAGGGGCATTACTTCTAAAAGGATTGTTGAACACACTAATGGATAAAAGATTCTTTTTTAAAGGGCAACAACTCCTACAAGAGTCTACTGACAATTTCGACCATGACAAGTGATTTGTAGATCTCGTCCTGCTTATCGTCTTACCTATTTACAGCTTCACTTATTCTGCAATGATAGTTTTTAATGGTAATCGTCGTTTAAAGGTAACAACTCCTATATGATTTACAAACAGACAAAAGGTAGATTAAAGCTTTCCTAAAAATTCAGTCCCTGTCAGATTTTCTTAACCTTAAACGGTTTACAAGATAGTAGATAATAAAACAATGATCACCATACATATTTTTGAAACTAAATATCCTACGATTGATTGTCGCCATGTTTAATTTCTATCTGGTCGAGTAGTTATTCTAAGAGGAAAATATTCTTTAAAGTTATCGGACGACGCACAGCGGATGCCTTGCGATGCCAAAAGCTCCCCCTCGCCTTTTGGTCCAGGTGAGTTAAAATGAAGAGTGTTTGTGGATAATGCGAGTTTGTATCCTAGGCATGGCTATTTTTATTTACATAGGATATGAATTTTTAGCAATTTCCACAAAGATTAGCGCTTGTTCATGGGCTATATAATAGGAGTGTAAGCCGCAATTTCGATAACTTGCAGAACATTTTTTCTCAAAGCTTATGGGTGTCACATGTGGAGAAGGATCTGCTTACACGTCCGGAGCACCACAGATCACTCCCAGTTTTTGGAGGGGTTCGTGTTGCTTAGTCTTTACTTTTGTATTTTGTGTCTTGTGTACTTTTATTTGTCTGTTTGTCTAATTCATTTTTAGCCATGGCGTTGTCAGTTTATTTTCGATCTATGAGTTTGAATGTCCCCCCTAGTATCTTTCGCTCATCTTTTTCAACAACATACGATTTGATATGAACTCAATACCGATCATACAATCATTATATAAAGGTTCTCAGTCACCAAACATTTCTTCTTTTTTTCTTTCGAATTACAGATATGTCTAAAAAATAAAAGTGAATTAAATCTATCCATTTGTGTGTTTTCTTAAGTTGCCTTATATATGTTCATAGATATCCATCAATTATAAAAAATACAATGTCCCGCCGGCCTTGAGCTGAATGTAAAACAAATCTAAAGTAAAACGAAGTATTTGCGGATTTAAATTTTAAATGTAAATTTTACTTTAATAATTATATAATAATGATATTATACTTCAACCGGGTCTATAGTTTAATAAGTGGCGATTATGCTTCCTTATTTTTATGGTTACCTGCGTAATAAACCAATTGAGGGAAGATCAAAATGTAAAGGGTCTTAAGTCTAGCAATCAAAAGATTGCACACCACGAGAGAGTGGCAAGTATGGACATTAAGGTCGAAAATACACCATATTCGCATTAGCAAATGCGCTTAATAAATGGTTGACATCTCAAATATTTATACTAGGAACTTAGTTCATAAGACATATCGGTTGTGTTTTAATAACGTTGTTTATTCTGCAAACTACACCAATTAAGACCCTTTTGTTTGCTATATAATCCTCGGGGTAACGCTTCAAATTTTTTTCAGTAGAGGTGAGCAGCTGAGACATCGAGTAACCAATCAGGCTCGTGTATTTTGTATAAAAACAAAACAGACCCTTTTAAATATTTGAGAACTAAAAGGTATTTATAGCTTAATTACTAGTGAAAGTATTCACATTGCATCTATCTTGACAGTTTTTTTCACCTACGTTTATTGCAGATCTAGACATAAGTCTTTATTCTGTGTTAATTTTGTAAATGTATCCACCCTGAATCATAAAAAAGGGGTTAAGCCGACCTTTAAACGATCCGAGCTTCTGTTATGAGGAGTACCTAACATGCTTAAATATACTCCCATAAAAATCGGGATCATTGATGTTTTTTTTTTCTCCACATTTTTAGAACAATTTGCCAATAGTCAATGCTTCCTATTACTTTTATAAAGAGATGAATTCCTAAGCATATTATAATTACTCATTCTTAAAAGTTGACTTTTTTTGTCAACGTTTCCGTAAATATTACTTTTTTTTCACGTGATACGTCATCTGCTTATACATAATGTAACCGGTTAGTGATTATCTAAATACATGTTGAAAGACGTTCATAGCTGCAAAATATAAAAGTGCATTTATTTTCTAAAAAAACTTGATCATTCCCGCTACTTTTTTTGTCTTAACAGATACAAATTGTCTTATTGGTGCAATTTAGTTTTTGTGTGCGATATCAATGTAACGCTATTTCACGAAGAAATAAATAGATTTGAGAGATAGTAGATACATTTTCGATATTGGCATCAAACGAATCTATGAGAAAATAACGTTGTCTGAATACATTATACACTTGCATATCAGCAACCTTGCATTTATTTCATCGTCATTTTGCGACCTAAACATGCATCGTAAACTTGAAAAAAGATTTATTCCAGCAGTTCTTTCCTACTACCTTCTGCATAGTAAGTGCCTAACTCCCCGGAGTTGTAATCCATAATTTATGACACTTAACAAAACGTATGTGTTGAAAAAAGTAAAATTACAAAATTACCGAACTCCGAGGAAAATTCAAAACGGTAAGTCCGTAATCAAATCAAAAGCTCAAACACATCAAACTAATCGAAAACAACTGTCATATTCCTGACTTCGTACAAACATTTCCTTATGTAGAAAATGGTGGACTAAAACTTGTTTTATAGCTAGGTAAACCTTTCACTTGTATGACAGTCGCATAAAATTTCATTATATTGAAAACGATGAGTGAACAAAACAAATCTAATGTTATAATAAATGTAGTTTCCCTTTGAATTAGTCTGATTTGCCATATTTAAGGTAGCACAATACAAAGATTTTTTCACTCCCAATCAGACAACTTTAAACTGATGTAATTCATTTCATCCTTCTTTATATTTTATAAATGAGGTACCAAAAGAAAGAAGAAAGATTAATCTTTCAAATTGTGATAATTTCATTATGACATAATTATTACATAATTAATTATTATGTAATTAGTTGCTATATTGTGATGTCCACACTTGAATGAATTTAGCGTCTTTGTTCTTCATAGCATCCAAAAACATTTTATAGATTCTTATACTACACAGCTTGACCTCCAAAAATGTGTCTCAGATTTCCAAAAACATCAATAGAACAAATTTTATACCCAATTGAATTTAGTGGTCTCTTATGAATTGATGCTGCAAATTTCATTGAAGATTTATGAGAGAATGAAATACAATAGGAAAAATCTGAGACACAGTTTTGGAGGTCAAAATATGTTGTGCAAGAATCTATAAAAATGTTTGGGATGCTATGAAAAACAAAGAAGCTAAATTCATTTAAGTATGGGCATCACAATATGGCAACTAATTACATAACAATTAATTATATAATAATTATGTCATAATGAAATTATCACAATTTGAAAGATTAATCTTTCTTCTTTCTTTTGGTGCCTCATTTATAAAATTTAAAGAAAGATAAGTGGAATTACATCAGTTTAAAGATGTCTGATTGAGGATGAAAAATCTTTGTATTGTGCTACCTTAATGTTATAATAAATGTTGTCTCCCTTTTGGATTGATCCAGTTCCACGAATACTTAAGACTGGCATGAAAGTGTAATTTCCATGGTATCATTTTTCAAATATTCTTTGAACAACGGTTATGATGGTTGTTTGAATCGTAAGAATACTTTTATACTTGTAAATGCATTAAAAGTGAAATTAAAGAAAAGAGAGAATGACACGGCTGTTTTCTTTTTTTTTCTTAGATACATTGCGCTTGTTTTTTCATACCTTCTATATATTATCATATAATTCATGTACACACGTGACAAATTATTTCATAATTTTTTATTTTAGTATATGTGAAAATAAATTGTACAAGTTGTTAACATAAACTTTTGCACATCGATTTGACACAGTTCACATAATCAGAAAAACTATTGTTTTCTAATCTTGCGAAAACACAACATTGGGACCAGGAAACGAAGTAACTCAAGGAAAATGCCGATCGAGCTGGCAAATCAAGTTATCCTGAGGTAACATCTTAGTTTAAACGGACTGTGTATATGTAGTGAGCATCATCTAAAATAAAAATAAAAATAAATTTTAAACAATGTATGAGTCCAATGTATCTGAATATTTCAAAATTAAGGTATCATGTTTTTACTAAACTATTATTCTTCCGTCCCCTTAATTCGTTCATTATCACAACTTGGTCACATATTAGAATCACGCTTTCACTGGACATTTGTTGTCGATAATGCATTTGTTTTCGTATTTCACAGCTCAGAATTATAACGTCTTCTTTTTGCTTGTTGATAAATGTACTAGTTAGTGAGATTTCTACGGTCAATTACAGTATACAAAAAACAAAAATGTGTTTAAGTTACAATCTTTTAACGTACTTTTTACTTACAGCTTATTATTTCACGATAAAAAAAGGTGCTATTCCAATTAAAAAGTGATTGATAAAAATCTTTTTCTTGGTCAGCAAGTGGGTCACATGGTATTTCCTTGTCGATTGATTTAAGGTCAGTTGTATCGAGTGTCATAGCAAAACACAAATGAATGATAAAAGCGCAACGTGTCGATATTTCACTGGGAACATTAATGAAGTATCCGAAATTAATTCTTATTTGGTGTCTTAAACAAATTATCTGCTAATCACATTGCCGTGATTGTGCTCTTTATCAGTACAAAAATGTTTAAAAATGCCTTATGTGACCAATTTATCGAAAAATATATTATATCAGTAAAACCCCAAAGAAGATTTACAGAATGAAAAAAGAAGAAACCTTAGATCTCATATTGGTTGAACGTTTTGATTAACAATTTATGAAAAACAGATGGGGTTAAGGTGGAAATGAGATACTGGTTTGAGATTGTGAATTCAAACATCGGCTTAGAAAAGTACAATAGCAGAAGGAACGGGCATTAAACCAATGACACCTGGTTTCGGACAGGTAATTAGTCATTGGGATATGCATGTCCTGATAGACTGACTTTTAGCGTCTATTCTATCTAAAATGATGACACAATGAATGTTGTATTATGTTTACTTACAGGTTTCAACCCAAGCTACTGGTCAATGAGTTTCCGGTGGCGTTTGTGAGGTCCAGGAGAAGCAAGAATCCGAACACTGAAATACAGATCATATGATATTTTAATATTTTTAAATTACTATAATAATGCAGAAATGTTGAAAACATACGCCTGTTAGCAAACAATTGGTATGTACTTGTATAAGTATTTAGACAAGAGACCGAACACTGAAAGCAGATAAATAGTGTATAATGTTTTTGTTAACAAACTATAATAATATATAATCGTAGAATATATAAGCTCCATACTAATACTCGTTTTTTTTATCAAATCAATTTTAAGTATACAAAATTGAGAATACAAAATACTTATTTTGCTGTTGGAATGAAAGAAATGATAAATATATAAGATTCTTAATAACCATAGATGTCCTTCAATGGTTATTAACGTATTTTTGTTTAAATATAAGACTTACAGTAGTTAAGAAGTTTGGCTCCTTTGAGTTGAGCTGTGGCAGCGTTTCCATAGTTGTACAGTCCTCTCTGTTGTGTGTAGGCATTAAGTTGATTCTGGTAGTAAGCTGGGTATCCTGACTGGTATCCGGATTGGTATCCGTATTGCTGGGCCATGACGAAAGCAACCAGGCATGGGACCAGGACAAGGATGATGGATTTGTTCATTTTAATGGTATTTGGTGACTAGAATTAAGAAATATTTAAATTTTCATTTATTATGACAATATAATGTATGTTGAGAAAGTTATTCTTGCGAACGCTTAAATAATAACACGAATTATGCATTGACAGGCACTTTTACAAAATTGAAAGAAAATGAATAAAAAATAAATAAACAAATAAACAATTAACAAACAAATAAATCTGTATGTTCTCATACATATTTTTTTGTGCACCAATATCTCAATGTTTAATACTGTTTTACTAAATATTTATTGTAAAACATCGTGTGAGCCTGCAACATCCATGAAAATAAAGATTCCTTGAAATTAATATAAAAAAAATATTGAGATATCTTACAATATGACAAAATGTTCTAAATGATGCTTCCGATAGACTTCATAAGTAAACATGTTGAAATTATAGAAGAAGTAATCGTTGTGAATTTTATTTGAAGCATGAATGAAACATTTTGTTTGATACGGATGGCATATAATTCAGCTTTAAGACTTACCTGATATATCTGATTGAGAGTTATCATATATATTTTTTCTTTTTATAAATTTCATGATAAAAATATTATGAATGGCAAGTTCAAATTGGTTAAATGGTTCTTCACCATGTTGATATTTGTGTAAGTTTAACAACAAAGTAAATAGTTGTTTTGAAATAAATTAAACATCTAAGACTCACCTGAGATATCTAATTGACAGTTATCTGTACGAAATAATTCTGAAGGTCTTTATATACTACCAAGGTTTAAATTTTGAAAGTTTACATCATATACATAGGAAACACTTACAAGTATTATATAGATCGACAGTATATGTAAGTCCATGTAATACATGTACATGTAGTTGTGCACTAGACAAGGAACTTGTTCTGTAAATACGTAGACTTATTATTAACAATTTCAGATTTAGTAAGTTTTAGATTGATTTTATTCGAAGTATAAAAAATAATTATCTTAATAGGTGTGGGATGCAAAATGTAGGTAAACAGGACATTAATTTATTAAACGAACGCAACATTTATACTGCATCCTCAGATCTGAGTTATTCAAAAGTTTGAATTTCGAGCATTTAGGACAAAGTTAACATCGGAACTAAACACATTTATTTCTAAAAAAAAAAAAAAAAAAAAAAAAAAAAAAAAAAAAAAAAAAAAAAAAAAAAAAAAAAAAACAGTTGTTGGCATGACACGGGTTATGTTCTTCTCATATATTTTATGATAGTATGATACTAAACCCCTAACGGGATGGATTGTACCTGATATTCATATGATGAAGACATAATCTTTCAATCAGTTTAAATGAGGTCTGGAGCTGGCATGTCAGTTAACTGCTAGTAGTCTGTTGTTATTTATGTATTATTGTCATTTTATTTATTTTCTTTTGTTACATCTTTTGACATCAGACTCGGACTTCTCTTGAACTTAATTTTAATGTGCGTATTGTTATTCTTTTACTTTTCTACATTGGCTAGAGGTATAGGGGGAGGGTTGAGATCTCATAAACATGTTTAACCCCGCCGCAATTTTGCGCCTGTCCCAAGTCAGGAGCCTCTGGCCTTTGTTAGTCTTGTATGATTTAAAATTTTAGTTTCTTGTGTTTAATTCGGAGTTTAGTATGACGTCCATTATCACTGTACTATTATGCATATTTTAGGGGCCAGCTGAAGGACACCTACGGGTGCGGGAATTCTCGCTACATTGAAGACCCATTGGTTGCCTTCGGCTGTTGTTTGCTCTATGGTCGGGTGGTTGTCGCTTTGACATATTCACCATTTCCTTTCTCAATTTTACATACACAATTTGGAGGTTCTCGAAAAAATAATTGTGAACTGTATTTTGTGAGACGGCTACTTATAGCATATTTGCTATTTATAAATTAAAACAATTAGCAAAGTCATGAAGAATTCTTGTCTTGACGGTCTATTTCTATCTGTGACAGGAGAGTTTTTCGGATAGTTAAGGAAAATGAATAGAATGTTTTCTACAAACATTTTGCATTAAATTTTGAAATCGGTTTTGATAAGGCTTATTTAAGTATTTACGGGACGGATACATGTTCTACGATATCAGTACACTTGTCAGGTTGCAAGACAAGAACTATCATAGCATGTTATTTTGTTATGCTTCACTTATGGACATTATGTTTTTCGGTCTATGCGTTTGTTGTACCGTTCGTCCGTCCGTCCGTTTGTCGTACCGTCCGTCTGTCCGTTTGTTCGTCCGTCCGTTCCGCTTCAGATTAAAGTTTTTGGTCTCGGTAGTTTTTGATGAAGTTAAAGTCCAATTAACTTGAAACTTAATACACATGTTCCATATGATATTGTCTTTCTAATTTTAAAGCCAAATTAAAGTTTCGACCGGTTCACTGTATCCTTGTACCGGCATCCTTGTACTATGGACACTTTCTTATTTATTCTTTTATTTTATTGGTTATTTTACTCGCTTTCATAATTATTTTAAAATTACGGCAAAGGTCTCAACTTATTTTCTAGTTGATGGCTATCACGAAGAGCAATGTATATATACCACTGTATAACTAAGTAGATGTGTCAATTTGCTCTACAGTTTCTGTTCCATAGTTCTCTTGTATCTTTAGACTTTAGATCTGATGATTTTTGGGTAGAATTGAGATAGAAAAAGACTAAGAAAAGTAGGAATTTTATGAAATGATCGACAGTTCCAGCAAGAACATTTTTTTTAATGATAACTATTTTGTTTCAAATATAACACAAAAAGTTATTATGGGAAGCCTATTCCTAACAGGAAATATTTCTTTTTTGTTACACAAATTTACTGACCCCGAACATTCAAAGTTTTCCTTTAATTGCGTTTTTTTTGGAATTCTATCGTGCAGTACTACTTATGTACGTTTCACTTTTCACCTTTTTTGCAATATGTAACAACTTTGTACTCTAATATAATTGGATCTTTAAATGGAATTTTCTTTCAGATTATGGTACTATAGAAACCTACAAAAATAAAATTGTATATTGAATCACAAGACAGGTACCTCAAAATTGTAGTCCAAACCTAATACAGTACTGTAAAATAACTGGTACTGACTAAGTTTAAGATTTAGTATTAAAATATTACAATATCTGCAATGTATGATTTCACTAAGTTTTATCACATTTTACCTTAAATATTGAATTCTTAGGGGAAAAGCCTTTATCCTAATCGATACTTTGCAAAAACAGTATGATAATATTTCTCTATTTTAAAAAAAAATATTCTGTGATTTTTTCGTAAAAGAAGCGAATATGAAATTTTGTATTTTCATATTGTATATCTATTTGAAAATTCAAATGAAATATATCGAAAAGTAAACCATGAAAGTAACTATATTTGTCTGCATATTTCTTGATGTGTTTATAAACATTAACTTTGTATCAATATTTCACAGAAATTAATGTATTGTAAGTCGTTAGAGTTATACCCTACAATACATGTAACATGCTTGGACAGAGAAGACGGAAAATAGCATGCTTAACTTTAAAACGACCCTATAATAAAGATTTCACGAAACAATGATTTTCTGATAATAACAAAGTCATGAAAGTAGAAACACATACAAATTCAATGTATTAGAAAGGAAAAGAGAGCTATGAAGGTATTCACACAACGATAATACCGTAAAGCGGGTTATTTTCGCGGGGTGTACATTTTCGCTTATTTTCGCGGATTCCGCCAATTTAAAAGTATACATGCAAAGGTATTCATAAAAGTTTTGAATCCGCCAAAATAATAACCGCTAAAATATTTCGTATACCTTATTCAATGTAAATCGCGAAATTAAACACCCGCGAAAATAACCCGCTATACGGTATATAGTCTTAATGAAGCAATTTTTAACATCCTTTGAACTATTCAAAAGTAAAATAACAAAGATACCGAATTTAAAGCTATTATTTAAATTATCAAATTAAAAATTGACATATTCATCAGATGCCCTCAAGGTGTACATCGTCCATATAGTAGTTACTTTGAGAGAAGATTTTAATGTATATCTCGACATGAAGTAAATAAACAAAAATTAACATAATTAAATTTGAAACGAAAATTCTTTGAAGCATCTTTAATGTCAATGTTTAAGAATAAAAAAACCAAATAGCAAATTTTCATTAAATGCAACCTGTTCAAATCTGAAAATACTTCGTACTGGATTTGTTTTCATGTTCAGTTCGAGACCGGTTCGACTTCACAAATTGTATTTATTCTGATAAATCCTTACAAAACAATATAATACACTGTAAATGTGAAAGAGCAGATTTCGACCTTAATGATGATCGGTATTTGTTTTAAATCTAATCTTATATTGTAAGCACAATGAAAAGATTTTCTGTACATTATTCTCACATCATCACAATTGCGGATTGTTCTTTTATAATCAAAATTGTGTCTTACTCTCTAACTATTACAATTATGGCGCATGACCAATAACTAATCATCTTAAAAAAAGAAACAAATGACATATACTGTATAACTTAAGGGAAAACGGTAGTATTAAATTTTGCCAGCATTAGGTTGGCCTTTTGTGTACCCAAGGCAGGTGAAGGAGGTCAAATTAGGAGCGCTCTGATTGGATGTAAGGGTACACTATATTTTTTATTTATCTATGAATAACTGCAGTGTGTATATTTACAATATAAATTTTGAAACCTATTGAAATATTTTCTAGAAAAGACTTCCAAAATTTCATAAATTTGGTGCAAAATGACGGTGGGCATGGACAACATAAACAAGCTCCGTTGGAAGTTGGTCATGATACTATTTGGCTTTAATTTTTAAAACAGAATAATAAAGTACTAACACAACATATAACTGTTTTATCCAGGTTTTTATCTTAAAAAGTGGTAAATTTAGAAAATGTTAATATTGTCGCCTATGGCAGAATAAATAGTACCGTTTTCCCTATAGGTATCTGTGCCTATGATACAAACTTGCGTTATTCACACACAATGCTCTACTTATTTCACCTGGCACAAAGGTTAGTGTGAATTTTTTTAATATCATCATTAGGCGTCCGTTGTCCTTATTAAAACGCACGTATATAATTGTCTTATATTTTAAACTGTTAGAGTTAAACAAATATTGACCCGGAAAGAACTGTAAGGATTTACATTTTTTTGTATATATATCAAAACTGTTGGACAGCTTCCTTTGATAGGAGTGTTGTCTTAAAATGATGCATTTTAAGATAACCATAAAAAATTTAATTACACATAAAGTGAAAGAGTAAATAGCAAAACCACTTTATTTGGTCGTAATTGTCAGCCGAATCTTAAAGGAATAATTGCCCTTAGAAGACGATATTTAACCATTTTTGTGTTTTATTGGGAAAAGAGAGGCGAAAGATACAAGAGGAACAGCCAAACAAAAGAAGAATGGGAGAAACTATAAACAGCGAAAATGATCGTCATGCCATCGTCATATAAGTCAACGCTCCTTTAAGGATCATTGCCCTTGAAATGCGGATTGATTTTACACAATTTTCTGTTTTTAAGGAACTAATGTATATAGAGATAGACTGTAAAAGCATGTGATGGCCAAGAGCTAAATACAGGTCAAAAGGTTCAACCCGATAGCAGACTTCTTTTGGACTTGTCGCAGTATAGTACACCGTGCAAGACACTCATGGGTAGTCAATGTCTTTAATAACAACGCCGTGGTAATGTAAACAGAAAAATTTAACAGCACGACAACATCTTATCAGTAGTCAATATGACCGAAATTGACAGTTAACATTTGAAAGATGAATAGCTATTGAAAGATGAATGGTACCCACTTTTTTTTTCTCTTGCCAAAAATTATCAGAAATATTCTTATTGCGTGGTACCGAATTTTAGCCAAAATGACATTTTAGATATAAAGAATCCAAGACACTGTTATTCATAAGAAGCGAATATGCCGCCGCATTTGCTTCATTATATTTTGGTAAACGTACCTGTGTAATAAACCAGTTGAGGGTATATCAAAATAGAAAGTTTCCTTGGCTACTAAAGCCTGGCAAGTTTTAAAGATTTGATACAACGAAAGGATCTTAAATATCGAAGAAAGATCTGAAATACACGATCTTCTAAATTGAATTCATGAATTAACTGAAATAGTTTGACAACATAAAGCTAGCATGCACATGTCTAAAAAACGAAAATTGAACATATGGTGGCTGAAGAAAGTTGTTCATTCTGCATTATATAGACCCTTTATAATTACATTAGTTCGATCTTAAAAGCTCAGATATGTATGGGAAACTGAGTGCTGTAAACTGAGTTTACTGAAGTGGACAATTCAGTTGTTTCAATTGTAATAATGAGTAATATACAATTTTGTATAACAATCGATGAAACACGCATTCGTCAATTTTCAAGCGATATAGTTTTAGAGTGGGCAGGTTGTTCGTTCCTTAGCGTTTATTCACCAATGCTTGGCGTCACAAAATGAAATATTCGTACTAGATACTAAGTTGAAAAGACATATCAGTTCATTCAGTTGTAGATTACTGTTGTTTATTATGCAAACAAATGTCATTCCCACCTATTTGTATTCCGTTTAGTCCTCGAGAGTGGATGGGGCATGTCGATCGATCCTTTTGTGATTGGGATGAGCATCTGAGACATCCAGTAACCCGCCATGTTAGTATATTTGTAATATCAAAAACTAATATTCATCGGTGTTACGTTTTTCACGGAAAGGTCAATAGAGTTGAGAAATATCTAATATATTTTCGACAGGGGTTTATTCGAATCTGTTCAAAGAATCGACGTCTAATCCTTTCATATAATAGAACTTGAAATTTTACTACCAATTTTGCATCGCATTATCTTGACCTTATTCTATATCATTAACCTGAAAAATAGTGATGGATAAAGGCAGATGTGGTGTGAGTGCCAATGAGACAACTCTCCATCCAAATAACAATTTAAAAAAAGTAAACCATTATAGGTTAAAGTACGGCTTTCAACACGGAGCCTTGGCTCACACCGAACAACAAGCTATAAAGGGCCCCAAAATTACTAGTATAAAACCATTCAAACGCGAAAACCAACGGTCTAATCTATATAAACAAAACGAGAAACGAGAAACACGTATATATTACATAAACAAACGACAACTACTGTACATCAGATTCCTGACTTAGGACAGGTGCAAACATTTGCAGCGGGATTAAACGTTTTAATGGATCCAAACCTTCTCCCTTTTTCCGAAACAATAGCATAACATCACAACATAGAAAAACATACGATAAAATATCAATTGGCAGACTTAACTCAATCAAAAAACGTATGATGACCTATTTTAGGGGCTCGTCCCTACCACACATTACATGAGTAGTATTCCTGGATTTGTAAGGACAATAGAATTAATAGAAAATAAAAAATGACTCAGCTGTACTCTTAAATATCTTGCGCGAGTTCCATCTTGTATCACATATTCTAGTATACACACGATGTAATAAATACAAATATTTTATTTAAATATTTATTAAAATAAATTGTAAAAGATGTTAACATAAACTACTGTACATCGGTTAAGACACACTTATTATTTAGTATAATTATTCTTCTCCCGACTTGTGAAAACACAAAATTGGAACGATGAAACGTCATATTTTCTAGATATACAGGTCGAGAGGGAAACTGAAGTTATCCCCAAGTAGCATCTAGGCTTTAGCTGAATATGCATGGATCATTTTCTGAAATAAAAACATAAATGAAGTTTAAACAGAGTTTGAGTCATACGCATTGGGAAACGATGAAAAATTGTTATTATCATAACCCTAACTCAATTACCTATTAGAATCACACTTTCACTGGATATTTGTTTTCTATAACATCTTCTTATTACCCAATACAGAATAAAACGTTCTATTTCTTGCAATATGTTTGTAGACAAATATAAATGAGATTTTAGCACTTATAAGTGTATACCATTGTTATTTTGTAATAACTTTCTAACCTACTTTTGACAGTCAATATTTCATGATCAAAAACACCGATGAATACAATTTTTAGTTAAGATCATTCTCTTGGACTGCAAATGCGCCATATGGTCATTTTACCGTTGACCAGTTTAAGGTTAAGTGTTTCGGGTGCCATTTCAATACACAAGTGAATAAAAAAGCACAACTTGTCGATGTTTCACTGGGACAATTAATGAAGTTTCTTTAGTTTCATTCGTTTTTTGCGTGTCTTAAGGTAGATCATAAGTATACACTTTTTGAGACAGAATTTTCTTATAATGTGCCAAAATGAAGAGATTACTACGCTTTTTTCAAACATATAATTAAAAATATGGGCCACTATGCTATTTTTCAAGCTATGAGTCGTTCAAAATTGCCTAAATTCGGTTTGATTGTTCATGAAAAAACACAGTTTGTGCATAAAAAAAATTCAATGAGATAGAATTTTGATATAAATTGTATTGTGAGAAGATAGGTTTTTATTATATGTTTTAAGAAAATAAAAATAAAAAATGGTGTCACCGAACTCGTTTTCTTGCTACAAGTAAAAATAAAAAATGTCCCTATTAGTCCAGTATAAATTTTTTTACTAAAATAGTTATCTCCCCTTAAATGGCTCATTTTAAAAATAAATGATTCTAAAAAAAAAAACAAAATGATAATTGTTTGAATATTTTGAATAATACAATAGATCACCAAGTTTTCTTTATACAAATAAACAGTCTTACCATTAATTGCAAATCTGGCTCCAAATTTGCAAATTGGGGCAAATAACTAGACCGATTTTGTTCTGTGATTGTACAATCCAAGATGGCGGTATGCCATGAATCTACCTTAAAGTAACTATAATGATAATTACGACTGTGCTCCTTATTATCACAAAAATTCCGAAAAAAAGGCCTTTATATGACGCCAAAGATGTTTATAACGTTATTTCGATTTTACAATTAATGAAAAGGAGTTTGGTTCAGGTGCAAATGAGACACTGGTTTCCAAAAGTTATTCAAACAGCGAACTGTGAAAAGCATCATAGAATTTAAGTATGGAACAGACATTAAACCACTGCAATAGTGACACCTGGATTCGAACAGATTGGTGTTTATTAGAACATACATGTTCTGGAAGATTACATTTAATTCATTTTTTAAAGCAAACTTGTTTTACATTAATCTGTTCTATACACGGTTATATCTCGTATCTATTTGTTAAGACGTGAATAAACATGTACTCATATATAAAAAAAGAAGATGTGGTATGATTGTCAATGAGACAACAGTTACTGTCCACAAGAGACCAAAATGATACAGACATTAACAACTATAGGTCACCGTACGGTCTTCAACAATGAGCAAAGCCCATACCGAATAGTCAGCTATAAAAGGCCCCGATAAGACATGGTAAAACAATTCAAACGAGAAAACTAACGGCCTTATTTACATATAAAAAACCAAAACAAAAAAAAACAAAAAAACTCATATGTTGATTTTTAAAAGCCTTAATGGATGTTATACATTCCACATTCAATTATACTTACATAGTTTAACCTAAGCTGCTGGTCAATGAGTTTCCTGTGGCGTTTGTAATGTCCAAGAGAAGCAAAAATCCGAACACTGAAACAAGCATATTATGTCATATTTATTATTGTTTTATATTGCATCATGAATATTTAAAATTTTAGCTCTATTCTTATACTTATTAATTTATCAAATATTTTTGCAGTGTACAAAGATTTTTCATATATGATATGATTAATTTAAACTTTGAGTTGGAAAAGAGATAATAAAACTAAAGAGAATTTGTGGAATCTATAAATTTCAACGGTGCACGTTTGTGTTTACTAATAACTAAATTAGACTTACAGTAGTTAAGAAGTTTGGCTCCTTTGAGTTGAGCTGTGGCAGTGTTTCCATAGTTGTACAGTCCTCTCTGTTGTGTGTAGGCATTCAGTTGATTCTGGTAGTAAGCTGGGTATCCTGACTGGTATCCGGATTGGTATCCGTATTGCTGGGCCATGACGAAAGCAACAAGGCATGGGACCAGGACAAGGATGATGGATTTGTTCATTTTGATAGTATTTGGTGACTAGAATTAAGAAATATTTAAATTTTCATTTATATGACAATGTAATGTGTGTTATTCTTATAGTTATTCTTGCGAACGCTTAAATAATAACACGAATTATGCACTGACAGGCACTGTAACAAAATTGAAAGAAAAATAAATTTAAAAATAATAAATAAATAAACAATTAACTAACAAATAAATCTGTATGTTCTTATACATATATTTTTGTGCACCAATATCGCAATGTTTAATACTGATGTAATAAGTATTTATTGTAAAACATCGTGTTAGCCTGCAACATCCATAAAAATAAAGATTCCTTGAAAATAATATAAAATATATTGAGATATCTTACAAAGCGACAAAATGTTCTAAATGATGCTTCCGATAGACTTCATAAGTAAACGTGTTGAAATCATAGAAGAGGTAATCGTTGTGAATTTTATTTGAAGCATGAATGAAACATTTTGTTTGATACGGATGGCATATAATTCAGCTTTAAGACTCACCTGATATATCTGATTGAGAGTTATCATATACCTTTTTTCTTTTTATAAATTTCATGATAAAAATATTATGAATGGCAAGTTCAAATTGGTTAAATGGTTCTTCACCATGTTGATATTTGTGTAAGTTAAACAACAAAGTAAATCGTTGTTTTTAAATAAATTAAACATCTAAGACTCACCTGAGATATCTAATTGAGAGTTATCTGTATGAAATAATTCTGAAGGTCTTTATATACTACCAAGGTTTACATTTTACAAGTTTACATCATATACATAGGAAACACTTACATGTATTATATAGATTGATAGTATATGTAAGTCCATGTAATACATGTACATGTAGTTGTGCACTAGACAAGGAACTTATTTTGTATATACATAGACTTATTATCAACACTTTCAGATTTAGTAAGTTTTAGATTGATTTAAAAATAATGATCTTAATAGGTGTGGGATGCAATATGTAGATAAAACATTTATACTGCTTCATCAGATCTAAGTAATTCCAGTTTGAATGTCAAGCATTTACACAAAATAAACACATACACAATTTGGAGGTTCTCGAAAAAATAATTGTGAACTGTATTTAGTGAGACGGCTACTTACAGCATATTCGCTATTTATAAATTAAAACATTTACAACAAAGTCATGAAGAATTCTTGTCTTGGCGGGCGTTTTCTACCTGTGACAGGAAAGTTTTGCGGATAATTACAGAAAATAAATAGAATGTTTTATGCAAATATTTTGCATTAAATTTTGAAATGGGTTTTGATTTGGCATATTAAAGTATTCACGGGACTGATACATGTTCTACGATATCAGTACACTTGTCAGGTTGCAAGACAAGAACTATCATAGCATGTTATTTTGTTATGCCTCACTTATGAACATTATGTTTTTCGGTCTATGCGTTTGTTCATCCGTTTGTCCGTATGTTTTCTGCCAGTCCGTCCGTCCGTTCGTTCTTTCGTTCGTTCGTCCGTTCGTTTTTTCGTTCGTTCGTCCGTTTCGCTTTAGATTGAAGTTTTTGGTCAAGGTAGTTTTTGATGAAGTTAAAGTCCAATTGATTTGAAAACTTGACACATGTTCCATATGATATTGACTCTATAATTTTAAAGCCAAAGTAGAGGTAAGACCGGTCCATTGATCAAAGGGATTGATAGAAGAAGTGGGGCACCCTTGTACTATGGACACATTCTTATTTATTTTTTTATTTTATTGGTTATTTTTTTCGCTTTCATAATTATTTTGGTCTCTAAAATATTTACGGCAAAGGTCTCAACTTGTTTTCTAGTTGATGGCTATAGCGAAGAGCAATGTATATAGACCACTGTATAACTAAGTAGATGTGTCAATTTGCTCTACAGTTTCTGTTTCATAGTTCTCTTGTATATTTAGACTTTAGATTTGATGACTTTTGGTAGAATTGAGATAGAAAAAGACTAAGAAAGTCTTTGGATTTTGTAAAAACAACAGTTTTGACAAAGCAAAGTAGGAATTCAGTTCCAGCAAGTGCATTTTTTAATGATAACTTTTGTGTTTCAAATATAACACAAAAAGTTTTTTTTATGGGAAGCATATTCCTAACAGGAAATATTTCTTTTTTGTGACACAAATTTACTGACACCGGACATTCAAAATTGTCCCTTTACACATTTTCATTGCAGTTTTTAGAATTCTATCATGCAGTACTACTTATGTATGTTTCACTTTTCACCTCTTTTGCAATATGTAACAACTTTGCACTTTAATATAATTGGATCTTCAAATGAAATTTTCTCAGTCAGATTATGGTTCTATAGAAACCTACAAAAATAAAACTACATATTAAATCACAAGACAAGTACCTCAAAATTGTAGTTCAAACCTAGTACTGTAAAATAATGGTACTGACTTAGTTTAGGTTTAAGTATTAAAATATTACAATATGCAATTTCACTAAATTTTATCACATTTTACCTTCATTTTTTAAGCCTTACAGGAAAGCCTTTGTCCTAATCGATACTTAGCTTAAAACAGTATGATAATATTACTCTATTTTTTTTTTAATTTTGTGATTATTTCGGAAAAGAAGCGAATATGAAATTTTGTATTTTCATATTGTATTAATATGTGAAAATCCAAATGAAATATATCGGAAAAAAAACCACCATGAAAGTTACTATATTTCTTGATGGTTTTTTTAGTTTTTTAATAAACATTGACTTTGTATCAATATTTCAAGGACAAATAAATGTATTGTAAGCCACTAAAGTTATACCCTACCATACATGTAACATGTTTGGACAGAGAAGACGGAAAATAGCATGCATAACTTTAAAACGAACCTATTATAAAGTTTTCACGAAACAATGATTTTATGATACATTTGTAATAACAAAGTCATGAGAGAAGTAACTCATACAAATTCAATGTATGAGTAATGAAAAGAGAGCTATGAAGGTATTCACACAACGATGATATATAGTCTTAATGAAGCAATTTTTAACATCCTTTGAACTATTGAAAAATAAAATAACAAAAATACCGAATTTATAGTTATTATATGAATTAAAAAACTAAAAATTGACACAGTCAACAGATGCCATCAAGGTGTACATCGTCCATATATTGGTTACTTTGAGAAGATTTGAATGTATATGTCGACATGAAGTAAATAAAAACAAAAATTAGCAGAATTACATTTGAAACGAAAATTCTTTGAAGCATCTTGAATGTCAATGTGCAAGAATAAAATATCAAATTACAAATTTTCATTAAATGTAACCTGTTCAAATCTGTAAAGACTTCGTTTTTTATTTGTTTTCATGTTCAGTTTGAGACCGGTAAGACTTCACAAATCATATTTATTTTAAAAAATCATCACTAAACAAATAAAATTCTTGAGAAACATATTAAGGATTCAGAAATAAAGAAAGTTGCTTTTACTGATATTTATCCCTGTATGTATGTCGCCTCTTGAAAAAAAAAAACAAATGCAAAGACTGAGAGCAGATTTCGACCTTAACATAATTATCGATTGATTTGATATACAATCTTATATTGTAAGCACAATGAAAACATGTTCTGTAAATTATCGAATTTGCGTTTTATTCTCACATCATCAAAATTGTGTCTTATTCTCTAATTTTTTAAATTATAGCTCATGACTTAGAACTTATCCTAAAAAAATGAACAAATGGCATATACTGTATAACTTAAAATACCCATGCCTATGATACACTATTTTCACCCAATAATCTACTTATTTCACCTGGCCCAAAGGTCTAGTGAGAGCTTTTTAAGGGCATCACTAGGCGTCCGCTGTCTCTAAATATTCCGTAAACTTTCATCATAAATCACTTGACCGGATAGAAACCAAACTTGGCCACAAACATCCTTATTGCTTCGCATCACGGTGTGGAGCTATTAGTTTCAGTCGAAATACATGCCATCTTGAATATTTTTTTTTATCACGTATAGATTGTGATTGGCTGCATTATAATGAGGCTGAGATACAGCAACAGCTATTGGCTTAAATGAGAGAAAGAATTACAGACTTTTCTCGTCCAGGATAAGACATCAAATGCCGGAAAATTAACTATGTGTATTTCAGTTCCGATCAACTGTCATTAATTCATGTTCGTTTTATTATGCATACATTTCACAGATAAATTCAATATTGAAATATCAATTATTAATACGTGTTTATTACTCTTCAATTTGCACGATTTGCTTTGCTAAACAATGTTCCTATACAATGTTTACAAAAATGCATTATCTGTATTTTATAACTTCTGACAATATAGGCACACCTCCAGAAAGGCACACCTCAAGAGTCGTGTCTAATTTTATAATTGTTTTAATTTTCAACAAGAAATTTAATTTTTTTAAAAGCATGGGTGTATAACGCACACTCTTAAAGTACATCCATTTTATATCAATCAATATCTAGAAATACCACATTTCCAATACTAATTTAACAACCACATGCACACATATAACCTTAAATTAGTGTAAAGCGAAGCAGTCCATAGATTTTTAGAAAGCTAAAACTTGTGGTATTTAGTTTCTTTAATATGTTTGGTGATCCTACCTGCCAACCGATATGGCCGCAAAGGTTAATCATAGTAATTTTACTTAAAACGCAAATATTGTTGTTTATTATATTGTTACAAAAAATGTAACTTTTGAGGATAAGAAAATCCGATCCGAAATGAACTGTGAAAATTTACATTTTTTATAAGAAAACTGTAAGACAGCTTCCTTTAGGAGTTATTGTCGTAAAATGGTTCATTTTGAGATAACCATTAAAATCTTTAATTACACATAAAGTGAAACTGTAAATAGCAAAATGATAAGCAGGATCAGACCTATAATTCACTTAATTTTGTCGTTTTTGTCAGTCGTATCTTGAATGAGTAATTGCCCTTAAATGATGTTTTATCCATTTCGGTATTTTATTTGGAAACTAGAGTTGACAGGGAAAAACTATAAAGAGGGCTCTATAAACAGCCTAAACAAGTGTCACGACAAATCTACATATTAGTCAACGCTCCTTTTTAAGAAGTTGTTGCCCTTGAAATATGCATTTTACTCATGTTTGTGTATTTAAGGAACTAAACTATATATATGTTGTGTACAAGTTATCATTTTGTACAAATTATAATTCGTACAAAAATATTGTACAAATTATAATTTGTATTTTGACTTTGTACAAACTATAATTTGTACAAAACGTGCCTGTACAAATTACATATTGTACAAAATTTGACCAAAATTCACTTATAACTTGTACAACAGTTTTAAATATGAATTTTGGTGAAAAATGCATTGATTCACACAATAGAATTGTAATTAACTGACCACACACTAAATCTTATTAACAAAATACACCGTTTTTACACAATAACAGAAGGCAGAGTGAGAGAAAAAAAAAGGTAAACAAATAGGATTTTTTTCAAATTTTTTATACATTAACTACTTTTTCTTAAAAAAATATCATTCAGTAGTACTGCTTGATTAGTTCTTATCGTTATTTTAAGGATTTTTGTTTTATTCAGAAGCTTTGCAAAAACGATTATAGTGAAAGATCGTGTACATAATTTTGATGATCGTGAAAAGGATCCCAAAAGATTTGTTGCCACTTATTCTTTATTTTAAAAAGTCCATGAAAACAATCAAATCTTTCTTTAAACAAGTGATAATTTATATTTGTAATTGGTACATCAAAAGATTGGATTTACATGACTTATTCCGCTTCACTTTTTTTTGTGAAAAGATTGATGGTTCAATGCCATTGCGTCTGATGATTTTATTATACTACACCAACTAGTTTTCTTATAAAATAAAAGTCTGTCTGTCTGTTCTGCATACGTTTTATGTTGTTTTTAAAATTTAGATTGTCTCAACTGATTTCCGTTAATATAAGTTTTATGCACAGTCATAGATATTTATAAAACAAAGATCCTTGTTGAAAAAAAAAACATTGATAAAAAACCGGCAGAAAAACAACTGACATATTCCTGACTTTAGCATAGTCATATTCCTAACCAAATGGGGTGTTTAATCTCGCTTTCTTTCTGGGATATTTATTTGTCTAAAAGTCTAACTGAAGCAGTGAAATACACATGTTTATTCACAGCAACGGTTCCTGAGCTTCAACGTTCGCTATGTGAAGTAGTTAAAATGCCTGTAAAACATGTCGTCATTGATTTTAGAGTCAAAAGATGGTTTGCAATACCTGATTCCATAAATCACTAGATCACCTGTTCAACGAATGATAAAGACCTACTTTTGAATTTCGTAACTTAGGTGTACTGTGTGGTCATTTAATAGCAATTCAATGATGTGTATAAATGCTTTTTTCACCAAAATCCATATGATAAATTATTGTACAAGTTATAAGTGATTTTTTGTCCATTTTTGTACATATTGTAATTTGTACAAGCACTTTTTGTACAAATTACAATTTGTACAAAGTCAAACTACAAATTATAATTTGTACAATATTTTTGTACAAATTATAATTTGTACAATATTTTTGTACAAATTATAATTTGTACAAAATGATAACTTGTACACAATATACAGATAGATTATAAAAAGCCTATGATGGTCTGAGCTACATACAGGTCAAATAATTCAACTCTTTTTGAGACTTATCGTCCTTTAAAGACAATGTATTTCCATAGTTTTTTTTATAGAAACAATTATCTTTAATAGACCGTGGAAGACACTCATGGGTCAAGTTGTTTAATACCTCCGTAGTAGTGTTGTTTACAGAAAAAATAATCAGCACGACAATATCTACTCAGAGATCAATAGTTATCAAAGGTACCAGAATTATAATTCAATACGCCAGACGCGCGTTTCGTCTACATAAGACTCATCAGTGACGCTCAGATCAAAATAGTTTTAAAGCCAAACAAGTACAAAGTTGAAGAGCATTGAGGACCCAAAATTCCAAAAAGTTGTGCCAAATACGGCTAAGGTAATCTATTCCTGGGATAAGAAAATCAATATGACCGAAATTGGCAGTCGACACTTGAAAGTAGTTATAGCTACTTATGTATTGAATGATGAATGTTTTATCCATTTTTTCTCTTGCTAAAAACTATCAGAAACATTCTTATTATGCACACTGATTTTGGCCAAAGTGAACTATACAGAATCCTTGGATAATCTTTATTTATAAGTAGCGAATATACCTTCGCATTTGATTCATTATACTTAGGTTAACGTACCTGTGTAATAAACCAGTTGAGAGTAGATAAAAATTGAAAGTTTCCACTATTACCTACTGAAGCCTGGCAAGTTTAAAATTTAATACAACGAGAGGATTTTAAACATTGACGAAAGATCGCAAATACACAATATCTTCTAAATTGAAGTCATTAATTAACTGAAATAATTTGACAACACAAAGCAAACATGTACATGTCTCCTTCATAATTTCACCAGTTCGACCTTAAAAGCTGGGATATGTAGGGGGAACTGAGTGCTGAAAAACGAGTTTACTGTAGTGGTCAATTCAGTCAATTCTATTATTGTATGAGTAATATGCAATCATGTATAAAAATAGATCAAACACTCGTTCTTCAATTTTCAAGCGATATAGTTTTAGAGTGGGCAGGTTGTTCGTTCATTAGTGTTTATTCACCAATGCTTGGCGTCACAAAATGAATTATCCGTACTAGATACTTAGTTGAAAAGACACGTCAGTTGTGGTTTACTGATGTTTATTCTGCAAACTATTCTCATCCACACCCATTTGTATCCCGTACAATCCTCAGGAGTGGATGGGGCATGTCGATCCTTTTGTGGTTGGGATGAGCAACTGAGACATCCAGTAACCCGCCATGTTAGTGTATTTGTAATATCAAAAACAAATATTCATCGGTGTTACGTTATTTCACGGAAAAGGAAATAGAGTTGAGAATTATCTAATACATTGTCTACAGGAGTTTTAATCGAATATGTTAAAAGAATCAACGTCTGATCACTTGCATACTAGAAATTACAATTATACCACCAATTTTGCATCTATTTCATCACAATATCTCGACCTTATCATATATCATTAACCTGAAAACCTAGTGATGACCTTTTTCAGGGGCTCGTCCCTACCACACATTACATAGAATTTCTGGATTTGTATGGACAACGGATAATTATCAAATTCGTATGATTTGCGATAACTTATGTGATGATTAATGTTGAAAATTGCATTTGAATCATCAGGATAAACTATATACAGGTGAATTAATTCAACATAGAATTGATAGAAAATGAAAAAAATCTGTACTCTTAAATATCTTGAGCGAGTCTTTCTAGTATCCCATATATACACACGAAGTAATTATTACAATTTTTTTATTTAAGTATTTATTAAAATAAATTGTACAAGATTTTAACATAAACTACTGCACATCGGTTTAGACACACTTATCATTCAGTATTATTATTATTCTCCACACTTGACAAAATTGGAACGATGAAACGTCATATTTTCTAGATATACAGGTCGGACAGGAAGCTGAAGTTATCTTCGAGTAGCATCTAAGCTTTAGCTGAATATGTATGAATCATCTTCTGAAATAAAAAAACATTAATGAAGTTTAACCAATGTTTCAGTCATACTAGTACGTATCCGAAAACGATGAAAGATTGGTATTATGTTTAATTTATTATTATTATTAGTATTACCCTAACTTGATCACCTATTAGAATCACACTTTCACTGGATATTTGTTATCTATAATAACATTTAATTTTTCTTATTTTTTTTCAGTAAAGAATAAAAAGTTATATTTCTTGCAATTTGTTTGTAGACAAATATAAATGAGATTTTAGCACTTATGAGTGTAAAATTGTGATTTGGTTACAATCAATTTTTCATGATTAAAACACTAATGAACAACAATATAGAGATACAATTTCAAGCTAATATCATTTTCTTTGACTGCTAGTGCGACATATATCATTTTGCCGTTGACCAGTTTAAGGTTAAGTGTTTCGGGTGCCATTGCAAACACATATAAATGAAAAAGCACAACGTGACGATATTTCATTGGGACAATTAATGAAGTTTCCGTAGTTTCTTTCTTTTTTTTATATGTTTTAAAGTAACTATATTGATAATCACGCTGCTGAATGCGCTCCTTATAATCACAAGAATTACGAAAAAGCTTTATGTGACGCCAAAGATGTTTATAACGTAAAAGGTGACCGATTTGTTTATAAAAATAAAACCTCAAAGATTTATAACGTAAAAAGTGGAAACCAAAGACTTCCTCTATTTAATCGTAATTTCGATTTTACAATTAATGAACATGAGATTGGTGTAGGTTCAAATAGGACACTGGTTTCGAAAAGGTATTCAAACAGCGACTTGTGAAAAGCATCATAGAATTTAAGTACAGAACAGATTGCTGTTTTCTGGAACATACATGTACTGGTATATTACATTAGTTCATATTTTTTAAGCATCTTGTTTTTCATTAATATGTTCTATACATGGTTAATCTCGTTACTATTAGTTAAGTCATGAATAAACATGTACCTGTAGGTTGATTTAAAAAATAAAAGAATTTGGATGTTAGACAATTCACATTCAATTATACTTACATAGTTTAACCCAAACTGCTGGTCAATGAGTTTCCTGTGGCGTTTGTAATGTCCAAAAGAAGCAAGAATCCGAACACTGAAACAAGCATATCATGTCAAATGATTATTGTTTTATATTGTATCATGACAAAAAAATATTTGAAATATTAGCTCTATTCTTATACTTATTAATTTATAAAATGTTTTTGCAGTGTTTAAATATTTTTTATATATGATGTACTAGATTTAAACTTTGAGTTGGAAAATAGATAATGAAAATAAAGAGAATTTGTGGGATTTATAACTGAAATAGGTACGTTTGTGTTTACTTATAACTAAATTAGACTTACAGTAGTTAAGAAGTTTGGCTCCTTTGAGTTGAGCTGTGGCAGCGTTTCCATAGTTGTACAGTCCTCTCTGTTGTGTGTAGGCATTAAGTTGATTCTGGTAGTAAGCTGGGTATCCTGACTGGTATCCGGATTGGTATCCGTATTGCTGGGCCATGACGAAAGCAACAAGGCATGGGACCAGGACAAGGATGATGGATTTGTTCATTTTGATGGTTTTTGGTGACTAGAATTAAGAAATATTTTGATATTCACTTAATATGACAATGTAATTTGTGTTAAGAAAGATAATCTTGTGAAGAAAGTTTTACTTGCACGCTTAAATAATAACAAAATGTAACAAAATTGATAGAAAAATAATAATTAAAAAATTTAAAACAACCAACAACCAAATAAATAAAGTATTTTAAGGAATCTTTATTGTTTTAGGATTATGTTTGCCTAACACAATGACTTAAAATAAAGATTTATTGAAGATAAGATACAATATATTGAGATACCTTACAAATCTTCCAAAAAAAAAGCTGTAAAATATGCTTCATATAGACATTACAGCCCGTAACAGAGTAATGATCGAATTCGTGTTTCTTTACCGTCAGAATAAGTTACGTTATCGACAAACTTATTTCAGAAGTGACATAATTTAATTTTCTTCATCGACAAAATATTTCATGTCCAACGTGTAAGTTTTCATTGTTTAAGTCGAAGTTTTTTTAACACAGTAAAACATTTTTTATAATCAACCTCTGTCATTGGCATTTTCATTTTAATGGTAAAGGATTGCTCAATGTAGATATTATATACTGCTTGCACTGTGAATATTAATGGGATTCAACACTGTAATAGTTTTTCTTTCGTCTGATACAGAATACCCCATATCTTTTCTTTTTCATACCTATCTGTTTATTATGTCCCCTGGATTATGTCAATCATACATTGTTGCAATACCGACATGCTTGTACTTTGTCACAGAAAAAACTGAAATAAATTTCCTTCACATCGAAGTAAAAAATACAAATGTACCCTTTAACATTTGAAATGTTGAAGACATAATTGCTCTATATCTTAAGTTATTGACGAATATTTGAAATTTAAACCCCTATAAGATGCGATGTACGGCATTACATTTTATCATTGGTAATGATCCATATCCGACAGAGAAGAAATATTCATAATTATCAGAAAGTTTTCATAAATATTGTTAGATACCACTAATCGTTCCAACAATCAAGACAACAGAGACAAACAGGGGAAAAAATATTAAAATGAAAAGATATGACTTAAGTGTTAGCATGTTCAGGGAGACGGCACTCAATTTACAAAAAAAATAATTGATGTTTTAAGGAACTGTAGAGGTCTCCACAGGTTTTCAACAAGGGTAGAATTCAAAACCTTGAATATGAAAGCCTCGAAATCCATGATACTTTTTCTGTGCGGTAGTTATATCTACAAAATCCAATCATGTACACGACATATAATATTCATACATTATATAAAAAAGAAGATGTGGTATTATTGCCAATGAGACAACTATCCACAAAAGACCAAAATGACACAGACATTAACAACTATAGGTCACCGTACGGCCTTCAACAATGAGCAAAGCCCATACCGCATAGTCAGCTATAAAAGGCCCCGATAAGACAATGTAAAACAATTCAAACGAGAAAACTAACGGCCTTATTAATGTAAAAAAAGAACGAAAAACAAATATGTAACACATAAACAAACGACAACCACTGAATTACAGGCTCCTGACTTGGGACAGGCACATACATAAATAATGTGGTGGGGTTAAACATGTTAGCGGGATCCCAACCCTCCCCCTAACCTGGGACAGTGGTATAACAGTACAACATAAGAACGAACTATAAAAATCAATTGAAAATGGCTCAACTCATCAGATGGACAAATATACAAGTGGACGTGGGCCGGTATGTATATTTATATATTGGGGATTTATTTTTGTTTCCAAACAGAATTCTAAGGTTATGTATAAGTGCCTCCGTTCACTGCACAATTGTAAATTGTCTTCCTAAAGACCAGGAAAAATAAATGGCACAAGTTCACGTAGTCATAAAAGAAGTCGTATAATTTACGATAAATCGAACAAAAAATCAGAAATACGGAATATTATATGTTAATGGTTAGGAAATCCGTTTCCCCTACATGTTTTAAAAGTCAAAGAAAAATGTTTTCCCTGATACAAGCGTTTTAAGAACCAGCTTTGTGTAACCTATAGACAAATTCGACTGGATATAAGGAAGTTTTAATATGTTTACTCTGATTTGAAATGATTTTTAGTCCGAAAAATAAAGGACTTCATTCCTATCAAACACCTTTTTAATTGTTTACCAGTATATTTCTTTTAGTTTTGGGTAAAATTGTAAAGGAAATAATAGTATCAAGACGTCCTTCCTTAAATCTTTTTTTTTCTGTTCTGACTTTGAAGAAATGACTACTTTTTGCCCAATCGAAATGGTGCATGGACATATTTTGTTTCATATTATTAGAATTATTTTCAATATTATCGGTATTAAACTTGATTATCGAGACATGAAAGTTTGTCAGCATTGTCAATCTTTTTAACGTTAAAGTACCAATAGTACGGTCACTACTCAATTAAGTTTGTCGATAACGTAGCTAATTTTGACGGTAAAGAAACATCAATTCGATCACTTCTCTGTTACGGGCTGTATCAAACAGTCAGCAGTTTTAAACAATAGAAAAAAGACAAGTTAAAATTTAGAGATTTTTTTTTATCTTAATGCCGATAATTCAATTTAATCATGGAAAATATTCTGTTTGATAAGGATGGCGCAATATTTAGTTATAAGACTCACCTGAGATATCTAATTGAGAGTGATCTGTACGAAATAATTCTGAAGGTCTTTATATATACAACCAAGGTTTACATTTTGCAAGTTTACATCATATACATAGGAAGCACACACATGTATTATATAGATCGACAGTATATGTAAGTCCATGTAATATATAGTTGTTACACAGACACGGAACTGGTTCTTTAAACATTTCTATATATTATTAACTGTTATAGATTTAACGTGTTTTTTTATTTTATTCATTTGAAATGTAAAAATGAATGATCTTGATGAATGTGGCATTTAATTTGTTAGTCTAACATAACATTTATACAACATCTTCAGATCTAAGAAGTTCAAAAGTTTGGGTTTTCCTGCACTTAGGACAACATTAACACAAAATTAGTATTATTCAAATACAACAAATCGAATCCTTCCAGTACATAAAAAATTTAAAGATATTTGAATAAAGGGAAATTATTATTTGATGAAACTACTACAGGTTGCAATTCCCTTCGTATATCCTGACAATCTCAATCTCAGAGTTTTAGCTCATTTAAAAAGTTGTGCATTATAAGTAAATTGTTAAATTTAATGAACAATGTACGGGGAATGGTTGTGAGCTCGTTAACATGCGTGATCCCGTCAGTCTTTGTATGTCCCTGTCTCAAACCTGTCATTCAGTTGTTGGTATTGCCTGTAATGCTATTTTTCGTGAATCGATTCTTGTTCTTGATTTTCCTTGTTTAAATTATTTTACATTTTGAAATGTCAAAGCCTTCTAAGGTTGGTCATTTGTTCTATTAACAGTGCTTTGTATTTTAATTTTAATAAAATGGCATGGTTCTAGTCAAGTTTGTGTACCTAGGTTTTTTAATCGGAAAGATACAGTGAATGACAATGGCATGGATAATGTATAATTATAAAATATACCCACTTTGTATAAAATTTACCCACTCTATTTAAGAAAGTACACACTCTGTATAAAATGGCTTAAAAAATACAAATTTTCTTTACAGACTTAAAATGCAACCTGTTTAATGATCAAAATGTGTGGAAAATAATGTCAGTGCTTATACAGTAATGAAACATAATGGGATATAAAACTAGTTGCTCATCTTAACTCATCTTATTTTTGAAGAACTAGAACGGTATTCGAATTGCATCATTTATTAAAGTGTTTTTTTTTTGTATTTCGTCGGTATCTTGTTAGTCTTTTTCATTTTTATATCTATCATCAATTGTAATACATTTGTTTATTGTCGAAAAAATTTAAAAAGTCATAAAAGATATAACAAATCAGAATAAAACAGTCTGATTTATGAAGACCTTCAAAATTTACTTAGCTATATTTAGTGGTAAAATAATTACAGTAATACAATACAATTATTTGGAAATGGGGAATGAGTAAAAGAGACAACATCCCAACAAAAGAGCATAACACAACATAAGGCAACCAATGGATCTTTAATACTGCGATAAAATACCGCACCCGGAGGATGTCTTCAGTTGGCCCCTAAACCATAATGTGTATTGGTTATGTGAAAATGGACGTCATGCTAAACTCCAAAACATATTTAAATGAACAATAATTTAAAATTATGTATTGGTTATGTGAAAATGGACGTCATGCTAAACTCCAAAACATATTTAAATGAACAATAATTTAAAATCATATAAGACTAGGAAAGACCAGAAGCTCCTGACAGGCGCATACATGTAACGGGGGTTAAACATGTTTTGAGAGATATCAAACCTCCCCCTATATCTCAAGTCAATGTAGAGAGAGAAAACCCAAACATACAGCAATACGCACAGTAAAACAATACTATACCAAGTCAGAAATATGACAGTTGTTGTCCGTTCGTTTGATGTGTTTGTGCTTTTGATTTTGCCATTTGCTTAGGGACTTTGAATTTTCTTCGTAGTTCAGTATTGTTGTGATTTTACCTTATATTTGTTGTAGATGGTCAGCTATTGATTGACTATTCAGTTTCAATCATCAGACAATGAGAAAATACTTTTATAGCAATGCTGATTTGAAAAGACCATTAAGCCTCGGTCACACCTTACCGGATAGTACGAACGGACGCCTAACGGATAAATGAAAGTTGACAAAATTGTCATCCGTTGGGAGTCCGTTGATGTACTGACCGAATAAAACGGACGTGTAACGGATGCATAACGGACACACACCGGATATGCAACGTACGCACGTACAAGTACCGGACAGAACGGATGTCGAACGTACATCCAACGGACGAGTACCGCATAAAACGGACACCTAACGGAAGCGTACCAGATAAAACGGATGAACAAGATATACGGAAAAATCAAAGGCGACAATAATAATATACATGTAAATCGCATAAATATTCAAAATGTTTCTGTGTAACTGGTTTTGGTTTGTTCTTCAAATTTCCGCCAAAGGGCAGTGTCTGGCCTGAATAAGAACTGCTTGATTGTGAAGACGTGCCTATACACTAAGATCGATTATGAATAATAAGAATTCATGAACCTTAATAAATCTGACATACCAATACTTGGCATTTCTGATGCGAAATTTTCAATTGGCAATTTCCGTTTCAGATCCGTTCATCATCCGTTTTATCCGTTATACGTCCGGTAGAAGTCCGTTTCTCATCCGTTCAACATCCGTTTTATCCGTTAAACGTCCGGTAGAAGTCCGTGGGTGACTTTATCTTCCAGACATCCAACGGATGTATAACGGACACGTAACGGACACGTAACGGATACAAAACGGAAACGAAACGCACGAGTACCGTACAAAACGGACGCCTAACGGACGTTCAACGGACATTTTATCCGTTGGACGTCCGTTCAAAGTTTTGAACATGCTCAAAATTTTCCACCGGACAGAACGGACGTCAACGGATAAGAACGGACGTCTAACGGACATGAACGGATTGGAAAAAAGTTATCCGTTAGGCGTCCGTTCGAGCTATCTGGTAAGGTGTGACCGAGGCTTAGGAAATAATTTAATAGTACTATCAATAATGTAACTAATTGATTAATTGTGTATCCAACCTAAATGAGAATAGAGGTTACAACATTTGCCATGTATCTCTGTCTGCTATATGTACATTGTGTATCTTTTATTCTGATAAATCTTTGTCAATACAATGATATACAGAAGTTATACGTAATAGATAGTACAGATATAAATTTATAGAAAGCGTAATAAGTACACTTGTTACAAAGCTCTTCAAAGTTGAATTTTGTCCATTTATTTGTTGGTCTTTAATACTACCATAAATACTTGTATTTAAAAACAACCCAATGACATGGGGTTTCATTCAGTAACGAATATAAAATGGAGAATTTAAATAGAAAATGTGTCAAAGAGACAACAACCCGACCAATAGCAGAAAACCGCCGAAGGCCACCAATGAGTCTTTAACGCAGCGAGAAAATCCCACAACCGGAGGCAGGCTTGAGCTGGCCCCTAAACAAAAATGTTTACTATTTTAGTAAAAATAGACATCATACTAAACTCCAAAACATAAAGATGAACTAAAACTAAAAATCATACAAGACTAAAAAAGGCTAGAAGCCAGACTTGGGACAGGCGAAAACATGCGGCGAGGCTAAACAAGTTTTGTGAGATCTCAACCCTCTCCTTACACCTCTAATTAGTGTAGAAAAACATACAGTAATACGCACAGTTAAACTCAGTTAAAGAAGTCCGAGTCCGATGTCAGAATAGGTAACACAAGAAACTAATCAAAATGACAATGATACATAGATTAACACAGGATTACTAGCAGTCATAGATTAACACAGGATTACTAGCAGTCATAGATTAACACAGGATTACTAGCAGTCATAGGTTAACACAGGATTACTAGCAGTCATAGATTAACACAGGATTACTAGCATTGAAGAAGGCAATGAATGAGGTTGTTGAATTTGTTGTATGCCTGTTTGTGCTTCTTTATTAAATATTTGTTTGTTTTATTGTTATTACGATACTTGAGGTACAGCCTTTCATTATTGTTTATGATATTCTCGTATAATTGTCTTTCATTTTTGCTAATTTGTTTTGTCTATATGCCTTTTAGTGTTACTTCGAAAACTTGTTTGTTTCTTGTCTTTCATTTTGCTATGTGCTTTGTCTTATCCACCATTTTTAGAAAATGACTGTACCAAGTCAGGAATGTGACAGTTGTTATCCATTCGTTTGATGTGTTTGAGCTTTTGATTTTGCAATTTGATTAGGGACTTTCCGTTTTGAATTTTCCTCGGAGTTCAGTATTTTTGAGATTTTACTTTTTACTGACAGGCCAGCTTCAGACCTCAATTTAACTGATTGAAAGATTATGTCTTCATCATATAAAAATCACGTACAATCCCTCCCGTTAGGGGTTTAGTATCATACCATCATAAAATATATGAGAAGAACATAACCCGTATCGTGCCAACAACTTGTTTCAAAATAGATGTGTTTATTTCCGATGAAAAGATCCTATGAGTGAATCAATATTAATATCAAACTATGCAATCTTTAATGACCTGGGACCGGTTTTACGAAGCTATCTTAGACCTGTCATAGACATTCAAGAAATTAATTAAGACATGTCTTATGATCATTTTGTGACTATCTTAGGACATATCTCAGACATCGCCTCGGAGCTGTCTAATGGGAAGAATTATGTTTGCGTGCATTTTGAATTAATTTTTTCATGATACGTTTGCGCTCGAGCTCTTGGTTACATTTACGTGCATTTATTTTATAGGTAAAATCATGTTAAAAAAAGGTAGTTCAAAAAAAGATAATATAAAAAAATACAAATATGACCGTATAATTTGTTAATTTCCCTACTAAATTAAAAAAAAATAAACAATTTCAGCTATCCAGTTTGATTTTGTTTTTTAGTTTATTTTAAAAACATAATGTCTTGTGAAATTCAGGTCTTTTTCATCTATGATACAATTTACATAAATAAGATCGCTTTTAATCCATTTAAAAAAAAAAAAACAACTATAGCTTTATTTTCAAATTTTAATAAATTTATTGTTCCATAATAATTTTTTTTTACATCTGTAAATGTTTCAGGTTTTATCGTTAGACCCCCACCAGTTAATTTCCAACATTTAAGGATAATAAAACAATTTCTAAGTCGGAGTAAACAAAATCGAAAATTGAAGACTTTGGACTCGTCTATTATTACTTTCACACATTACAATATGAATCAGAGGCGGATTTAGAGGGGGGGGCCCAGGGGGCCCGGGCCCCCCCTTTTTGGGAAAAAATTTGGTTGCTTATATAGGGAATCACTGAAGCGTGACTGGAGCGGGCCCCCTCTTAGGTCAGTCAGTGGGCCCCCACTTATGAAAATTTCTGGATCCGCCACTGTGAATTTGTAGCAATTGAATTTTTGGGGCGGATTTAGCAATTATTTCTACTTGTATTACGCCTTTTCAACTGATTTTTATAGTTTGTGCTTATGTTGTACTGTTACACCCCTGTCCCATGATCTTCTTTCGTGATTGAACTATTCAGATTATCATTCAGTTCTATTAAACAGACAGGTGAGCGCTGTCCCTTGGTTGATACATAAACTCAGATTGTAAAAAAATTGAGTAAAACCTAAAATTGATATTCGGTTGCTTTAAAAAATCTCAAATTGATTCAATATTTTCCAATACTCTTTGCAGTCTTGTCAGAAATATAAAATTTTCAAATTTCCGAGTCGTATCTTGTTAATACCACTGCTCGATCTTGTGTAATTTAATCAATTATAGTTGTCCTCTGATGTAGTCCAATCTTCATTTATTATGTAGACTTTTCATCATGAATATCTGCTGAATTTATCATGCCTCTGATAGAAAGTACATATATTATGTATATGTCTGCATCCATCCTCCGAGTGCGGAAGTTTCTCGCTACATTGAAGACCCATTGGTGGTCTTCGGTTAATGTCGCTTTGACACATTCCCCATTTCCATTCTCAATTTTATATGTGGATCTCTGTGACATACTCCTTGTACTTCAGTTACATTAATTAAAATATTTATGGAAAAGTTTAAGTGTAGTTAGCTTAAAATTGTAGGTTTTTCTTAATTGTAACAGATTTTTTTTTTGTAATGTATAATAAGCAATTTACATTCGTTTTCTTTTTTTAATTATTTTAAATTTTGTAATCCTAGGACCTTTTTTATAGGTTATTATACTGCACGGGTTAAGCTCATTGTTGAAGGCTCTATTGTACGGGTTAAGCTCATTGTTGAAGGCTATATTACACGGGTTAAGGTCATTGTCGAAGGCTATATTGCACGGGTTAAGCTAATTGTCGAAGGCTATATTGCACGGGTTAAGCACATTGTCGAAGGCTATATTGCACGGGTTAAGCACATTGTCGAAGGCTATATTGCACGGGTTAAGCACATTGTCGAAGGCTATATTGCACATTTAGCTGTTCACATCTATGTTCCTGTCTCTGATGGATAGTTGTCTTTAAACCGTTAAAATATTTTACAACGTTGTCCACGGTTAGTCGATTTAAGAGATAACTGTATTGTATTTGAAGCTTTAAGGACGTCCATCGGTAGTTTTACTGTCGCAAATTTAGTTTACCTGGCGACGCGGAGCGGAGACAGGTAAACGGGTATTTGCGACAGTAAAACTACCGATGGACGTCCGCAAAGCTTCAAATACAATACAGTTATCTCTATTCTAATGCAAAACAAGTTCATAATTAAATTTCAATCATTATTTCAGTGTAAAACCTTCATTAAAGAAAATTCCGCGAAAAGATGTTATCTTCTTTGGTCCCTACACTAGGTGACGTCATAGGTATGCTTCCGGCGTCAAACATAAACACCGTGCGTTTTCTGGCTTCTGTGCCGCTTCAGAATGTAATAAAATTTGATAAAAGGAAGATTTTTAGGCGCAACAAGTGAGTTTTGTGTTTATTATTGTAGAAATAACATGTCAATACATTGCGAAATTCAAAATGTCGGCTTCCTTAGTTACAGACAAGGAGATAGAGAATTTTACGCTTGCTGTCATCCAATCAGAACAATTGTTACAACATAATTGCATTAGAATATCCGATAAACCGTCACAGATGCCTTATATATATATTACAGTTAATATTTATTTTGCACGGAATTTAAAAGCAAAATGAAATATGTAAAGGAATATTCTAGAATGCCCCACTGTTATGTTGACAAACGGACCAATGGACCAAGGTGATAATGCAAAGACATGATATCAGTAATATGTATTTTTATTTAAAAGCTAACTTTTACATGATTACAAAACTACTGTACATCCGTTTTGACACATTTAATACTCTTATGTTCTCTTAGTTTGCCTCAAAGTCATCACTAAGGAACGTCAAATGTTCTAGGTCTTTATTTCAAGCTGTCTACAAACGTATTCTTCGAGTAACATCTAATCAGTAGCTTAACATGTCTGGATCATTATCTAAAATAAAAACATAAAATACATTTAAACAAACTAGTTATAAATGATGAACGTATTATGTAGAAAATTTTAGGTCAAATGTGGAGTCGAAACATAGGACGATTCCTATAATGAGAAGGAAAATCCTAGAGATTGTTTAAAAGCACTCTTTCTCATTGTGTTTTTAGATTAATTTAAAACTAAAGAAGTGGTTAAGGCGCAAATGATAAGTGAGTTGACATTCATTTAACCACAGGACTTTAGACAAGTCATGTTTGACAGGCATCAGAGAATTTAACTACTTGAAACAGTTTCATTAACCACTGGACAAAAATATATGTTTTTCCAAAATATACTTTATTTCTGGTTTTATTATTTTTTATGTTAATAGATTTCAGATCTTTTTCTTTTTTTTTTTTAATATAAAACCGACCTCATACTGTAATAATATCCTATGCTCATGTTATCACTTTGTTTCTTTGACTATTATGTATTTTGTATTTCATCTTGCCCGACAAGGGCCAATAGTTGGTATCATAAAATAACACAAAATTAATGTCTAATATTATATTTTAATGATAATTTAACAACACAATTATAATCTTATACATTTTAAATTGTGACAAAAGTAAAAACGTGTTTAACATTAATCTGTTCTATAGAAGGTTATATATCGTGAAACATGTACGCGTAGCTTGATTTTAAAAAGACTTAACTACAAATAAATATACTTACATAGTTTAACCCAAGAAGTTGCTGCTCAATGAGTTTCCTGTTGCGTTTGTGAAGTCCAAGAGAAGCAAGAATCCGAACACTGAAACAAGCATATTATGTCATATGATTATTGTTTTATATTGTATATTGACATATAAATATTTGAAATATTAGCTTTAATCTAATACTTATTTAATTTATAAAATGGTTTGCAGTGTAAAAATAATTTTTGTATACAATGTACTAAATTTAAACTTTGAGTTCGAAAAGAGATAATAATAAAGAGAATTTGTGGGATTTACAACGGAAGTGAATATATATCAACGGTACACGTTTTTGTTTACTAATAACTAAATTAGATTTACAGTAGTTTAGAAGTTTGGCTCCTTTGAGTTGAGCTGTGGCAGCGTTTCCATAGTTGTACAGTCTGGTCTGTTGTGTATAAGCGTTAAGTTGATTCCCGTAGTAAGCTGGGTATCCTGACTGGTATCCGGATTGGTATCCGTACTGCTGGGCCATGACGAAAGCAACAAGGCATGGGACCAGGACAAGGATGATGGATTTGTTCATTTTGATGGAATATGGTGACTACAATTGAAGAAATATCGTTAATATCGAATTTTGATACAATTATGTATAATAACGGTTCGTTTTAAACATTTTGTTTTGTGTTAAATAGTTTAATCGATCCATACAGTTATACACACAATGTTAGAAAGTACAATCCTAAGCAAATAAAAAAAATCAAAACTAAGAAAACAAAATGTACCTCCCGAATAAGAAAATAAACAAACACAATCTAGATGATATTTTTTTGTTTTATGTCCATCATTACTCAGTTAATCATTTAATTTGGAAGTGAGTTAGCAGAAAGGACAACATTATGTATTTGTAGTAAACAACGTACATTAAGTTCGGAATTCATCTACTTAAATTAAACTTAAATCTAGGTTTAACAGTTCAAATTGAGAAAACTTATATATACAGATAGCATAAAGTTGTTATAAATTCTTTGAGAACTTTATTGTAAAAGGCATTTAAAAATTTATAAAATGATTGTTTACTATGTCGTTATTTGTTGACGTTTAAACATAAATGAAATCGTTGTTTTGAAATGAATTAGACCTTATTAGTTATAAGACTCACCTGAGATATCTAATTGAGAGTTATCTGTATGAAATAATTCTAAAGGTCTTTATATACTACCAAGGTTTACATTTTGCAAGTTTACATCATATACATAGGAAACACTTACATGTATTATATAGATCGACAGTATATGTAAGTCCATGTAATACATGTACATGTAGTTGTGGACCAGACCAGGAACTTTTCTGAATGGTTATATGTTGTTATAAAATGTTAAATATAACGTGTTCTGAGATTATTTATTCGAAGAGACATACACATATGAAGGATATAAGTAAATATAAATATAATATGAAGTGGCACTATTGGCAATGAGGCAAATATCAACTAAAAGACCAAGGGACAAACATGTAAACATCTACAGGTTACTACATACGTATTTGAAACATATAAGCAAATCCTTTAACACCCAGTAAGTTATGAAGGGCACGGATATCAACCTATTAATTTACAGATTTATAACGATTATAACAAACTGTTTTTAATCTATATAACCATAATTATACCATATTATCAAATAACTCTATCATTGATTGTTTATGCAGTCTCTTTTTTGTCTATTATTACATATTGTAATATTATAAGGTGTGGGTATACACCTAGGCCTAACTATTCTTACTTTTTTTAGGGCGTGTTCACCCCAAAAGGGATGACAAATCGACGAGTAGATTAGTATTTTGGTATTTAGAATATGTTGCACCTATTTATTTTCGAATCGCCTGGTAACTAAATGCAACACAGTAACATTTAATATTGAATAATTGCCATTAATCGATATCATCTATTGTCAAATAGAATGTACCGTCCCTTTTATACATTCCACATTAAAACGTGTAATTCCCTTAAAAATGTGATCAATCAATTAAAAAGTGTTCAGTTATCCGCCGTTTCAGAAAGACGAAATTCTCAAACGTGTCTAGATGGAATGGGATGTGTTATACTTTAGTCTTGGAACGCATAATTTATCTATAAGTTGTAATTGGCTTTGGTTTTTCGCTTTCAGTATCTACGAGTACGGCTTAAATTGGTACTTTGTGTCTTATTTATATGTTTGTTGGCCGTTTATTTATGTTTCGATTTAGTGGTTTAAGCTATGTGCAACTTATTTTTATAGTTTGTTCTTATGTTGTGCTTTAACACCACTGTAAAGGGGATATTGAGAATTTAACAACATATATATGTTTCAACCCGTCGCATACGTTATGTACCTGTCCTACGTTTGAAGCCTGTAATTCAGTAGCTGTTGTAGGTTCATGTCTGTCATATTTATTTTTTTGTAAATTGTATTGTATAAATTATGCCGTTAGATTTCTTGTTTGAATTATTTCACATTTTCCATGTCGGTGCCTTTTATAGCTGCCTATACAAAATGAGTTTTTCTCATGGTTGAATGCCATACGATGACATATAACTGCTTTTACTACTTGAACTCTGATGGCTGTTCTCATTTTGAAATAATACCACATTTCCTTATTTTCTATATTTCACTTAGTACTTTCACGCGGTTTTCCTGACTTGAACTCTTACATCCATAAAGCAAACATTTTCACTGAAATCGTACCTAGTTTTGTATTCTGCTCTAAGGTCGGGGTTTTGACTCTTTGATACAATTCCCCATTTCCATTTTCTTTTTTATGTTCAATGATCTAGACACATTGCATACATTGTCTACACACACTGAAAAAGTTAATATATGAGTACTAGTCCTACAATACTTAATTTCAAGATTGTGATGCAGTCAGAGATATTTGCAAACTCTTAACTGATCGAAATGGACATATCATCAGCTTATACTTTTATGCGCAAAACGACACGTGCCACATGGAGACATGATCTGCTTACCCTTCCGGATCATCTGAGATTTCCCCCAGTTTTGGTGGAGTTCGTGTTGCTAAGTCTTTAGCTTTCAATGTTTGGTTTTGCATACTGTTGTTTTTCTTCTGTTTTCTTCTGTTATTGCCAAAACAATGTCAGGTTATTTACGACTGAGGAGTTTGATTGCCAAAACAATGTCAGGTTATTTACGACTGAGGAGTTTGAATGGTTTTTTTTTGGTATCTCTCTCCTCTCTTTTTTCAATTATAATGGGTTTTTTTTGTGTGCATACACACATAATATAAGCAAACGTAGATAAAATCATTATTTGGTTTATAATGACAACATTATATTTGACGACTGTTTCAATGTTCACTGTAGTCAGTGTGCTTATAAGAAATGTCATTGGTGCAGTAATTTCCTGTGTTCAATGTAAGTATGTTGCATTAGAAGCGGCGAATCTACGTAACATATGTTGGATGTCATGTCAATACTGAATCACTTAACCACTCGGCTGGTGGTACTCTTGGGAACTAGTAGTCAACTATATTTATATAGAATTGTGTTAGTTATTGTGCAACTAACTATGTCAGCCTTTCTTCCAAATCATACAAATGAACTGGATATTTTTATTTACCTAAAGTCAGATTTGCTATAAATTCTCTGAATGATTTAGTTTCAGAGAAATATGATTAAACCTGCATTCAACCGAACGCATATGTTCTAACGGTTATAAGCCATGTTGGTTGGCAAGCGAGGTCACCGAACATATTTTTTAAACTAGATACCATAATTATAATTGTAGCCAAGTTTGGTTAAATTATTCCCAGCAGTTATGTTGTACTAATACACTACTATCCCAGGTTAGGGGGCGGTTTGGATCCCGCTTACTTGTTTAACCCCGCCACATTTTGTATGTATGTGCATGTCCCAAGTCAGGAGCCTATAATTCAGTGGTTGTCGTTTGTTTATGTGTTACATATTTGTTCTCGTTCATTTTGTGTACATAAATAAGGCCTAGTTTTTTCGTTTGAATTGATTTACATTGTCATTTCAGAGCCTTTTATAGCTGAATATACGGTATGTGTTTTGCTCATTGTTGAAGACCGTACGGTGACCTATAGTTGTTAATTTCTGTGTAATTTGGTCTTGTGTGGAGAGTTTTCTCATCGGCAATCATACCACATTTTTTTTTTTTATATCAGAGGAGAAGATTTTTGTAAAAGCTATTGGACGAAGGACGCCAAGTGATGAGAAAAGCTCACTTGGCCAAATGGCCCAGGTGAGCTTAAAGGGAAGGAAAGTTTTACGAGTGAAATACTGTTTTTTTCGTAAGCCTCCAAAGATCTAGTCATTCCGTAGGTTTGAACCATAGGCACTTGTCTCAGATTTTTTTTTATATATATATACCTTTATAATAAAAAGAAATATCTCATGTGACAAGTGCCTGTGGTTTGAGCGACTCCAACTCTTATAAAGTCTTGTTAAGCTGGGGTTACACATTCACGATTTTTACTACCGTCCTTGACAGGACCAAAATTTATTAAAAGTCTGATCAAGATCCTGTGAATCGTGGATGGAAATTCTAACTTTAATTAAAATTTGTACAAAAAATAATTTGATCACGACAACAATCAGATAGTGTTTAGGAAGCGTCGATATTCAACCGTTTCCAAGCGAATATTTCCCGATAATCCCGTTCTGAATCCGCTTCTAATCCGATTCATATTTTTCGCAAGGTAAAATTCGATCGAGTCTGTCACGATTGCGTCCCGACTTTACCGAATGTAATCCGACAGAGATTAGACAGTGACCAGACAGTGAACCGACGCTGACGAAAGTTATCCGTTCGAAAACTGTCTGCATATTCGGGATGATCAGATACTATCGGAACGTTATCCTTTCACGGTCCGCTCTATCGCATTGCAAACGGCTTTGTCTGGTCTCAGTCGTATTGTATTCTGTAATTGTATGTACTCTGACGTGGGTATCATTGACGAATTTCGTATTAATAACGGGACTGTTTCGGAACGGTTTCGGCAAAAACGGTTCGCAATCGACAAAATCTGGATGCAATCTGGACTCAATCGGCAGAAAAACAGCTATGAAAAATTACTCCAGATCATTCCCATTCCACAGGACACCGTCCAGAATACACAAAACATTGTTCGGAATTAGATCCGATACAGCAGTATCTGTCACGACATAGCTACGATTGTAATCCGACTAGACAAAATCGGCTGAGTTGCCCCGAATGTTACGGGACGCTCCTAACTGTCGGGGTGCTTTGCCGAACTATTTGGACCCTTCCCGACCCGTAGGAATCTGTTACGAACTAAAACGACTGCGTTCAGACAATGATAGGATATTCCAATTAATTGAGGATACTAATCCGACTTTTTCATTTTTCGTGTCGTATTGCTGTCTGATCTCAAACAGGAGCAATAATCGGCAATGTGTGAACCCCGCATTACTTATAATATATATCCTTGCATTTTTAAATATAAATTATCAACACACCGAACCGATAGAACTTTGTATTGAATTGGAAGAGAATAAAGATTTTAAGTATAATAAACCTTTTATTAGAAGAAAACCCAGTGATTGTCACGATTTTAACAATAATTGTCTGTTCATAACATCAATAAGAAGCTAAGAGAAATTTTTAACTCATATTTCATGATTTATATTATATGTCGTTCTTTTCAATAAATGTATGTATATGTTTCATAATGTATTTGTTACTATGACAACACGTATATTTGCTACTATTATACATTATAAATAATATTTCATTAAGGAATACATACTTTTAAAGCTCAATTAGTTTTAGATAAAAACATTTTTACCAATGATACATTATGAGAATATACTAACTGGAAATGAATATATCCGATATATTCATAATAGATTTGGCATTGTATGTAGTTTGTACAGAGCGCATTCTGTTCAAAACGAGTACAATTATATGATACAACTGTGAAAGTTACTTTCCTCAATATAAGACATTGTTTGCTTTAAGTTTGTCTTTTTAAAGTATGTACTAGTACATAAAAATAAATAAGTGTGACTGGCCAATGAGATTACTATATATACATATACAATAAAGACCGAAGGAGGGGGATCTATAAACTACAGTCTCTCACCAAAACAATGATGTATGTATGTTCTAAATTGCTTAAGTTCAAGAGAATGAAGTATAAGTTTGCGTGTCACACTGAATGGGGTGTGATATAAATAAGAAAATACGAACAATGCGATAATTGGCTGGCTAGTTGTCTGGTCTATCCTGCAATACTTCAATACAAAGTTGGCGAACATATTTAACCAGAACTTTTTTTTACCATAACAGAAATAAGCATTACAACTCAATCGTTTAGAAATCTATAAAAATATCATGTCTCATATATGAACAACGAGAATAATATATAAATTAAAAACCAATTGTTCAGAGAACAATTGAAGGTCTTTCCACCAGAAAACATGTATTCAAATATGAAAGAAGCATAATTAGGTCTTTCCACCTTTCCGTGGAAAGACCTATTGAATTTGTTCTGATTATTATTATTATTTTTTTTTTTTTTTTCTTCCGCCTAATTTTTTTCTTGCGTAGTATTGATGTTTCAAAAGATGTCGCTTAGATATTTGGAATATGATATCGTAAAGTGTATGCGCTTTTAAAACTGACAACTGCGTAACCAAATACTTTGCGTTGTAAGAGTTATCTCCCCAAACACTGTTTTTCTTGTGGCCACTACTCCTTCGCAACCGTAAAAGATTACGACAAATTTATTTTACCAAATTGCTCGATACATCTTCAGGATTAGGCAATTCATTTGGACCGAAGCTTTCCAGAGACTCCATATGAGAGTTATTTCCCCTTATGTAAATGATATAAGTAATATGCATTTCTAACCAGTAAACCATAAATGATAGAGACCTAGGATCTTCAGATTTGAGGTCCTTGGTCCAAAAAAATGAAAATGAGGTCAAGGTCAAAGGTCAAGGTCATGTTCTAAATTTTGATTTTTGCTTATTTTCACTGATTTTCAAATACCGTATGACATATCGACAAATAATTTTTCATAAATTGTTATTTGCGACATGTCCTTACTTGTATATTTTGGTTGAAAGGGTGCGCAAATAATAAATGGGAGTTTTTGCCCATCTTATATTTAGGTTTACCCGTAAAGTGATATTACTCTTTAACCAAACATATTAAAGACCTAGTGTCTTTTGATTTAAGATCCTTGGTTTGTGACCTTGAAATTGAGGTCAAGGTCATAGGTTAATAGGACGTTCTAGATTTTGACCTTTGCTTTAAATTGATATTAATACATCATAAAGCCATAGGAACTAACATTTTAAACTGATTTTTCATATTTCCATATCAAAATAGATCTTTACTAGTGGAAAGACCTTCAATTGTTCTCTGAACAATTGGTTTTTAATTATGTTTAAAATGTCATTTCAATTGTCAAATGGTAGCTTATAGTACATTGATTAAAAAAATATATGTTTTCTTTTCATTTTTTTTTTTAAATAAGGGAGATAATTTGTTACTTCCGATACTATTTGAATATTTACTTGACACTGATTCCAAAAATATCTGATTCTATGTACATTTATTTTAATAAGGTATGAAAAATAGATACTTCCGGTTTACACAAGGTCACTTCCGGTTGGTTTTTACAAGGTTAATTGGTTTGAAAGCTATTGCAAAAAGTCTCATGGCTTTATCATGTATACATATAAGATAAAAGCAAAGGTCAAAATCTAGAACGTCAAATCAATAGATGACCTTGAGATCAATTTCAAGGTTATAAACCAAGGACCTCAAATCAAAAGACCATAGGTCTTAATTATATTTGGCTTATAAATGAGTTATATCACCATACACGTATTTTTAAATACAACAGAGGAGAAAACTCCCTTTTGCGTTCAATGTACCCTTGCAATCAAAATTTTCATGTTAGGACATTTCGCAACTAACAATTAAGTAAAAATAATTTGTCGACATCTTATACAATTTTTGGGTATAAGTGAAAATAAGCCAAAATCAAAATTTAAAACATGACCTTGACCTTTGACCTTGACCTTATTTTCATTTTTTTTAACTAAGGACCTCAAATCAAAAGATCCTAGGTCTCTGTCACTTATGGTTTACAAGATAGAAATGCATATCACTTATATCAAATGCATAAGGGGAAATAACTCTCATTTGGAGTGTTCATATCGCTTCGGTAAAAATACAACAAATCATGCTAAAGATATAACTAGCAATTTTATAAAATAACTTTGTCGTAATCTTTAACGGTTGCGAAGGAGTTGTGGACACAAGGAAAACAGTGTTTAGGGAGATAACTCCTACAAAGAAAAGTATTTGGTTATGCAGGGTAAATTTCAAAGGCGCATAAATTGTTCAATATCATATACCAAATATCTAAGCGAAATATTGCAAAACAAATATTTATTGCAAGAACAAAATTTAGATGGAAGGAAAAAAAAAAATAATCAGAAGAAATACTGGAAAGATCTAAATATACAAAATTATTTCAATAGTTTACTATGACCTTTCTGTATTGAAGATAGATAAAGATTCTACCACTGCATCGAGTGTGATACGATATTTATCCACTCAAGACAGAGCGTTTTAGATATTAAAAAATTAACTGTCGAGAGTGGATAAATAGCGTTTTACACAAGATTTGGTGATGGAATCTGTTTCTCTAATGATTTTTAAACAACATGCAGACAAATTCAATACTTTTTTCAAATGATCTGCAAAAAGATGCGTTCTTTCTATGTGACGTCATCAGGCATGGTCTCATTTTTTCGTGCCGTCACAATCATTCATGTCCAGTGTACAAAATTGTACCGATATTGTCGACATAGCAAAGTAGACAATGTCGACCCTATATTATTATATTATACAACGTTGTCGATATTGTTTCAAACTCTTTTCTATATCGTTGACATTGGCGATATCGCGAAGTAGATAATGTCGACACGATATTGTACAATGTTGTCTATATCATTTCATACTATTGTCTACTTCGTTGACATTGACGATACCACGAAGTACACAATGTTGACACCCTTAATGTATCCAACTCAGAAAGGAAACGCCAAATGACAATTAACATTAAATACAAAAAGGGCTTTAAAAAAAAGATAGTTCACGGTTACTGAAAACTACTGAGCTAAGGATACATAAGAAAAGTTCAGTCCTCGAAATTTCAAATTTAGACTTTTCCCGGCATTCCTCTTCCATTAAAATGGGTCTAAAGTTATAGCTTCATAAACTAAAAATACAAAATACGAAGTGACACAATACCAATTATGAAACATATACTGAGTGCATCGTATAACTAACACAGTAAAATCGGCGTTCTCAACAATGTAGACAGCAAGTAGGACGATGTAGACGATGTTGTAACAATTTTGTCTACTTCTCGATGTCGGCATTGTCAACGATGTTGAAAGAGAAGGGGGACGATGTAGACGATGTCGTCACGATGTTGGCGATGTCAACGATGTAAGCAGCAAGAAAAACGATGTAAACAATGTCGTCACGGTGTTATCAACATCATGATGTCGGCAATGTCAACAATGTAGACAGGAAAGGGGGACGATGTAAACGGTCGTCACGATGTTGTCAACATCACGATGTCGGCAATATCAGCGATGTAGACAACAGGAAAGGGGGACGATGTAGACGATGTCGTTACGATAAAGTCTAAATTACGATGTCGGCGATGTCAACAATGTAGACTGAAACGGGGGCCGATGTAGACGATATTGTCAACATCACAATGTCGGTGATGTCAACGATGTAGACAAGAAAGGGGGACGATGTAGACAATGTCGTCACGATGTTGTCAACATCACGATGTAGGCAATGTCAACGATGTAGAGAGGAAATGGGGACGATGTAGACGATGTCTCACCATCAGTCAAGACCACAATTAATTTCTTTGTTCGATGTGAATTCCCTTTGTTCGTGGGATGTGAATTCCCTTTGTTCGTGGTCTAGGAATATAGTTCCTAATTATTATATAGGTTATTTCTTCTTAGGTAATCTGGCTACTGTTATCTTTGAAATGTTTACTATTTAAGTGGTCCTTTCAGTTGCAAATGTATTGACATAAGTAAAATATGCAGGAAAAAAAATATTGTTGAAAGTGAAAGTAGTGATTTGGCCAAATTGAAAGTAGGGTAGAAATTAGCCTTCGTTATTTATCTAAGATTCAAACCCTACCATTGGCGTGTTAATAGGTCCTGGGACAAGCATATTTAATTAGAAGAATAATGGTCTATAAGCAGTTGAATTTATTTCATGTTTGCAGCGGTGCAAATGTTTTAATTCAACTTGACTAAGAAGAGGAATAATAATTGTGTTCTGATGTCATCACGATGTCGGCGATGTCAACGATGTAGACAGAAAAGGGGGAAAATGTAGACAAAATCGTCATGATGTTGTCAACATCACGATATCAGCGATGTCAACGATGTAGAGAGGAAAGAGGGCGATGTAGACGATGTCGGCGATGTCAACGATGTAGACAGAAACAGGGGCCGAAGTAGACGATGTCGTCCTGATATTGTCAACATCACGATGTCGGTGATGTCAACGATGTAGACAAGAAAGGGGACGATGTAGACGATTTCGTCATGATGTTGTCAACATCACGAAGTCGGCGATGTCAACGATGTAGAGAGGAATGGGGACGAAGTAGACGATGTTGTCACAATGTTGTCAACATCACGATGTCGGCGATGTCAACGATGTAGACAATATCGTCATGATGTTGTCAACATCATGATGTCGGCGATGTCAACGATGTAGAGAGGAAAGGGGGACGATGTAGACGACGTTGTCACGATGTTGTCAACATAACTATGTCGGCGATGTCAACGATGTAGACAATATTGTGAGCAGGTATAAAATCATGAACGAAGTTGACAATATCGGCGATATCGTCACTACATCGTGCACTGGACATACCTCGTCACAATAGGAAATACAGAGGAAAGCAAGACAATTGAACGTCATAATCAAATTTTGACCAAGGAAGAACTGAGATCAAACGATCCGCACGTTGATTAAATAAAAGTAATCAACATGTCAGGAAAGGGATAAATCGTGTAAGAATTAGAGAAATAAATGTATAACAAAGGTGTGTGCAACTAATTTTGATGCACAGGACAATTGTTTCTAGAATAACACCTACCACATTCGCTGGAGACACAATTACAAAAGGTTTGTAAGCATCGAAACAATAACGAGCTTTAGAACTCGAAACTAAAAATAAGCATAATTGAAGAGAACCAAGTATCTGATATCAATTGCCCCTTGTAAGATCAAATTTACCTTTTCTGATAAACACTCATTTAGGACCACTGATCGATAGACGTTTTTTTCTAAGAAATTTTCAATATTTGAACAAAAGAGGAGGAAGATACCGTAATAATTTAATTTTGGATGTAACGCGTCTTCTGATTGGCATAACGTTATGAGCCCATAGACATGATTTAGTCATGTGACCGTGACGTCAACAACGTTTTTCATGACTAATATTTTTTCTGTCTATTCGAAATAACATAAAAAATGTGGTGCACACTGTTAAATAACCCGCTACGCGCGTTATTCAGTGTGCACCAAATTTTTTATGTTATTTCGAATAGACAGAAAAAATATTACAGTCATTCCTTAAATAAAAATAATAGAATCATAAGTTGACAAGAAATAAAATCTCGTTTGTTCTATCGTTTGACTTTGCCAACATGTTTTAGTGTCTTACTTGTCAAAACTGTAACCCCTCTGGCAACTACACAAAATTTTTTTTGGTTGGTTGTATTCGTTTGTTGCTTGTGTTTCGACAACGATTGTCTGTTGCATAATCGCTTTAGTTGATTCTTAACAAATAAGATAAAGAGTTCAGCTTCAAATGGGATCAGCTTCAATTTCACTAAAAATGTCCTTACACATTTGGAAAAAGGAACTGACAGAAGCTGTTGTACCCAAGAACAAATTTTACTTATAACAGTTATTGACAGTTCGAGTTAAAATTATATTCTTTCAGATAGAATGGTGTATAACAGTTATATGACATATTCTGACAGTTCTGAGGAAGAATCGTTTGTACTGATCTCATCATAGCTTACATAGGTAAGATAGTAATCAAATCAATGTGTTGTTCCACTACAAGTCCCGTATGATAACAATGTCCAAAGAGAGTTAGGCGATTATACATAAATGTAGTTATCTGTAACGAGATCAAGGCTCATGTCAACAACATTGTCTTAGGACTAGAACATATCTCAGGATAGTCCTAAAACGAAGATTGGTAAAAGTCGAAATTTTATATAATTCAAAGCCAGTATAAATATTTTTTTGCATGAACCCCCTGAGGGGTTCATGCTTATATATTGGCGAGTTTTGGATGTTTCTATGGGCCACTCGAAATCTCTCGGCCGGAAGTCAGAATAAAATTCTCGGAAATCAGAATATTTTCAGAGTTGCAATTAAGAAATAAGTATTTTATTTTACAAGATACTCTGCTTTGGTATTTTTAAATATTCATTTGTAAAGAAAACATAAAAATTAAATCTAAATAAATTCTTGCATCCTACAAAAAAGAAATGTTTATAAACAATAATCATTATATTTCTACGTTAATTATTTCATACCATTTTAGTATATAGGTTTAATGAGTAATTATTATTTATTTTTTGTATTGTAATATATCCATAAAACGGAAAGTACGATAAATTTAGTAAATATTTAAATTTTAAACGGTCGTGAATCAAAATACTTGTGTGTTTTCAATTCATAAAGCATGATTTTAAATCCTTGCAACTCACAACAACCGTAAAAATAATTTACAATAATCACAACAAAATTTAATTACAACCATAATGTTGATTATTTCATACCGTTTTAGTATGGATTTAGAAGTCTTTGCTTATATTTTGTATAGTAATATATTCACATAGTGGAATGTTAGAATTTAAAAGTAGATTCATTCGATAAATAAACTGTCCATCCGTAAATACTTGACGTTCGTGTTTATTGATATTATATACAATGTATATTCAAAAGAATTTGAAAATAAAATAATAACAGGAACGTTAGTTTTTTATAAAATTTTAATTCAATTTTTGTTTGTTTGTTTTAATAGTTTAACCGTATAGCATCTACATATTTGTACTATATGGTACGGTTTTGAAAATTGTATTCAATGTGTTGACCAACTATCCTACACCTCTTGATGCATTCACATTATAGATCACATTTCAAAAGCACACTATCGGTTTGCGTTCTCAAAAATTTCGGATAAAAAGTCAATGAATCCGGAGTCAAAACATTTAATGTAGGCCGTTTGACATTCGAATTCAACTATTAGATTAAGATATGTGATGATGCAAATGCGTATTCTTTTCCTTAGTATCAGTGAGATGCTTTCTATTTACTATTTCGTGTGCTAAGATACTACTTGCATGCAATACTATTAAATTCACTCGTGAAAGCTTATTTTCGTTTTTGTTATCTAAATTCAGGCCACGGAAGAAAGAGCTTCACATATGACTTTCAAGCACGGTCATCATTTCTAACGGTATTCTGACCTCGAGTTGTTTCTCTTTTGTTTCTTTTTTGAGTCACTGTCCTATTATAAACTTTGACCTTTTCGAAAAGCTAAGGATTGTCTACACAAGGAATAGATTCCTTAACTTTGTAATGTATTTAGCCTTTTAACTTTTTTCAGTCGAGCGTCACTGGCATGGTGCTTTTTTTGTGTCTACTGAACTCGTGTCTGGCGTATATCATTTTATTTCTGGTATCTTTTTATATCTACATACCCTTTTATATAAATTGGTTATTTTGAAAGTGTGTACAGGTATTCATAAACTTCTGAATGAAGAAATTCTTCGGCAAAACTAAGTTTCACTGTAGAATGTTTGAATTGATTTACGTAAAATCAGGAAATCCTTTTAAAAAATTTGAGATGTTTTATGAGACCAAAATCAGTCTCTTAAGAGGTCCCAATCAATTGTATGCCACAGGTTTCACCGCATACAACATCTACCATGAGTAAAGACAGCTTCAAATACGAGTTGAGAATATAAAGGCATTCATGTAGGAAACAAAATATAAAGATATGATAGATAAAATAAATGCATTCAAAATTCCACATTATATTACAAACTGATATATATTTCACATCCAATTTTTTATGGTAATATTCTTTATAAAGCACAAAGGTGTCAGTATTCACCTCAGAAACTTACAAAACCTTTGAATAGACTTATTAAGAAGGGATATAATTACGATACTGTTGTCAAGTCATTAAAGATTGCATATTTTGGCGTTAATATTGAGTCAGTGATAAGGTCTTTGCATCGGAACTAAACACATTTATTCTAAAAACAGTTGTTGGCATGACACGGGTTATGTTCTTCTCATATATGTTATGATGGTATGATACTAAACCCCTAACGGGAAGGATTGTGCCTGATGTTCATATGATGAAATCATAATCTTTCAGTCAGTTTAATTGAAGTCTGGAGCTGGAATGTCAGTTAACTGCTAGTAGTCTGTTGTTATTTATGTATTATTGTCATTTTGTTTATTTTCTTTGGTTACATCTTCTGACATCAGACTCGGATTTCTCTTGAACTGAATTTTAATGTGCGTATTGTTATGCGTTTACTTTACTACATTGGTTAGAGGTATAGGGGGAGGGTTGAGATCTCACAAACATGTTTAACCCCGCCGCATTTTTGCGCCTGTCCCAAGTCAGGAGCCTCTGGCCTTTGTTAGTCTTGTATTATTTTAATTTTAGTTTCTTGTGTACAATTTGGAAATTAGTATGGCGTTCATTATCACTGGACTAGTATATATTTGTTTAGGGGCCAGCTGAAGGACGCCTCCGGGTGCGGGAATTTCTCGCTACATTGAAGACCTGTTGGTGACCCTCTGCTGTTGTTTTTTATTTGGTCGGGTTGTTGTCTCTTTGACACATTCCCCATTTCCATTCTCAATTTTATGAGTAGGTTTGTGCAATTTGCATAAGTCATCCGGTTAGTAGAAATTAGGATTTGCCAAAGGGTTATAATCGGAAAAATTATGTACATTCCCAAGTAATAAATAAAATAGTCGAGCTTTAAAATAACTATTCAAATAGAAGCTGTAAATATATACTTTCAACTGGCTTCTTCTATTCACAGTCAATTATTTCAATTCAAAAGCAAACACAAATTCAGCAACAATCTTTTGGTGACCTCTTAGGTTCATGTATTGCTTTTCTTTTTTTAAAGATAGCAACTTGTTTGCTTATTGAGTTCAGCCAGCAGAATTGATTTTTGTTTTCGAAAATAATTGCACTTGAATAAATCATTTTACTCATGCTAATCCAAATTGAAAGAATATATTCGGGTATACGGGCAATGAAAACAAGTGGACCATAGTCTTGATATGACCCAAGAATGACAATAAAACTAAAAGCAAACTATGTTTGTTTTTTTTCATAGCTTTTATTCAAATTTAACTTTCACCAACATTTTTGAATTTATTTTAAATTAAACACCAGATTGGTCAAACGCTCAATGTATCAATCTTTTCTATTACTTCTCAATTTGCAATAATTTTCTGTGTGGTAGTTCCAAAGCGGTATGTATAAAGATCAAATTCCATTTACAGCAAATCTATAAAAAAGAGAATAAAAAGTAAATTATCATGTTTTGTCGTAAATTACACATTCATATCATACAGCGTCACATCACATAAACATAGATACATATACGACATATACCATAGCCGTACTCTTTATCAGTTATAGATACATATACCATATAGTCGTACTCTTTATCAGTTATAGATACATATACCATAGCCGTACTCTTTATCAGTTATAGATACATATACCATAGCCGTACTCTTTATCAGTTATAGATACATATACCATAGCCGTACTCTTTATCAGTTATAGATACATATACCATATAGCCGTACTCTTTATCAGTTATAGATACATATACCATAGCCGTACTCTTTATCAGTTATAGATACATATACCATATAGTCGTACTCTTTATCAGTTATAGATACATATACCATATAGTCGTACTCTTTATCAGTTATAGATACATATACCATATAGTCGTACTCTTTATCAGTTATAGATACATATACCATATAGCCGTACTCTTTATCAGTTATAGATACATATACCATAGCCGTACTCTTTATCAGTTATAGATACATATACCATAGCCGTACTCTTTATCAGTTATAGCTGCTTAAACATAGATACATATACCATAGCCGTACTCTTTATCAGTTATAGCTGCTTATACTTTTCATATAAATATTAATGATAAATTTGGATGACATATATGTGTGGATAATACAGTAATTATATTTATATATTTAATCCTACACAGTAGATTACCGCTAATGAATAATTATAATGCTAAGAAATATGATATAATACCTAGGATATTCATAATGATGGCTATTCCTGGATTGACTTTATTTAAAAGTTTATGACCTTTGCTCAGAATTAATCCTTAAAGTATGATTCTTTTCAATAAATCATATTGTGTAGCAGAAAAAAATACAATATACGCAGGAAGTGATACCATCTTTAGACAATTAACTTCAGATCACTGACTCTATATTTACTACTTTTTATATATACAATTAACTTCTGACCACTGACTCCATATTTACTATTTTATGATATATACTTACAAAGCTTATCCGAGTGTGTTCAGGGAGTTTCCGGTAGCGTTGGTGACGTCCAAAAGGAGCAAGAAACCAAACAATGTAAGAAGACAAAAAAATATGTATAAAAAATGTTCAATATGTATTGTCTTCGAAAACAAATTTTCATCTATGTTTATCGATATCTATAAAATGATTAACGAATGATAGAAGAATTCTAAAGGCGATGGCTTATTGATAAGTGGCTATTCTTCAATTGAAAGATAAAGGCAATATTTCACAAAATTTACAAAGATCAACCAACAAAAGCCGCAAGATGACCTCTTAATGTGTTGATGATTTAGGATGTCTATTCCAAAGATGAATAGTCATGTTCTTTACACCTTCAAGAACACGAGCAACAAGTATGTGTATGTGTCAATCGGTTTAGTATTGTAGGCTATATCTTTGGCCTTGTCGAAGAAGTTTTTCTGTGGAAATCCAAATTATCCACCACTTGTCCCATCCATTCAATGTAATTGCCTTTGAAATGTTTTATTGTGAACTGTTTTTCGTCATACAAATTGTACAAAACATTATTATTTTCTTATATGCACAAGAAACACGATATTTTTTTTTCTCAAAATAAATTTACTCTTAAATGAAACAATTTTTGTAAATAAAGAATGTTCCTATTTTGTGTGTATATAACATTTATTATTGATTTACTTGTTATAATTATTTAAGTTCAACTTTTCGCAAAATATTATATCGCTGCAATCTCGAATAACTTAGGTACGTTTAATGGATAAAGTACCAACGAGTATAATACATATATAGGCAGTGATCGACATGCCATCCCAAGATCTTTCCTATCGACACATGTTGGCATGCTACGTGAGATTTAAGAGTGTAACTAGTTAATATTTAAATATGCTTACAGTAGTTAAGAAGTTTGGCTCCTTTGAGTTGAGCTGTGGCAGCGTTTCCATAGTTGTACAGTCTTCTCTGTTGTGTGTAGGCATTAAGTTGATTCTGGTAGTAAGCTGGGTATCCTGACTGGTATCCGGATTGGTATCCGTATTGCTGGGCCATGACGAAAGCAACAAGGCATGGGAGCAGGATCAGGATGATAGACTTGTTCATTTTGACGAGTTTGAGTACTTGTTCTGGCTAAATGTGACACAAAAAGGTTAAATTAGTTATCAAGTATATTCAATTTACACAAATGGGCTAGACCGTGCTGTACTACAACGGAAAATAAAAGAAATTCTAAAAAGATGCATATTCATGGGTAATATTAAACATTCCTCAGTATAGCTGTTACTCGTAAAAAGAAATCGGTGCAATTATATGTGGATTAACTACTATATAAAAACTGCTGATATATGCTTGATCGAGAAACTTAACTTAATAATAAATTGCAATTTCGAAAACACAATAAGAGATAATATTTTGTATTTCTCCATAGGTTTAACTGATGTATTTGTGTCTTTTAGATAAAGCTGATGAACATTGTTGACATTCTTGCTCTTTTTAGAATATAACATTGTCCCATACAAGTACAAAATAGACGTCTCTTTCTTTTGTATGAAATTTTATAGTACATATTGATAACACATAAATAATGATAAAAAAATCTATTATACCATAATTTTGTAACTTATTTAACAGCTAATCTACGACCTTACCCGTGAGATTCTTTCTGAGAATGATCTGCTTTGGTATAGCATATAAGTCGCTTATATACCATTTGAATGTTAAATTTTTATAATTATGCATAATCTATCCGGAAAAGATGTTTTTTTGTATGTTGTTATCTGACATTGCAATTGACCGTTTAGGTATATACGGTCATGTTATATAAAATTACACTATTATGTTATAAGATGTCAGCTTTGATAACCAAAAATCAGGAAGTACATATTTACACTGGTCACATATATTTGGTTTTGGTTTCTTCGTAAAGAAAGATTACTTTTTTATTTTATTTTTAATTTACTTATTTATAATATCAAGACAATTAGAAGCTTTTTTTTTTTTATGAAAGGCCAACATTTAGAGACATGCAAATAATAAAACAAACTGTACATTGTAGTTTAAAACGTTAAAATATTAAAATTCCTGATTTGAAAGAAGTAATAAATAGGTAAAAAAATAAACTCTCAAATATCTTCTTTTTTTAACAAATGAACACAAAATAAATTCAAAGTTTATTTTTGTGCGAACATTTTAAACGGGTTAAAAAAACTGGTTTGGAGTTATCATATTATTTATATTCTGTAGTACATAATGTAGCACGCAAATTGATAAATCGTTTTAATAAAACTTAGGAGGACTTGACTTGAAAGTCTGCAATTAAAACAAAAGTTTCTCAGTCCATTTTTAAAGTGGTTTTATTCATAGGAGTTTCAAAGTTCATACTTCAAAAAGAACGGAAAATGCAGACTTCCCGAGCCTGGAGTGACTTATTTATTCACTTCAACATATAGTTTTTAAAAAGTTAAACGGATGCCTTTCCAAAAATAGATAATAGTTCAACAAAAGTAGGGAAATTGACAATATAGCATGTTCGATGATTTAATGTTGTTTTTTCGATTAAAAAAATTCAACAATACATAAACAAGTTTATCCCCTAGGCTTCATGTTTATGTATGTTAGAATTATGTTAATTTTATTAAACAAAAAGACTTGTCATATTTATCTGATTTCTTTAAAAAGACATAAAAAAAGGTTTACTAAGGTAATGGTTTCCAACATGTGATTGATTGATTTATTAATTTCTGGTTGTTTATCGTCCTGTGGCAAATATTTCAAACATGTTCATAACGAGAACACATTAATACAATAGATAACTCCCATAATGGAGTGGTTAGTTCAGCAATATAAAACAGTCATGTACATTTGTATCAGAATGGTTTAAAGTCAACAGTGGTCTTAAACAAGGATGTCCATAAAGCCCCAGTCCCACAAGACCATGATCGCACCACGCTCACCGCGATCTAAAATAAATTCGGATCGTGGTGAGGTCGCGATATGAGCGGCATGAACATTTTCGTTGCTTTCACGATGCTGCTACGTCCTCATTATGCTTCTACAACGACCCCGCTACGATTATACCACGTTCTCACCGCGATTCTTCTGCGACCTCACTACGCTTATCAAGATCTTTCTACGCTCTTCACGTTCTCACTACGACCATACCATGAGTTATCCGATTGCAACACGATCTTACCACGCTTCTACTGCGATTATAGCACGTTCTTCTATTTCTGATTAATACGTAGATTTCTCGGAAACAATACAGTCATGCCATTAAAATCTATTAGAAGATTTGGGCGTGGTGGTAGGGAATGTTGTAGAGGCAAAGGGAACTAAGTAACGAATCCTGATCAAGCAGAGATGTCGGACCGACCAATCCAACCTAAATAACAACCTATTGCTGGTCCATAAAGCTCAAATGACGATATTTTAGTGAACGATAGCAGAGATGACACAGATGTGTCAATAGATATAGAAAGATGTGGTATGAGTGCCATTGTGATAACTCTCCATCCAAGTAACAATTTATACATGTAAACAATTATAGGCCAAGGTACGGCCTTCAACACGGAGCCTAGCTCACACCGAACAGCAAGCTATAAAGGGCCCACAAAATTACTAGTGTAAAACCATTTAAACGGGAAAACCAATGGTCTAATCTATATAAAAAAGAGAAGCATGGTTGAGCCGTTAGAGCAAATGGATAATTACATACAGACAAACAAAATGTAGGGAGCTTTCAATCTCCGGCGCAGAGATCACATATCCGTTCCGTTCAATACTACGTAACACTACACTCAATATGAAAAGGGATCATAAGAAGATAAAATGAAGGTATAAGTATGTTATTACAAGTTTGTTATGAAGCAAATTGTAAGATTATTATTATTTTTTGAATCAGAAGTTTTGAGAAACATCAGTTTGTGCTAAGGATTATTAAATTGATTTCTGCTATGATTTATTGTTCATTGCTATTTTTAAAAAAATTGGCCAAAATGCATGAAATTATTTTTTTGGGTGCAGGTGAACTGTTATGAGAACTTTTTTTATGGTAACAAAAGGATTTTAAGATTACAATTACTTAAACTAAAACAATAAAGTAATATTAATGTATTGAAATGAAAACAAAAATCTTATCATTGGAATTTTATTTCACTCAAACTATACATAAATAGATTGTTTGTAACCTATTAAATCTGTGCACTGAATGGTTAAAGCATAAATATCTCCAAGAAATGAACTTTTATCTTTATTTATTTGATATTTAAAAAGTTAATAAAATTTTGAATTGATTGTAGTTTTTTATTACATTGTCTCATAATATTATGATTATATGATGTACTTAAATGCTTTGTGTATCACTTGAAAATAGAATAAAATTTGTATATGAAAAAAATATTTTTTTAATCCTATTCAAAAATTTTGAAATTAGGATTGGAATGGTGGTTGAAGTTTGAAGGGTTATTGCCTATTTACAATTCTATTCTCAACATCTCACATTCAATACAGGAACATTTTGGTTTACAGTTGTAACAGCAGATATGACCTTTACATCTGTTTTTTTCAAAGCCACACTGCCGTAGTAGGTATTCGCGAATACAACCCTTTTCCCTACAAAAACCAATAATATCAGGCTTGATATCAACTACATTAGCAGCAATATCCCTATTGCTGTAATAAAGGACAGCTTTGGATGCAATCCCTGAACGATCAGCACGCCCAATCTCTTGGACATAATCGGACAGTGATCTTGGTGGACGTGCATGGATGACTCTCATAATTGATTGAGAATTAAACTCCATACCAACAACTGATGTGCAAAACACAAGTTTTATCCTTGGGTTTACACAAGCCAACTCTTTAATTATATAATTTTTTACACTGTCATCCTGACCACTGCAAAGAACACCGTATACAGATGATTCAAGTGTAGGTTTCTTGAATATGTGTTTGCAGTAGGCAGCTGCATTGTCTATGTACTGTAATGGCATAAATAACAAAGTAACTGGAAAAGTTTCCCTATTTTCAAACAGATTGTCACAAATTGGCCTATATATATTTTCATAGGCCTCATAGATATCAAGGGATGCCTCTTTAAGTTTAATCTCCAGGTAAATGTTTTCCCTATCAGGACTTTCCCGAATAACTTTTGGATTTTTCATCCCTATGGAACTGGTTACTGTCCTCCCTTCCTGTTTTGTGACAGTGGCACTAAGTCCCAATCTTGGTACTCCTGGAAAAAATCCTGGAAGCTCTTTCAGGTGATCAAAAGCTTTCCGGAATGATTTCCCCCTATTCATTAAAAAAAGTAATGATCATGCATTTTGATAATAACTATTTAATAAATAAAGTTAAATACACCACCACCAAAGAAAAGGGATATAAGCAATATGAAATTATTTTTTCCAATAAAACTCTGATTTTATTAAATATGATGTTGAAATTTGTGTTCTGTATTTGTTATATTTTTAGTTAGCTACATGAAATAAATTTCAAAGAAAATCACTGAATCTAATAATCCAAAAATGAATAATATCTATTATATTTTAAAAACAATACTGGTCACAGATAATTGGAAAAAATGCATTCACAGTGGAATGTTAATAGCTGAAATAATATACATTGTTTGTCCGCAGTTGGAATTGAACCAACATACAGCAAAGTGTATTACCCTATAGATACAGACTTCTATATAATGTATGTTGTTAGTAAGGGTGAAATGAAATGTTAATAAAAAATTAAGATAAAAGCATTAATTACTAAATGTTAACAAAAAGCTTAAAAAAAACAATTAAAAGCTTATACTAGCTGCATTATAGAAGTTCACAGTGAATGAAAACAGGAAATTAAACCAGAAGCTAAAATGCAGATATGCACTGAAAATAAATTAATAAAAAATTGGTCACTTAAGATCAATTTTACTTATTGTTAAGTTCAATAAATGTTTTGCTTCATGTTGCAGATAAATTCCATTAGGCCAACTGTAAGGAGTTTTGTTAGAAGTAATAAATATACAAAAACATATACATTACTAGTAAATCTTAACATTAGAAATGGAAATACATACCTTGCTTTCTCTTTCATACTTACATTATCTGTTTAAAACATTTCAAACAGTATCAGTAAAATCTGATAGAAATTCATGTCAAAATGTGAACTTCAAATCAATGGTTAAATCAAATCAATGGTTAAATAAAAAACAAAACAACAAAATATTATTGAGGTTATATAAGAAATATTGATTTTTAAAATTGGAAAAAATTAAAAATGCAAGACCTTGAGATCAAGTTACAAATTTGATAAGAAAGGTGATAAGCCAGACTTTACTTTCAAAGAAATGGCCAATGCTTGATAAAATATATAAATTATGTTCATTATTAACCAATATACGGGGTAACGCACAACCAGGACAAAATCTTAAAGAATTACAATAAAATTGTTTTATAAAGTGTAATAGATGTCCATTAAGTTCACTTAAAAAGTATGGATTGTTATCAGTATTTATTCATATATTCAATACATTTTGCTATTGTCCAACAGAAAAAAGTTGTAAAACTGAATCTGAAATTAAAATACAAAGAAAGCTGTAACGTACCAATCTGCAACTTTATGACATTCGTCAATAAAAATTGCTTTCACTGAAGATTTGAAACTACAAGATAAGATAAGATAAGATATTTTTATTTCCAATTATGGGCCCCAAAGGGCATAAACATTACAACATCAATAATTTTTTTATAATACAATACAAACAATGAGATAAATAAAAAAAAAAAAAGTTAAACGAGAACTATTTAAGTTCTTAAAGAATACGTAGATAAAGAATCTATAGTATGTTGGTTTTTTTTAATACTAATGCATTTTATTACAAGTGTGGTTGATATAGATAACAAACAAGCAGCCCAAAAAGAAAAAAAAAAAAAAAAAGAAAAATAGATATCCACATATGTATAGTACACAAAAAGTTGGATCAATTAAATATATAATAATTAGCCAAAAAGAAAGTAGAAATTAAACATGTCCATGACTCATCCTGTGTCAGCAGCAAATAGGAAAGCATTATGGTTTCCTAAAGGCAGCTGACACCAGGGGACGATACCTTATGGGCCATAGGCATGTAAAATGTGTGTAAATGTCTCTTTCCTACCTGTATCAAAAGCAAACAAGGAAGCATCATAGGTAACTTGAATGCAGTTGATACCAGGGGACGATGCCTCAAGGATATAAGAGAACATTTGAATAAATAATATATCTTAACAATTATTTTTTTTTTTTTTAATCGGCTAGTATGTTTGTGATATTCAGATGAATATAATTTTCTATGTCCAATCAAATGTATATACACACATAGATTTCCTTTAACTAATCTTCACTAAGGAAGATGTTTGTATATAAAATTACATATTATTTTAAGTAACTCAACATTTTCTACACTAAATAACCAGATAATTTTGCTTTGACTGTTCATATGATTAAAATAAGAATTATATTGTGCAATACTAGCTAACATACAATTTCTATCATCCTCAAATTTGTTACAATCAAATAGAAAATGAGCCTCATCTTCGACAGTATTGGAAGAACATTTATTACATATTCTGTTAATTCGGGGAATACCCTGATATCTACCTAATTCTATTTGTAATCTATGAGAAGATACACGTAATTTAGTAAAACTTCTTCTAAGTTCAAAATTCTTGATCAATGTTAGATATTTTTCAAAACCAAAATTTGTTTTATATAAAAGGTAGGTTTTCAGTTTACTGTCTGAAAATTTATCTATTTGTTTTTTCCAACAGCTAATAAACAATATTGATAGCTTGGTTTGTATATATTTCTTAAATTTGTATAAGGATTCTCAAAATGGAGCACTTATGGCATTTGTATAGTCAATACCAAGTATTTTAAAAACAACATTTATTGAACCATACCATGATGTTATATTCATGTGATGTAGTGTCTTTGATTGTGTATATGCCTCTTTTAATAGAGGAAAATTATTACCTAAATTCTCTAATCTATACCAGTACAATAACATTCCTTTTATAATATTAAAATATATTGGAAATCTTCCAAGTTCAGATAACACTGCAGCATTTGTTGTTTTCTTGTGTACCCCAAGTATAAATTTACAAAATTTTATATGAAGTTTCTCACAGGGTAAACCTGAATATAATTTTTCAAAAGATATATCTTCCTTCTTACATTTAGAGGAAAGAGAATTAAACATCCCCCATATTTCGCTACCATATAATAAAATAGGTTTTACAGTGTGGTCAAAAACATGAATACTTGTTTTTACATCAGGATTAAGTGATAAAAGATCTTTCCTTAATTTGAAATGAGCTTTCAGGGATTTTTTGTATAGTTCATTTTGAGCATAACTGAATGAACCAGATGAGCTTAAATATAAACCTAGGTATTTGTATTTTGAAACACATTCCAGATTTATATTCTGAAATGTGAATATCTGTTTTACATGTCTGCCTGCCTTGTTGAAAATCAGCACCTTTGTCTTATTAGTATTCACATTGAGACACCAATCTTTGCAAAATTTATCAAGCATTCCCAGCTTTTCTCGTAGTCCTTCAGCTGATGTAGATAATAAAACAATATCATCAGCATACATTAAACAATGTAGATCTTTGTCATTGACATTAACTGGGTCTCTAGTATCTGACAAATATCTGGGCAAATCATTTATGAATATCTTGAATAAATTCGGACTGAGGTTGTCACCTTGTTTGACTCCAATATCTAATGGGAAAAAATCACTTACTTGATTTTGAATTTTGACACATGATTTGCTAATTTCATACATACTATTAATAATGTTATAAAAATAAGACCCAGCCCCAATATCTAGTAGTTTAATCTTGATCCCTGTATGTATAACAGTATCAAAAGCCTTCTGAAAATCAACAAAACAGGCAAACAGTCTACCTTCTTTTGAATTACAGTATTTGTTAATAAGACAGTTTAAAATAAACATATGATCTGCAGTTCTAGCTTTCCTTGTGAATCCAATTTGACTATCATGTATAATATTATGTTCCTGAAGAAATTTGTCCAGTCTTAGACTTAATATTCTATTAAAAAGCTTTCCAATTGCACTTGTTATTGTTATTCCTCTATAATTGTTAGGGTCACTTGTATCGTTGCTTTTAAAAATTGGTGTAATATAACCTTCAGCCCAAGATGTTGGGTATATACCTGAAGACAGACAAGTATTAAACATCTGTTGAAAACTTTTTAAAAGGAAAGTCTGTCCATTCTTTATCATATTATTACTAATGTTATCCAAGCCTGATGATTTATTGCATTTTAAGTGTGAAATGGCTTTGGATATTTCAGACTCAGTGATAAAGGAGTCCAACTCGTTGAAACATTTTGAGTTTTCTAACTGTTTCAGTTTTTCACATAGCTCTGTATATCTACTTTGAAATTCACCTTTCAGTTGTGACAACTTTTGGAAATGTGATATCAAAGTTGATGGTTGTACTCCACATTTTTTTTTAGTTTCATTTTTTTCCTGTAGTTCATTAATTAAGTTCCAATACAGTTTTGGATTCTCTTCGTGCAAGGAGTCCAGTTGACTAATCAATGATTGTTTGTATTGTTTGTATTTATATTTCCTTAGTTTGGAGTATTCACGATTCAGTTTATAAAAGTGATTTTTGATAATTGGATCATATGGAAATCTTGAATAAATTTTTCCATAATTAAGCAAGTTAGTTCGAGCTTGTTGTAAACTTGCGTCAAACCACTTTTTGTTTTTTTGTTTGTTTGTGTGTTTTTTTAAAGGTCGTTTAAGTGATAGATTTGCTGCTGATAAAAAGATGTTTGAAAATTTTGATGATGCGTCATCTACTGATGTCTGAGTAAATTGAATTGTGCTGTTGTTGAATTCTAGTATGTAGTTTTGTAGTGTATCTGAAGAAAGTGTTTCTTGAAATTTTATTGCTGAACAGTCAGTCCAGATATAATTAGGTGTCATATTTTTCAACTGGATTGGAATATCATTTTCTCCAGGAACACAATATTTTGCAGATAATTCCCACTCAAGTTTACAATGACAATCAGATAATGTGGGAATAAATCTGGATACTTTAAAATACAGTACATTTTCAAGAATTTCTTCCGACACAGCAACATAATCAACCACACTTGCACCATTGGGGGTATAGCAAGTAAAATTACCAAATGTATCACCAAGAACTCTGCCATTTAAAATTCTTATTTGTTTACTAATGCAAAAATCCAAAACTTCTTTGCCTCTTTGATCAATTTTTTGGTCTCGACTTTTTCTTGTCATAATGTTTTTGTCAGTAGGGTATGTATCAAAAATTGGAGTAAATTTTGAATCATCGTTTACTATAAAGTCATTTTCAGAGCCTATTCTGGCATTAAAATCTCCACATAACAAAATTTCACCCATTTTTTTATACTGAAAGATATCTTTTTCTATGCATTCAAAAACATCAGAAGAGAGTTCTTGGGTATATTTAGACGTAACAGGGGGGTTGTACAGTACACAAATAAATAGGTCACTTTTAAATCCAAAAAAGGATTTTTCTAATTTAATCCATTGATAATCTGGATTACTGTTAATCAATATTTTGACATGAGGTTTAACGTGACTTTTCTGTAGAATTGCTATACCCCCAAAATGACGGTTATTATTTGATAATTTTCTACATATTGGATGATAATGAAATTTGCCAATATTGTGTATTTGGGAATTATATCCCACATGAGTTTCGACTAAAAAAACAATGTCGTAATTCTCTATATGTTTCAGAAAAAGGGGATCCTCTGCTTTATTCATGCCCTTTGAAAATAAGCCACCTATATTCCAATAACCAAATTTTACAGATGATTGGTTTGATTTTGGCATTTTGGTTGATACAATTAAATCTGGTATAAATAATAGAATAGATTTTCTATCTATAAAAAAAAAAAAATAATAAAAATTTGTCTCTAAATAAAAGGAAGAGACAACAAGGAAAATATTCAGAAATGTAAATATTTGAAATAAGTAGATTTATTTAGAGGATAGTTTTTACAATGGTTTTCTAAATACAATTAGTCTATGATATAATGACAGATAATTTCTTTTCTATGTATCCTCTTTTAACTGAATAACTATTAAACTGATTTGGGTTGAATAACCTGATATCCTGGGTTAATTCATGATCAAAAGTATGATTCAAATGTGAAAACTAAAAATAAAAATGAATAAAATAAAATAAAAAAGGCGAACTTTTATACCTAGCAGAGGTTACATATTTATGACCATGTAATAGTGTGACTTCTTCACATAATGGCTGTTTCATTTGAAAAATCTATTCAAATGAGAATATGAATTTATCAGCCCAAAAAAAAAGAAGAAATATATAAAGTTGTACATGTATATATAAATTATATGTAAATGACTTTAAACATGTTAAAGGAAGTCAACATAATGATATGGTAATATGTATAATATTAAAAAGCAAGTTATTCATGATGACCTCTGCCACGTCCACGTCCACGTCCTCTTGTGTTGCGCGATTTGGATCTACCTCTTGAATTTGGCATGGGAATGTTTAAGGCAGTGTGTATTCCACGCTTTAAGTTTGCCGATAGCTGAGACACGCCAGAGTCAGAGAGATGAAATTTATCTTGACTTAGTAGCTCTGCAATTGGGTTTCCATTTCGCAACATATTGCCATGATCAACAAGTAGAACATCTTTATTGTCATCATATATTTGTTTCAACAAGGCATTTATGATTTGTCCATTTGTGTTAAAAATTACACTGTCGAGTCGAGGAGTAGTAAGAGAGATGATGCAACCACTATTTTGCCATTTTTGAAGTGCAAGCTTGACAATATCTTGTATTTCTTCTACACATTGCTGTGGTGATTTTATTTTCAAATCATTCGTCAGGGAATGAAACACTACTAGATTTGGAATTATATCCGATATCTCCAAAATAGCTTGTTTAGTTTCTTCTAAATTGAAAGCAGTAACCTTATTGGTTGTAAATGATGGCGATAGCTTCTCTGCATTGATACGTTTGGTATTGGATGTACCAATTAAAATAATTGTTGGTTTGTTATCAATGTCAAGTTTAGATTTGTCAATATATTTCGTGTCTGCATTAACAAGATGAAAATCTTCAAATCGAGAAATCATTTGGGAGCGGAGAGAGATATTTTCTTCTTGTAATTTCTCCAAGTGTTGAGTATGTCGTTTTAGAGTATCAGTTAGTTTGTCAATTTCTTCATTTTTGGTTTGTAGGCTTACCGATAGAAAGTCGATCTCAGAGTTTGAAGTAGTTAATACCTTTTTCATTTCTGCTCTAGTCTCCTCCAGTATTTGATTGTGACATTTCATTTGATCTTCATGTTGAGCTTTAATTAACATAATATTGCTTTGCTCGTGTTTTAATTTAACTTCCAAAGTCTGTTTTTCTGTTTGTACGGTTTTATATTTTAATTGTAATGTTGATATCTCATTGTCGTCTTTTCTACCTTTTCCCAAGACTAGAACATCATCATTGCATTGTTTAACAGCAGTTAATACTTTGCTGAAGTTTTCATTGTGACTGTGTTCTATTTTAGCCAGCGTGTCAACTAAATTTAATTCAAGCCTTTGAAAATCATCTTTTTGAGGTTGATCTTCTTGTACTAGTACTGATTTTAACCCAGTCTGGGAGTCAGGTAATACACAAGTGACCTTGTCAACAGGGCATAATTCATTAATGTGTGTATTGTTATTGTCATCATGACATTCGTGTGAAATACATGTATTAGTAGGACTGGTTTGTGATATGTTTGTAAGAACTTTATCAAGAATATCTTTCAGAATTGGAAAATGAATATCCACAAACTCATAATAATGACTGCCTTGTACTCTTATTGTTCCTGTTGTGACAAAAAATGTAATATTAAATTGAAGTTCCCCCTTTTTTAATACTTCAATCATCACAGAATTTCCACTGTTGCTTCGGTTTTCCCATATTTTGGGTTCGTCATACCATTCAATATCATAATCAGGTTCCTTTCCAAGATTGTCATAATAGTAAATATCTAGTGTTTTTATCCATGGTTGGATTCTGTCAAGGTTTGTGTAGAATGTGATGATTTTAGCATGTTCATCATACAAGTTTGGGTCAATTTGCTCGAAAAGGCTTAATTTTGCTTTACCAGTCCTCTTGTTTTGCTTTGATGGGAGAGATGAAAGAGGATAGTCATTAATGGTTTTGTACATCGATAGGTCAATTTTCAATTTGCCTAAATCTACCATGATGACCGGCTTGTAGTCAACACGTGTTTATATAGTTATATGTGCACACACGTAAATCAGCGTAAATAAATGTTTGTAAATATAATTGATCGATCGGAAGTTATCTTAGTGTTTCTTCCTCTCTGATATAAATATTTGGTGTATTTTAAATGATGGAAACTGTTAAAAAACCCAGGATTCTCAGAATATTTTACCAGTGAATTTTTCCACCAACCGCCATTAATCAGGGGCGATAATCGGGTTGCACTAATGACAATATTCTATTGGTGATTGGATATTGTAATTCACTACTGTATGACATTCTATTGGTGAAGGGATATATTGACTTCATACTGAAGGTGTGCCTATATTGGCAGAAAATATACAGATACAGAATACAGATTGCCCGGATAGTGACAGGACGGTTGACCGGACGAGATATAAATAGTTATAACTATTTTGTTATTCGGTAGATTTGTTTAATATTTGTAGACCTTAAAGATATTAACATTTTTTTTATGAAAATCAAATAAAAAAAGTGAAAAATAATATTTTTGAGTAAATAAAGTTGACCGGACGGTATTCACACTCGCCGTTATACACTATACATATACTAATCAACAAAAGAAACGATACAAGTCTTTTTTTCAAATTTAAGATAAAGATTTCCGTTTATAGGACCAATATAGAAGGTAGTAATACTTAATCATTATGGAAATATAAATCCGTTTAAAAAAAATATTTTTTTGCTTTCGTGATGTTTTTTGACGATTTTTTTTGTTTTTTACAAAATTTACATAAAACGACAATTTGAAAAACAGAAGTTTCAACTAATGATGCCAACCTCTCATTTAAAGGTAAAGACAATGTTTGCCATCAATTTGTTTTTAAAAATCATACAGTTTCTTCGTTTATTTGTTTACCAAAGTTCGGCCCCACGAGAAATCGTTAAAATGTATACATTATCAACTGATTTACCATAGACAGTATGTGTAAAGTGATATTCAAAAAGCGGTCACAATCTTAAAACTAATCCGAAATGTTCCAAATTTACTGTGTGTTGTTTTCATATCCAAAGCATTGATTTGAGACAAAAATAAAATTTTTTTTGCATTTTTTGAGATTTCAAAAAAACACTTTTTTTCCCAAAAATTTGAAAAAACAATATTTCAACCCATTAGTTACAACATGAACCACAACTTGATTAGCATATTGAATATTTTTAAACAAAGTTGAAATTTTATTTAGTACTTAGAAAATTACGTGTCGATTTTTTATTCAACTTTCCGCAAAACTTATTTGCACCCTATAGTCGTTTACAGGGAATTTAGATACTTTCCGACAAGTTTTGATTTTCATTATCACATGTGCATACATTGCAAATGAAAGCTTTTTAAAATAGTGTATTTCATTTTGTTTTATATTTAATACTTTTTGATAAATTTTATTTCAAAGTCGTGTATCGTTTCTTTTGTTGACTAGTATATATTCAACTCCTCGACAACATGTGTTAATATCTCTTTTGTTTTACAATATTTGTCCAAGAAATTCAGGAACCTGTGCGATTTATAAATAAATTATACGAAAATATAAATTTATAGTAAAAAAAAATGTTTTTTTCTGCTGAAAAAGTTGACCGGACGGTATTCACGTTCGCCGATATATGCTTTAAATATATTGAAATGATCAATACAAGTGTTAATATCTTTTTTGTTTTACAATATTCGTCCATGAAATTCAGGAATCTATGAGATTAATAAATATAACATACGAAAATATAAACTTCATGATAAACAAAAATGTTTTTCTTCAAAATAAAGTTGACCGGACTGAATTCACATTTGTCGATGTATGCCGTTTAACGATCTTTCACAGAGACATATGATACAAGAGATTCGCAACTCTAATAGAGTCTATAGCTCTCTGGTTTTAAGTATATTAACGGGATCGACACAAGTGTTAAAAACTCTTTTTTTCATTAAGCCCAGAAATCTTGTCAAGTTTTGCTTTCTTCACGCCGGAAGGTGGACTGTCAGTAAGAAGTATCTGAGGATCTTGACTGCCATTATCAGCATACCTCAATCTTAGTAGATTTCGGTGTTGATACAGCCTTCTGTTTTGAAGGTGTTTTTAACTTTGCTGGTGTTTTCAACTTGGTTGATGTCTTTAACTTGACTGGTGTTTTGAGTGTTTTTGGAAACTGAGGTTCCAAGGGAAAGGACACTCAAATAATTGTGCCTCCTAAGAGTCCGAGAAACTATTGGGGTGCACGTTTTTATGTATTTTTTTACAGAGCTTCTGGGGGTCTTGAACGGCAGCCAGACCCCTCACCTTATGGCGAATATATTTTGCCTAACTTTTAAAAGAACCTATAGTTAAGCCCCTGGATACAGTAGAAACGAATTCTATAGTAATCAAACTTCGAATGCTTTCGAAGAGAAACTGAAAGACTATAAAGTGATTTTTTTATGACTGAATTAAAATATAGTGACAGACTAGTTAGTGACATTGCAGTATTACACTAAAGGAACTTTGTGTTCGATGTCCGTGTAAGGTTACTCCATATTATGTTCCTTTATTTTCTATTATAAAGGACTCTGAACACGACTTAATACAAGTTTACTCCTTCAATGTTAAAGGTCATATTGCAATACATTAATTGTTCTTGATTAGATACCAGGAAATTGGTGGTCTCACTTTAATTTAATCCATGTCAGCTATCTAGTTTTATCGGAGAAAGTCAGTTTTGCATGTTTTGTATTCTTTTCAATTCACTGTAATCTTTGATTGGATTCTAATTGCCAACTGATTAAATAAGTTAATTCAATTACAGGTATTTGATGTCTAAGGTGTGAAAACGTAAATGACATGATTATTGGCTTGATTGGTGATAACGACAGGTGGCAAAATTAGATAGTAATCTAATTAAATAATAAATATTTTAAATATCAGGTCCTTTAGTGTGCTGGTGAACTTACTCAAGTCAACATGTTGAGCTCAAAGTTTTTATTATAAAGTATATATTTTTGTATAATATATTTAATAATCTCACAGATTCCTTAATTTCATCAAGCATGGAGAGATATTTAACATGTGTCGATCAGCTCAATATATTTAAAGCATCAATATCATCAAATGTGAATTCCGTCCGGTCAACTTATTTTGAGGAAAAACATTTTTTTTTTACTATAAAAAATATATATTCGTATAACATATTTATAAATCTCCAAAATTCCTTAATTTCATTGACAAATATGGAAAAATAAAAGAGATATTAACACTTGTTGTCGATCATTTCAAAATATTTAAAGCATATATATCGGCGAATGTGAATTCCGTCCGGTCAACTTTTTTTGAAGAAAAACATTCTTATTTACTATAAAAATTATATTTTCATATCAAGTACTTATTGATCTCGTAGATTTCTTAGTTTCGTGTAAAAATATTGAAAAACAAATAAGATGTTAACACTTTTTTTTTATAAGTTCAATATAATTAATGCGTACATCGTCGAATGTGAACACCGTCCGGTCAACTTTTTTTGGCAGAAAAACATTTTTGTTTATCATGAAGTTTGTATTTTCGTATGTTATATTTATTAATCTCATAGATTCCTGAATTTCATGGACGAATATTGTAAAACAAAAAAGATATTAACACTTGTGTTGATCATTTCAATATATTTAAAGCATATATCGGCGAACGTGAATACCGTCCGGTCAACTTTTTCAGCAGAAAAAAACATTTTTTTTACTATAAATTTATATTGTCGTATCCAATATTCATTATTCTCACAGATTCCTGAATTTTATGGAGAAATATTGTAAAACAAAAGAGATATTAACACTTGTTGTCGAGGAGTTGAATATATGTATAGCGTATAACGGCGAGTGTGAATACCGTCCGGTCAACTTTATTTACTCAAAAATATTATTTTTCACTTTTTTAATTTGATTTTCATAAAAAATATTTGAATATCTTTAAGGTCTACAAATATTAAACAAATCTACCGAAGAACAAAAAAGTTATGACTATTTATATCTCGTCCGGTCAACCGTCCTGTCACTATCCGGGCAATCGTCCTGTCATTAGTGCTTCCCGCGATAATCATATAAGAAATATAAAGTAAGAAAAACATGGAATTCTACTATTGACTGTTTTGGCCATTTGAATGTATTAATGCAAACATAATGTTGTTCTAAATTCATAAGATCAAAATTCTCATTAACAACAAAATTTATCATTATTTGGTAGCAAAATTTAACAAGAATTTTCTGTAAGTGGTTTTCAGAAAAAAAATATGAAAAACTAAACTCTAAGGGGACTGCTTGATTTTAACCAGACTGCGAAACTAACATTCCATTTTTTTAATTGCATTATTGCTTTAAAGAACAATTTACATAGGAAAGAAGTGATGTATATGGCAATAATCATTTTTTTTTAATTTCTGGATTAATTTTTCTATACATAATTAATACATGCATATAAATAGTTTAATACCTAGAGGAATCCAAAAGATCATTTCCTTCTGAAGTGCAGAAGAAGGCTTCTGGATGAGCAAATATTAGGTTACAATTGGATATATCTGAAGTATCTATATCACACTTAAGATCTTGGATATTTTCCTCATTCCCTGCAGTCAACAGTCTTCCCTGTGGAATAAAGGAGCAGTTAAACTATGTAAAACTACCTGCCAAGAATTATAAGATACTGAAACAGAAGAAATTAAATATAGCCAACAATCAAGTGTCATGATTTATGAATCTAGATTTTATCAAATTTTATGCCTCATTCAATGAATCAGAAACTACTTCTTGACAAAACCAAATACTTTTGAACATACATGTACATGTACCTGTAAGATTTAGACCAACTATATATATATATATATATATATATATATATATATATATATATATATATATATATATAACCTATAGTTGACAACTTGATATATTAAGTACAGTATCTGAGTAAAAAAAAACTTCAAATTAACAGGTGAGCCATGCATGAGCAGGTAACTGGTACCAGACAGACATGAATATCTTAAAGTCTTCAAATATCAGTTAACTTTTCTTTGGTATGTTAGTAAAACTGTTTCGTCCCGGCCAAGGATACTCATCAGGTGACTTAAGGCTACCACTACAGTCATCTGTTACATGTAACTAATTATAATAAATAAATGGTAAATCACAAATGGGATTAGTCAGTGATCATCTCTTTGCACTCATATTCTTAAATATTTCACTTAGTGATCTTTAAGTCCTGAAAAAAAATACTGATTTTGACATGCATGTGTAAAGAGGGGGAATCGGAGGGGTCTTGATCCCAAATTCTAGGCTATAAATTATGAAATCCTCTATCCCAAATCCTGGGCTTAAAAATATGAAATCCTCAATCCCGAAAGTGTCAATTTCGAAATCTTGAGCTGAAAAAAAACATGATCCCCAAGTCCTGAAAAAGACCAACCCTCTATCTGAGATTACTATAACACAGTGTTATAGTAATCTCAGCCTCTATAAACATCTTATAAATAACCTGGTATTTGAATAAAAATGTCATGCTTCAGTAATTCATGTAATGTACCCTACCCACAAAAGGCGGACCCAGCCACCCTAACATAAAAAAAAATCCGCATATATGACAAAGCAAAAAAATGGCCTCATGACTACAGGCACTTGTTTTTGTGCCTGTTGTTTCTGTCATATAATATCTATAAATTTTATCAACTGTTTAATTCATGTAATATTGTAATATTACAAAAACTATGTAAATTTATCAAAGTTATAAATGTGAAAGTCAGTCCTCCAAGTTAATTTCATTGTATTGTTCACACACTATTATTGAATTTACTATCCCACATTGACAGAAACAAGTGCCTGTGCTCATGACCAATTAAGACTACCCCGGCGCATATTTTGTTTTGTTTTGTGGCGCCGTGTACCCAAGCAACTGATCAAAGTATCTAAGAATAAAAGTAGATTTTTACCCTAGTATTTAATATACAACATTTCAGTGCTGAGTTTTCAATTGTTTAACTTGCTCTTCTTGGATGACACTGAGAGGTGAAAAAACAATCACAGTGCCGTCCAAGATTAGCGGGGCCAGTTGGCATATGAGGCTCTTTCCGTAACCAGTTGGCAAAATCGCTACTGTTTCAAGTGTTCCTTTTGTGATTTCGTCCAACACTTCTATTTGTTTCAGTTTCAGAATTATATTAGGATGACCAAGTCCAAGGCGTCTGAGCGGTATTTCGTAATCCGCCATTTTTACAAATAGCCTTTTCACCTCCTTAAGTCCTTCCGCTTGGCCGCCATGAGGAAATTTCCTCATGGAGTCAGCCAATCGTATGGCAGAGGTCATATTAAGTGTAGTATTGCGGAGCATGTAAGGAACGGATATGATCTCTGCGCCGGAGATTGGGGAACTTTTCTTATATAATTTATGTGAAAATGACAATGAGAATGATGGTCGTAGTGTGAACGTAGTCAGGTCGTAAGAAGAGCGTGATGAGGACGGCATGGCGTGCTAGAATCGTACTATGGTTGTGAACAGCGTGGTATAGTCGTAGTGGAAGCGTAGTTTGGTCGCGGTGAGAACGTGATGGTCGTAGTGAGGTCGTAAAAACGTCGCTGTGAGATCGAAGCGCAGTCTCTCCGAATAGAATCACGCTTTCGCTACGCTCTCGCTACGATGGTGCAGCGACTTTTGCGATTTTGTGCGCTCTCACTACGCTTCTACTGCGACCTGACTTCGCCACGACCGCACCACGATAGTTTTGAACATGTTCAAAGTTGGCCACGCTCATCACGATCTTGAAGACCTCACCACGACCGTGATACGACCTTACTGCGATATACACGATCCGATCGTACTACGATCATTAAAATTAGCATTTTTTTCACAGATCGTAGTGCGATCGTGGCCTAGTGGGACTGCGGTATTATCTCCTACGCTATTTAACTCTATATAAATGACCTAGCTTCGATGAAATCAGATGCATGTGGTATCGATATAAAAGAAGAAAAAGGTTGCATATACTTTATTTTAAAGATAATTATGGGCATTCTAACAAAGGACGAAAAAAAAATACAAACTATGTTAAACGCATTAGATACATTGTGTGAAGATGTCAGATGGCACCCTCTGTTTACAAGTCATATGTTTTATTTTAATATGGAAATGATTTCATAGTATACTATAATAGTTATACTTGTTTTAGTTTTAAGTGAATTTTAAGTGTTACTCATAAGGTCTTTTCAAAAGATTAGTGCTTCCAATTGTTTAATATAAGCGGCTGGTATTTGTGGTTACAATATGTTTTTCTTTCATTAATGCCATACATTATAGAGCTGGCAGATTTTTCTTGTAGATGGTAAATAAACTCTAAATGCTGAAGGATATCAAGTGGATACATATCTTCAAAACATTGGTCAAACACCAATAACCCCTTAGAGGGACGTCAATGCAAACTTAAGAACAACGTCACTTTCAGAAGCTGTTTTTCTATATAAAATGTATCTGGAAAATGTCATAAAAACTGGGACTGGCACCGCTAACAAAGAAAACAACAAAAGCATTGGTAAGATGTGCAGCAGTTCTTCACCTTCAACACCAGAGCTAGTTAAAGACGTATGATTACACACCAAACAGCTTTACCCCAATTAAGTTTATGTCACATAATACTGTTTACAATACAGTAATAATGTATTAACGTATCTCTCCATCAATAATACGGTATACACATTTCACATTGTAAAAGGAAACTTTAAAAAAAAAATATAATTGCAATTATAAAAAGAATTATTAGAGACGAATTAAAAAGGAACTAGTACTTACACATTCTCAAGTAGCTATTATAAAACAAAAGTAAATCATCAAACATATATATAATTAAAATCTATTATCGGTATAAAAAACGTCTTCTGCGGTGTAAAATGAGTTTGCAGGTTTCGGCGAATTTTTGTATCACATTAATACTAGCATTCGCTTAAATAAATGAAAGCTTCACGGAATTCGGCCGTACTTGATAGAAGAAAATAACCGTCAGCTATGGAACCACTTCGATAACGAGAGGCCAAAAAACAACAAGAGGGACGTCAAGGCAAACTTAAGAAGCACACCCTTCAAAACAGATTATCAACGAATAAAGGACGATTTCTTCAAGGAGGAGTAACTGTTTATGAGTATTTTGTCCCTCAATTTTCATGACTTTACAGTGCATTTTGTTCATAAGTGCTTTCAAATGTTGCTCAATCAGTATGACCACTAATGATCCATAGTATGATAAAGTAATTTGTTTCTAATATTGACTTATTCTGTCAGATCATTTGAATTACAATATTTGTCGAAATCAATTTATACTGGATTCACTGTAACTCTAATTATAGATATTTCATTAATCCTTATATTTTATATCTATCTCGTTTCTCTTACAATAAATGTCTACCTGTATACATCAACGTCAATTTTAGCCTGAGAAACACCTCTCTGGAAAACACGATAACTGTTATTAAAAGACACGTCTCCTTTTGGAAGTAATACAATTTTCAAAAAGTTAATTAGTTTTATTACAAAAACAAACTATATTTATCAAATTTCATTTCCAAGGTATTAATGCTTGTATTTAAAATTGATAAATAAAAGAGGGGACAGATATATATTTGCCATAACACCTTAACTATAATTCTTCATCATGATTAAAAGGCTTCTTTAAACGCAGTAATTGTGTCACTTGTCTGCAACTTAATTAAAATATTCTCCCGACTGTTCAAAATAAGATGTTAACATCTGCCTAGGATAAAACTATATGCCGCTTAGCATAAGTCAACATTACTATTTCACAACAGTAATGTACAAAACAAATCGATGGGTGTGCACACATGTATCATGCGGAAGCGTTTTAGCGACGTACATTTTTTTTTATTGTTCTTTTCTATTTTTGCGTTGTACAACCTTTGCGTAAACCTTTGCGTCATACCGCAAGCATTTTGATTTTAAGCATACGAGCGGAGTACAAATACGATTTATATTTTGAGACAAAGTCAATGCATGTTTGTTGTCTTCAAATTGCAACTCTTATTTTTTTATAAATGGAATATTCAGTTAGGAATCACCAATTTAAATCTGAAGTAGAATACATAACTAATCCGTAAAACCTGAATTATTTCACGACGTCAAAAATAGGCTACCAACGTCAACAAAAAAGGTTAAAAAAAACATTATGTCAGTGACTATAGAAAGCCCACCTCTATACGGTCAATGCACGGTATCACCGCTCAAAAATCACTAGCTTGAAAAACAATTATGCAATTACTGAACAGGATGTTAAAGCCTATGAATAGAATTGATGATTTCATTCTGAATACGAGACAATTACACTACATTATGATCCAGAGACTTTGATTATTATTGTTTTAGACAAAGAAATGTAATATCAAATCCAGTTATACAGAACTATCTCCATATATACCTGTATATCTATGGTGACGATGAACGAATGTTATACAATTAATCGATCCATGTTGCCAAGGTAACACTTTGAGCTTGAAACCAGAATAAGGAGTCAGAAGTGATACGTTTTTCGTGAAGTAAGTATCCTTTTCTCATCCTTATATTTGTGTCTTATTGTTATTATAAATTTGTGCGTTTTAAAGGTAAATACTTACATTTTTAGTCCAGATCTATTTTTGAAGGATGAATGATGATGTGAAAAATGAAAAACAGAAATCTTTAAAAAGATATTTTTCGGAGAGGAGGATTTTTCGAAAATCTTCTACAATTTGCCTAATAATCATACTACTTTTTACAAAATAGGTTATGAATAAAAAAAAAAAGGATATATGCGCAACCGACTTAACATTTTAAAAGAACAGCCGCCCCTTATTTCCTTTGTTGTTACTGAAAAGTCTTGAACAATGAGCAGGGCAAACATAAACCAAGCAAGAGCATGCACCTTAACAGCCAACACAGGTATAGGCAGACGGAGAGTTGTCTCATTGGCACTCATATCACATCTTCTTATACCTATAACATTAACGATAAAAGTTTCTGTAATTTATTCATTAGCCAACGAGGCGTTGGCTCTTTTAGGGTCCTTTAGTGCTTTATATTTAATAAAACACACGGTGTCATCAGATAGTAATGTCTGTGAAAATCTTACGGAAAATTAAAATTGAATCAAACAATGATAACAACTATGCTACATAAATAATTGCACTCAGATAAGGGAGGCGAAAAATACCGAAAGGATGATTAAACTCATAAGTCAAAAACAAAATGACATTTGCTAATGGAACAAACGAAAAAAGATCAAAAGACGAGCAGTTTACAAAACCTAACGAAGAAAAATAAAGTCTGAGCAAAACGGACCCCACCAAAAACTGGTGCTCCGGAAGGGAAAACATATCCTGTTCTAGATGTGACATTCGTTGTGTTGCTCATGTTTAAAGTACAAATCCGTGATAAACTGATTGATTTTTACTGAGTGTTCAGTGGCAAATATTTCCTGTATATTCAAGTGGAAGCGCATTTATTAAGCCTTATATCAATAATGAGGCTCTTCAAAATGGAAATGAATAGATAGCTAGATATTTTTACTGACTGTCCTTGAAAAAAGGCACTATGTTAGGTAAGGCATATTATAATATGTCATTAACGGTCCATAACAGCTAATATAAGACAAAAGACATGGCACTCTATAAACATGTGGCGCCTCTCAGCATGAATCTGACTACTAGACAGGCAATTCAAAGAAACATATTGCTCCATGTTACATATAAAAAAATACTAGTAATAAGTTTTTTCCTGCAAAAAAAATAACAACACAAAGAGAGGATAATACTATGAATCCCAAATTCCATTGTCTGCATAAAGGAATATTTCATTTATTTGGGAGCTCATGTACTTGAATGAATGTCGTAGGTTCGCTATATTTGATATCAATTCTCAGCTGTAATTGATACATGCTTTGCAAATTAAATGTACCGCTGTTTTGTATGATATACTGACCAAATAAGACTCGCATCAATGAATGTTTACATGTAACCATTCATACAGTTTGTAAATAAAAATTAAGAGTGGTGCGATTGCTGATGAGACAATCATCATACAGAACTCAAAAGTTCTCGTTTGTTGATGTGGTTCATAATGGTTTCTCGTTTCTTGTTTTTTTTTTATATATAGATAAGAACGTTGTTATTTTTCTTCTTTTGAATGGTTTTACACTAGTCCTTTTTGATGGCCCTTTATAGCTTGCTGTTGTGACCCCTTATTGAAGACCGTACTTTGACATATAATTGTTTACTTTTACAAATTGTGACTTGGATAGAGAGTTTTCTCTTTGATTATCATTCCACATCTTATATTATCTAATTATATTAAGACTAAGATATAAACAACTAAACGTTGTCAATGAGCAAATAATCATAGTATAATAAGCTATAAAAGGCATGACATCATGCGAATCAATAAAAAACTCAATTGTAATCCCCTGTAATAACACAGTCAGGGTGTTACTGATTACATGTATATATAATTTTCATTTTTTTTTATTACTTTGAGCAAATAATGCTCATCAGTACAAATATGATATATATGCAAATACAAGTATATCATAAAAATTACATAAAACATACATAACTGAAAAATGAATACATCCGAGAAGAATAATGATCTATATTAAGTATTGGTAACTTATAACATGTCTGTTCTACGTTTAAATGCATGGAAAAGTAACTACAAAGGTTACATATGTCTTTTGGCTATACATCCGTAATTAGCCTAAACATCCAATTTTAACGCTTTACCCATATCAGCTCTCTGTCCTTCGGTCTTCTGTCTTACATGGAGGTAATATATTTAAAAACGTATGTTAACTTGAATTTTTATTGACAAAACCAATACGTGTGTCAGCTTTCAACTCCAGTTCACGTTTAATATCGTGTATTATCGTATAGTTATTGAAATATAGTTAATTGCATCCATCTAAATATTAACAAAATACCTTGAATTGATAAATGTGTAAATACTTTATTGTTGTACATTTTTTTTTTAATACTTGCAAAATCCTCGATTAGAATTAAGGAAGTAAAGTTATATATATATATGATACTTGTCATAGGTGATGCAACATCAAACGGACCTAAAAAAAAAAGATTGCTTCTATGTTCAAACTAGTGAACGTTTGATTTCCGTTACATATTTTATAATAATAATTACATTAGATGTATGTTTCATTATAATATTTTATTCTGATTGGCTAACTGCACATCACGTGTTATTCCGTAAGCAGTTGCATTGCTCAATACAACTTTTCACTCATGATAACACGTGCTCCAACAATAAAGTGCACAGGTGAATTAAATAATAAAATATATAAAATTCGTGTTTTCATGATCATAGCTAAAAAATGTAATTATAAGTATTGAATGCTTCTTTTTGTAATTTTATAGGGTTGCAAAAGCGTTGACCGTGCGTACATTTTTAGAATGAAGCGCTTTCGCGCTTCATACAAAATGTACTTCGGTCAACGCTTTTACACCCCAATAAATTTACAAAAAGAAGCATTCAATTCTTAAATAAAGGTAATTCATAAAATGTTGTTTTTGTAACCTAATTCATTAAATCGTTTTTTTTTTTTATTGAGTTAAGCCATTTCAATTGATATTTTACAGTGTGTCGTTCTATGCTGTGATGTTTCACTATTGTTTCAGATAAGGGTGAAGGTTTGGTACCATTAAAATGTTTAAACCCGCTGCAACTGTTTGCACCTGTCCTAAGTCAGGAATCTGATGTTCAGTAGTTCATTTGGTTCTCGTTTTTTGTATAGATAAGACCGTTGGTTTTCCCGTTTGAATGTATTTTTTGGGGCCCTTTATAGCTTGCTTTTCGGTGTGAGCAAAGGTTCCGTGTTGAAGACCGTACTTTGACCTATAATTGTTAACTATTATAAATTATGACTTGGATGGAGAGTTGTCTTATTGGCACCCATACCACATCTTCTTATATCTATATAATTACCCTGGCAATAATCATCTGAAAAAATATTAAGTATAAAAGAAGTTAAACAGCTACATGCGGGATGTCATTTCGCTATCTAATGGTAAAATGGAAAAATGAACAAACCTCAGAAAATATAATACTTTCTAGAATAAAAAGAAAACACAGATAGCTACGAAAAAAATAATCTTAAATTGTAATTTCCTCAGGCAAAACTTACCTAATATGAATGTTGCTTTTCCTTTTAGGTCAATTTAATTATATTTATACAATCCTGGTTTTCAAATGTTCAGGTTTAGGCGTTCATTATAGGTTTTCTGCGGCAGCGTTTCTCCTTCCTTTCAGTGTTTTTTTTTCAACATCTGGTATTGATTCTTAACACAAATTGCCCTTTTCAATTCCTGAAACGGTAGCATCTGAGTCTGAGAGAGAACACTCACAACAGTATCTGTAAGGCTATAATTTCAACGTTTTCTCGTACAACCAACACGATCTAGATCTACGTTTACAATCTGGACAATCGAGAACCCACAGTTGTTTACTTACGAATTGACAGGTGCGTGTTCGACAATAGCATACTTAATATCTACATGATCATATAGATAAAGATAGATGTGGTATGAGTACCAATGATACAACTCTCCATCCAAGTCACATTTTATCAAAGTAAACCATTATAGGTGAAGGTACGGTCTCCGGCACGGAGCATAGGCTCAAACCGAACAGAAAGCTATACAGAGCCCTAAAATACAAGTGTAAAACCATTCAAAAGGGAAAACCAATTGTCTAATCTGTATAAAAAACCGAGATTATTATGTATGTTAATATTCACTTCTCTTAAATTATTGGATATCTAAATATAACATATATGCACTGTATTCCTACATGTGATATTTCATCAATCTATATGAAAAACGTTTTAACTTGTTTATTTTTTTTTTATGTTTCAGATAACCATGTTTAGCAGTTATTTTTCCGTGATTCTGGTATTTATATTGCCATCTTCAGTACTTAATTTTTCTTTTTTGTACATCATACTAACAAGACAACATCTCCAGACGGTTCCAAATCTGTACCTTATATCTATTTTGATAGCAAACATTATTTCGGCAATATCCGTATCTGTGCAAATGTCAGTTTATATATTTTCTCCCGAAACAGAAAATGTTTACTTTTTTTGTTCAATTATGGAATTCATTGACAAATGTCTGCATGTTGCTACTTCAGGATGTTTAATTTGCATGGCCAATGAACGATTCAAATACTTTGTAAAGACAGCTACATATATTCCCAGTCACAGCGACACGAAGAAATCACTCGTGTTAATATGGTTTATATCAGTTTTGTACTGTATTTTATCGTTTCTACTTATTTACATGGTTGGACGAACGTCTTTGTCCGTAGACACTAGTTCGTCATGTGACCATCGGCTCAATGTAGGCGATATTATTATTTTTTCATTAGACTTAATTGGTATTCAAATAACAACTGTGATATTTTTTGTTATACAGTATGCAAGAATAATCCAAAAGCTATGGTGCAATCCATACTCAAATATCATTCTTCACTACAAAAGAAAAAAGTCCGTGTACATGCTTCTCGGTATATCTATAGCAACATGGTGTCTGATGGCAATCGTTGACATTGCGAAGAAAGTAAACATGTTTTCCATTGTCACCAAAGTTGAATTTGTCATCCTACTCATACAAACGCTTAGTTTATTTGTTCTTCCGGTTGTATATATTATTTTCTCTGAACAAACAAAACGTGAGTATAGGAGTATGCTAAAGCTCTGTACGTCTAATAGAGTTGCGAATGCTCCGATATGTGACCCAAATACATTCTTTGACCCCAATGAACAGTATTTTTCCGAAATGTAATTTGAATTGGTCATCTCAAGAGAATAAATGTAATTTGGATTGGTCATTTGAAGAGAATAAATGTAAATTTCTTCTTTATAAGACATGAACTAGTGGTGCATTTAATGATAAGTTTGAATCGACAGAATAAAAAAGTATAGTCTGTTCTAGTTTATAGGGATATATTCGTGTATATCCTAGACAACAGACGGAATGGGCTCTTGTTATATCCCCTATACAACAACATAAGATTGCTAGAAAAACTGTTCCTTCTATGTTTAACCTGTCTGGATTCTTCTTATTTTTATATATGTATGTTTGTATTTTTTTTGTGGTATCCATAAAAAACATAACATATTGCACGTTTATTCCCTGTTTGTTCATAACTGTTGTAGAAAGTGTCAACAACAGTCATGAACATAATTTATTATGATAACAGCTTCAATCTTAATGAATTACTGTTTTAGTGTGGTATTTTCCTACTCTTTTAGCGAAAATGGTCTATCGAAAATATATAGGTGAACGGATTATCTGTATCAAGTGAATTGATTAGTTTACTAAATAAAGGGTATGTAAATAAACTTGATAAAAATGCATTTTTTTTTAATTTTTTGTTGTGTATTTATTTTAAAAGCTGGATTCTTTTGATGTTGGATGATCGACCGAGATATACAAATATTATCCAGGCAGCATGTAATAGTTTTGCGGGGGAGTCCTCAATTTGACATGATGTGTAAATACGTAGTTTTTTACTAACCCCATCATGCTTTGGTTTGCAGTTATGGTATATCTGTTTAATAGGTGAATATCTGTTTTATAGAGGACGATAAAGTGTTGTATACTAAAATTCGGCCTTTTTCCTACAATGTGACCTCGACAAAGGGACTTATCACTCGGGATTTGTACTTAACTGAGCCACATGACGGGTGCCACATGTGAAGCAGTATCCTCTTACTCTTCTAGCACACCTGAGATCACACTTTTTTGTAGAGTCTTTACTCTTATATGCGAAATTTTGTAGACTTGGTTGTCTTTTCGTTGTTTTTCGTTTTTTGCCATGGTGTCGTCAGTGTGTCCTCGACCAATGAGTTTAAACTCTATTTGTTATCTTTCGATTCTTTTTTGAAGTGGAAGTGATCGTTATCATATGCACTATATGCAAAGCGCAACATGAGTACTAGTAATAAAAGTAAAAGGAAAGGAAAACAGCATGTATATGGGTTCATCCAATCAGGAAAATAGATATGTACTAACAATTAAAACATTTCCTACAATGCAAACTGCAACGAACATTAGGACGTAAATACAACTTTACTTTCAGACACTCACTCTAAAATACAACTGTAAAAAGTATTACAATAAACTGATGAAAGTACAATATTCACTTTAAACAGTTGACTCCGATATTGTCAACTCTATACCCTTTATTCCATAATCAACAAATTATGTAAATTGAATATTTGTTCCAGTGGAGAAAAAATATCACAGGATATTTCTTCCGTTATGTTATTAAGGCTAAGTGTACGTAAATAAACTACACAATGGATTTTTTAAAAATTTTACATGTAGATTCTGCTTGTAAAAATAAATCGGAAAATAAAATAAAAAAAGGGGGTAACCGTTTTCGTTTTTGAGATACGAGCGTGTTCGACAATAGCATACTTAATATCTAGTTGAAGTTAACAGCATCATACACCAAAATTACAAAGGATATATAGGGAAAATCGTGAAATTCGGCAGGAATTGTTACATTTCCAAGATTTTCTATTATATTAGACAATCGATTTTTTTTTAAATTTATGAGACGATTCTAAAATGTCTGAGGAATCGATTGGTGCAAAGAAAGTCCTTAGCAACCGTGCTACTTTTCAAGCTATACCCTGTTAAAGTTGAATCTTGAGTGTAAAAAAAACAAAAAAACAGCGACAACGTTATTGACGTCGCCGCAACAGTTACGACGCTTCATATAAATATATACTTGTATGAAATATATACCGCTTTGTTGGAGTTCGTGTTGCTCGGTCTTTAGTTCTTTATGTTACGTTTTGTGTACTATTGTATTGTATTTGTCTATTATATTTGGGTGCGTGCGGAGATCGCCAAGCTAGAAAACGGTTGACATTTTCTTCATTATGAACTAGAACTATTTTCGACCTTGGTGCCTTATTTTTGTTAAAATCTAAACACTGCGACGTGTTTTCAAAATCTTTGTTCCCATAAAACTTCATTTCATCAAGGTCTCTTCTCAGAATATCAGCCATCTGTCTGGCACAGGATAACAAATCAATATTTAAGTAAATTTAAGTTGTGTGGTAATTCTAAGTACATTTGGGTAAATTAATCTTATCTTTGTGCCGCATAAGCATCTCTATAATTCAACACATTCCTGACCCACGACATTATATATTTTATTCATTGCATGCGCTTCTTTTTATCACAATCCAGACCGGTTAGTAACCGTTGTACTTTACACGTCTGAAGACGAATATTTGCGCGAAACATTTTTGTATGATTTTTATTTCTGGAAATCAATCTGAAATCTACAACAGTCCTTTCCCGAAAGTCGGACTGGACCTTTACTTTTATGTGCATTCGGGATTTACACCAATTGTAACCCGAATAATTCAGTCGTATTATTCAGCTAATGTACGAATGCTACATTTCTCGTGTGGGAGAATATCGGACATGGAAAGGGCTTGAATTATTCGAGTTACTCAAATTGAAACTCGGGAATATATTTCTAGCTGTTCGGAATTCGCGGAAACAAATGATTGTTTTTCGGCATTACGGTATTGAATCAATATGAGAGATACCAATTTTTTCTTTTAACAAATTCGAATACCAGTCAGTTTAAAGGACTTTAGTTTGAAATAGGGGCGGTAATCCATTCATTTTATCCAATAAATTTGGGGGGGGGGGGGGGGGGGGCAACATGGTCAACATTGATAGTCAAAAAGCCTTGAAATATTCGATAAAAAACGTTGAATGTAAATTATATGAACTCCAAAGTCTCATATTATAAGACTAATCTAGTAAACCACAGGCTTCTCAATTCTTGTATGATCATGAACTAGGTGAAAACCTAGAGATGACCGATTGCGAAATCCTCATGGATAATCATCGAGGTCGATAAACACCCCTTGCAGTAAACTTGGGTTAAATTTAAAAAAAAATCGAAATGTAATAGTCTGAACACATTTCACCTCTCATTCCATTAAATATTAAATTACAGTTACAAGTATTACAAAACTTCCCTGACCTCTTTTCTTTAACCATAATAGAGGGAGGAGGGACGGAGGGATCCAGATCCCGAAATCCCGGTGCTTAAAAACACGACATCCCGAGGTCCTGAATTTAAAAAAATTTAAATCCCGACTACCCGAAATTCGGAAATAGAATTCCCGGATCCCGAAAGGGTCAATCCCGAAATCCCGAGCTTAAAAACACCCGATCCCGGAGTTCCGGTAAAGGTCCTACCCCCCCCCCCTCCCCCCTCCGTAATTCTATATTCTATTCATTCATAATCTTGAATTGAGACTTCTCTAATTTTGAATGATGCACACAGGCACAATAAAAGAAAACAGATTTCGCTATATATCTCTTCGAAATTGGAATTTGTGAAAGAAGAAATGACATGTTATATTTTATCTTACATGTGTACTTTCAATTTCAATATGGTTCTAAATTTAGATTTAGTTTTCCCATAAATTGCGGACGGAATAGAAGACACCTGTGTTTCTGCACATGTAGAAAAAGTTGAAACTGGGAGTTGAATGATATAATTTTTACTTACTTTTAAGATAAGTGTTAGAGTGAGACAACTTTTAAGTTACTGAATAATTTTTGGGGCCTAATTTGTTTATTTTTCGTTTGTTTTCCGTCTTTGTTCTTCCGACCTGTAAGTGTTGCACTAGTGGTCAAATTATTCTCTTGGTATCGTCTGATTTCTAATATGAATATAAATCATGTCCTTAAATTTTCAATTGCGCAAAATACGAACATTTCAACGTCTTTTTAATTAAACAATTACATTCACACGTCTTTCATTAATTATTTGTAACCTATTATAAAACTTTACGTTGAGTAAAAGTACTGTGTTTTCCGTTCAAGACTACGGCTTTTTAAAACGATATTGTTGGGTCAATTCAGGTTTCATTTTAATTAATTTGATATCAATAGAAGAAAAATTGTTACATGTTTATTTGTTTATAATTTTGTTGTGAGGCGTTTTTTCTTTCTGTTGATATCATAAACACGAAATGCCTTCTCCTACGCGTCTATAAAAAAAACCCCAAAAAACAGTGTTTTTAAGTCAGGCTGCACACAGAACAACGTTCAGAATGCTGTGTTTCTAATTGGAGTTATTTAGATAATTTCTATGAGGTTTAAGACAGCATAGGAGTGCTTGTTGGATTTATTCTAGACCGCAGAAAGTAGTTTCTCTTTCGTGTGTCCTTTCTTGGAGTAAGGGAGATAACTTGCGTAACTAACGACGAACGTTTTTAATCCCGTTTTCCGCTAGAGGCGTGCAATTACGTACACTTCGCCTTAAGTAACTTCTAATTCATAACAATATCTTATATGCGCAATCTTTCATAGACAGAAATTTACGTCACAGCAATATCTTAACTGTGAATTATAATGTAGATGCATGTTTATATAGTTCAGTAAATTAAACACGTATACGTCTTATCAATATAAATCTGTTAGATGTCACGATTTTAGTCCAAGTTCCATCAGGAGGGATTACCATGATAGTTGTTTCCTACTGCATAAACTATTAAGATTGACAATAAATTCAAGCGCGTCGACTAAAATCTATATTACAGTATAGTACACCACATAAAATAAAAATATGCTTATATCGAGATTGAATTGATAACGTTTCACCCTTCTTGACCCCAAGGACATATTGATAACTAGCAGTACGCAAAAGGTTATACACTACATTATACACTTCTATACAAGATGTGGCACTGGCTCTATATTGTGTTAGCAATCAGTTTGTCTGAGGGTAAGTTAATTATGGAAGGCCGAAACCTCAATTTTCAAAGAATTTATTAAAGTCTACTTTTATCTTATTCTCTTTGAAAAATGAGAGTGAGTACTTATTTTCAAAGTATCATACGCCACTTTATCAAATTCCGTCGTACCATTTAGTTACAAATCAATATCGAAATTGACATCCTTTTATACGGCCTACATGTACAGAGCATAGAACATTTACCTACATGTTCATAAGATGATAATGTTCATCAATCATTCAAACATTGTCAAATGGTTCTGGTGGTACCGTTTTATTAGTTACATAGTGTGCTAGTGACATAATAGGTCACTCGCACACTGTGTAACGAAATTATCTTACCGACTATCTTCACGGGGTAAAATGCAGACTAGTGACCTATCAAAATGAGCAAGTCTTCAATACCGTTAGCATTAAGAAACTACTTCCGTTGAGCATGGCCTACAAAAACAGATTTAAATGTGTTTTATGTATTTATTTCTATATTAATCATCAATTTCTTCGTCTGTTGAAACCTTTACGATTTTTTCTCAGTTCCGTTTTGTTTTTTATAAAGGAGCTACTAGTAACTACTAACCGTGTATGAAATAAGCCCCGCCTCCCTTCTAACCTAATATGACATATACACGGTCTGCATGCAGATGCTTTTAACCAATCACATTCCTAGATATGTGTAGTAGATAGGATAAGGTCATTTATACATGCAGTAATGTACTATACCTACAAAGTATAGACAGATATCAGAAATAGGGGATGCGGTATGTACATGGTGTCAAATCATTTGCGCAAAAATCGACAAATCTATCTAGCTAAAAAGCTTGACAATCAACACATACTGACAAAAATCCAAACAGAGGATCCAGAAAAAGGTGTTCGAAAGAGAAATTAGTACTCTTGTAAGCGTGTCAGGTCAATATTGCAATTAAATAGGATCAATTACACATAATGACAAACAATTTGCAAATTAAAGAAAACTTTCGAGTATAAAGTCTTTTAAAATAGCGACCACAAGTGGTTGTTATGTTTTAGTATGGATTCGATGAGAACTACAAAAAAAATAAATGTCGAATCAAAATTGCGATATATAAGTTACATGAAAAAATTGGTTGATTATATAGGGGATCACTGAAGCATGAATGGAACGGGTTCCCCCTTTATGAAAAGTTCTATATACACAGATCATATACAATTTGAGATCTGAATCCTCATTATCGAAAACAATCATAGCGGCTATTGCACAATCATAGCAAAAAGCAAGAGCGACATTTAGAATTCACATTTTTTTTTATCAATAACACAGCATATATCAATGTAATTTTTCTCATTATTTATTGTGGGCGATATAGTATATTGATTAAGCCACCCTCTATATACCCTTAATTGCTTGCATCCTTTGTTGTTTTGCTTGGTTCTATGATGCTCACACACAAGATAATGTTAACTGATATTTATACATTACTGCATCATATATGAATGTGAGTTCCTAACTGCAGTCCTAACTATTTCGAATCATTTTACTGAATTTTTAATTCCTCGAAAAAAGCCGTTTCTGTGAAACTGCAGACCTATGAATGACTTGCATTCAAGGTTCAACAAACTTTCGATACCTATACTTTGGCACTGCACAAGGTATTGTTTTTCTCTGACTGTTAATGACGTCTTTACACTAAATCCATTGGAAGTTTTATTTGAACTGATTAATATATTTGTTTTAGATACATGGGTATTTAGTTGTTATTGGCTGCTATTACACCCATATCTGTACTTTTGTGTTTGTTTTAGGGGTTTTATGTGCTTAGTATCAATCTAATGAGTTTACCTCATTTCAACAGTTTTTCATAGTGTGTTATTATATCGTAATGCTACACAACTGTCCAAAGTACAACTATGAATTTTAGGTGGAGGATTTGGCGCCAGTAAACATGTTCAACCCCGCCACATTCTATATGTGCTGCCACAAAGTTTGGAACCTGTTATTCATATTTGTTTTCGTTCCTTGTTTTTACATAAATCAAGTTTTCTCATTTCAATAGTTTCACATTTGTTATTTCGGGCATTTTATAGATTACTATGCTGTTTATGTTTTCATTGCTGATGATCTTACCGTTAACTATAGTTGTTAACCTCTATGTCATTTAGTCCCTGGTGAAGAGTTGTTTTATTGGCAAACATCTTCATATTTTTACACTTTTATTACATTTCACTGGTTACAGGTATATTAGCACAAAATGGTACCTGTGGAGTACAAGTCATAAAACCACACCAACATAGTAGCACGTCACGTGTATCGCGCATTGTTGGAGGTAGAGAGTCTATACCACATAGCTGGCCTTGGATGGTATGTTTATTATTCCCATTTCCAGGAAACATAAGTAATTCAATCTATCCGATCGGTACTGATTGTCGAATCGTCCAAGATACTGCTGAATATTTTGCACATATATGTCATTAACAACACAAACCTTGCCAAACACCCGGATGCTTACTAAAATGTACTGACGAATAAACAGTTCCTGATCCATTCATTAAAGTCTTTCAAGATTTCGTACTTTATTTGGCCTTTTTAACTTTGTTTTGATTCGAGCGCCACGCGCAAGTACAAATATTAATTCTAATATCTATGATGAATTTATTTAATTAAAATATAGCGAGAACTGTAGCATTAAACAAAGGCGAGTGTGTACTATTATGCATTATTTACAACATGGCATTTTAGATTAGAACATCAACTACAGTTCTTATGACACGTGTCTCTGGGTCAATCTCCACCAACCTTTTAACTCTATGCTAAGTTTTAGAAGCTATATAATTCTGTTGCGAGCATCAACACAAACATGACTAAATGGTGGTACATCGTGGAATAAAGTTGACCCTTGGTGGATTTTTCTGGTATAATTAAGTTTTTATTTGTACAGCAGGAGAATCGTAATAAAGTCATCTTTATTCGAAGATGTACCACCAAACTGTCTCAATTATACCTATGACATTTCCGAAGCATATGATTTTAGGTTAAGCTTTGTTTGGATACTAACTATAGGTTTAAATAAGTCTGAAATCAATTTTAGAAAACACAAACTGCGTTTCTTGAATCAAATTTAAGTACTAGTACACTCGTAAAAAATATTTTTTGGAAACAAACAAAAAATTTAAAGAGTAAAAACTTAAAAGTACCAACAAACAAAAGCCTTTGCAATAAGAAGATTGCATTTGAAACGCTTGCAGTTGACGAACTGTTAAAGCATTTTCAAAATTCTGCCATGAAACGAATAAAAGTGAACAGGAAAAGATGCCATTGGGAAGCATATTCGCTCGAGCTTGGGATTAGTTCTAGCTCAAACACTCCAAACGAACAGAAATCAATCAAATTACATACAAATAGGTATATTGCAAAAAAAAAAAAAAGGCAGAATATTCTAAGGGATATTTAAAACTCAAAAATTCAAAGAAAAACTATCAGCGCAATGGCAACATAACCAAAAAAAAGATAATGAATGCAAAATGACTTTTATTGCAGGTACTGCTTAGATTTAGAACAGCTACAATAACCTGCGGAGGATCGCTCGTTAGAGGTGCAGATGGAAATATTGTAATCGTTACAGCAGCACATTGTGTCGATGGGTATCTATATTTTAACATTATCAGAATACACAACTTAAAAGGGATATAACATAACTAGCATGTCATAAAAGGTACAGAACGATCTATAGGCCTATCGTTCTGTAAATACGGAAGAATTATTTCAGTGAACGTGCAAAAATCGTGCACAAATCGTTTTATACATATGAAATTATTCGTGTCATGAACAATAAAAATGGTTTAACTCAAATTAATGTTGATTGTTTTTTTTATTTTTGAAAAGAAATTTTCAATTAATAAATGAAATATGAAAATACTTTAACATTACCCCTCTAAGTTTCTTGAGGTTCTTGTTGCTCAAGTTCAAAATAATTCATTATGTTTTGAAATGAAAACACTCAATATATAATTTAAAGGCTAGTATCGTCGTATTATAAAAGCGATTCTGATTTTAATAAATTATAAGAGTATGATTTTTTATATCATACCATACATGCCTTTATACACCCAAATAAAACAACTTGTAGTGTACCTGAATCAAGTCGGACTATACATGTATCTATATCATATGTTATTCGTTCTTGTTTGTCTTTGTTTGCATGTTGTTTATTTCCGGATGAGTTGGATGTTTGAGAGTGATGGTGTGTGTTGAAAAGTGTGATATTCGTGTACAAATATTATTATTAGTCTATTATCCCTTTAAGGCAATTTTAACCGCGCGAAGAGCAAACTAGTCGACAAATCACCATATGCAAAAGTACGTACTTGTAAATGCTTCTTGTTGTAAAAAATGTGGGTATGGCAGTTTTTTCATCAGCTAGTTTTTATTTCCAAATCAATATCATATATATGCATAATTTCCAACAGACAATACAACTAGATCTAAATTTATAGGTCACTTCATGAATCCTGCTTACCATCTGAGCCCACAAATATCTTCTTTGTATATAGATTTTCGAATTACAAACATCCTCACATTCTGACGAATTCTTATATTAGTTCAGTAAGATGTCATTGCTAAGGTAGATTAAAGATGTAATAATTGCTCATTACCGTTCTGTAATTATCAATGAAATATTTTTTCCCAGGGCAACAGATCCTGCAGACTGGAAAGCGGATGTTGGGGTTCACTCACGCGCTTCCATGGAGCCAAATCAAAAAGAATATGGTATTCAAGAAATAATTCCAAATCCTGGATTTAATTTTCAATTTCTGGACGATGACATTGCAATTTTGAAAACGGCCTGGCCTATTGAATTGAACGACTATGTACAACCAATCTGCTTGACGACTGAAAATTCTGAACTTAAGGTCGGACAAGAATGTGCTGTTATGGGATGGGGAGCTGATGTTCAAGGTAAACTTGTAACGATAAATGTATGTAGGTAATAATGAAGTGAATAACGGTAATAGATTTTCTTAATATTGCAAAGGTTCATCAGAAGGAATTGAAAACTATGGTCATGTCTTTGAAACTGCTGCAAACCTATTAACTTCTTACATTCTTATAAAATCCCTTTCTATATATAACGCCTCGTTTGTCTCGTTCTCGCCTTCAGTGCGAAGAGCCGAAGTTCGAATGACTTACGTATTGGTTTTAACCCCATTTCCGTTAAGCACGTGGTGCTTCGAGTATTTTGGAGTGAAGTAAAAGACTAGTTTGATTGGATATATATTACTGCTGTAATCTATTAGTTCTCAAGCGCATTCAATGCTTTGGTACAATCATGCGTCATACAATAATGTTCTTAAATTGTCTGTTGATTTAGAAATAATTAAGAAGTAAGGTTCCATATCCTTCAGGAATTAAACCTTCAGAATTGGCGATTAATTTAGGTCTGCTTTGGTCATACAGTTCGTCACGGGGTACTTATAACGATGATGAGTCTATGTACATCGTTGGCTTGCAAATACTTGGCGTTGATCAATTCGAATGGAGATTAATCCGGAAAAGATCTTTATATACATATAATTTACAAAGTGTTATGTTCATCTTTTACTGTGTCTATAATACTGATTTATACGTATTACCTTACTCAATATTAATGCCTGATGCAAATGTTCTCCATCCTACATGTTATTACATTTCAATAGCTTTTAATTATTACACTGATTTGATAACCAATAATATTTAATGCACTAATCACAGTAATGTAGATTACATTCGGTTATACGGCAAAAATTTGCTAGTAATAATGTTTGAAATATTTTTGAAGTGTGACATATCCATAATATACTTTACATTATTTTGAACACATAGGAATAAAGCGAATTTTATCAGATGATATATGTTTTGACCAATGTTTACAATAAGAAGAAAGAACAAAGTTATAGATCTGACTACAGTCTTATAAACATTCTTCGAAGTATTAAGGATTTTCTACCCAAAGAATAGATTACATAAGCCGTATTTGGCGAATCCATTTCGGTATTATTGGTCCTCTGTGATATTCAACTTTTTTTTTCTGCAAGCGTCATTGATAAGTCTCTGATAAACCTGGTATCTTTGACGAGTTTTTTTCTAATCTTTTTTTTAAGGATATAATGTTTAAACTACAGATTTTCATCAACTTTCGTGTTTGCCTTTCGAAAATACAATCTTTTAGTCATGATGTTTCAGGTCTTATTCTTCGAAATAATAATTGACCCTTAAGTAACTTCATACATGCTTAGACCGTGTTATTCACCAATGCATTCACCTCAGGTTTTCATCCTTGTTTACTCTCAATGACATGAGCTTGTATCGATGAACCTACAAAGGGTACTCTTCCTTACGGATGACTATTTAACTTTCAAATAGTTTATAGTGGCATAAGATGTTGTAGATAGTCAATGACAATAACACTGCAGTACGCAACATGATATTTTTCTCTAACCCGTTTTGAAATTCAACTTTCTGTGAAGCATCTGTTCTAAAGCGTGTGATCAGTTTCAATTGATTTGTAATTTTGATAATTCTGTTGGTAATATTACTGATATATAATGTTCATTTATAAAAAGTAAAATCACAAAAATACTGAACTCCAAGGAAAATTCAAAAAGGAAAGTCCCCAATCAAATGGCAAAATCAAAAGTTCAAACACATCAAACGAATGGATAACAACTGTCATATTCCTGACTTGGTACAGGCAATTTCTTATGTAGAAAATGGTGGATTGAACCTGGTTTTATAGCTAGCTAAATGTTTCGGCCAGAAATTACCTTTAAATTGTAGCCAACAAAAAACACAAATCAATAATAAAATTTAACAATATTTATTATACAAAAGTTTACAAGAAGTATTACACAAATATTACTGTCAACTTAACTGTCAAAATATGAGTCCAATCTTTTATCTTTATTTGTATCCGTATATCTTTCGGAATCCATTCTGAATATTACGTTCACTACTACGGTCACAATCCAGTATGATGTTGTTTGTAGAATAAAAGTGTCAATCCAAATGCTATGAATATTAATGTCTATCGATGTCTAAGTCTAAGAGTGTCTGTTTAACTTTAGTGTCTGTATATATATAGTTGTCACGGAAAATTCTAGAACACTCTATAATGGAACGTCCTAGAAAGTTACAATGGAAGTTTCTAGTAAAATGTAGAAGTTTATATAACGCATCTTTTATTAGGATCATTCTGGAATCATTATGTAAGTCAAATGGAAAGTTACAATCATTCTGTGATTGTTCCAGTGATTTCTTAACTGCACAGTTCTAAGATTATTCTGTAAACAACTATCAGGCCACACAACACAAATCAGGCCAACATAGATAAATACATGTACAATAATTACAATATCATAACATAAACCTCTCACTTGTATGACAGTCGCATCAAATTCCATTATATTGTCACCGATGCGTGAACAAAACAAACAGACACAATAGGTATTCATGTCAAAAATAGGGGTACAGCAGTCAACATTGTGTTATCATCTTTATCACTATAAAAACAACAAATATAACGAAGAAGCACAAAAAGGCATGCATCAAAATTAGCATCGTCATTTTGCTTATATTATACGATTTTATTTATCTATGTAAAATGCACCCATAAAGGATGGATGGTTTTAAGTACTGGTGTAAAATTGCGTGCTTGAAATTCGCACAGGTAGAGATAAAATATTTTGGCGTTCAAAGTATGACGGGATACATAAATACAGTCACGTAAAATAGATATAACAAAGAACAGACTTAACATTAAATTAAAATGATAATAATAAATAAAATAATAGTGTGGTTCAAAGTATGACATCAAATGTTTATCACAAAAAAATCAGACTTTACAGTAAATGTAATATTAAAAAAATAATTTTGTCATTCAAAGTATAACAAGATACATTGGTACAGATTCACATCATAAAACAATTTTGCCGTTCAAAGTATGATGGGATACATAAGCACAGAGTTAAGTCAAATGGATATCTCAAAAAACAGACTTAACAGTAAAAGTAATATTAATAAAGACAAATAAAAGAATAATATAATACGTTATTAAGATGATAAACTACGTCAGTACGCAAAATCTATACTTCAAGACCATCGTGTAATATTTGTGAAGTTGATACGGAATATTTATCAACAAGTTCTTGGTACCTTCCGATGAACTTTTTTTTTTAGAAAAAATCAAAATCGTCTCGTTTGTCATAGATTCTGGTACTGAGATGACTGTGTATGTCAAATTCGAGGTATAAGTCTAAAAAATAGGCGGAGGAAGCCGTGTCTGTTGTCTTTTTAATTTCTAGTTCTGGTGGATATATTAATGGAACCCAATCGGAAAAGTTCGGATTGTTAATGGAAAGAGCATCATCAATATATCTGAAAGTGAAATTAAATAACCTGGCTTCTTTGATCTTCTTGTTTTTGATAAGTGTCTGAAGGAACTCCGATTCATAATTCCGAAAATAATAAGAAGAGGTCAGCAAGGAGAGGCGCACAGTTCGTTCCCATAGGAATGCCGACAATTTGTTGAAAAAGTCTACCTCCAAATTCAACAAATATGTTGTCAATAAGAAACTCCAGCATACTGATAACTTTTCCCTCTGTGTAGCATGTTGTACCCTTTTGTTCACTATTAACAAAATATGCCTTATGGTATCCCAAAGTAATAAATTTATAGCGTTTGCTACCATTTTTGTGATGAAAACATTGTGGATTATTTCTTTTAGACGGTTTTTCAATTTCACACGGGGAATGGTGGTTGAAAGGTTGAAAAATCAAAAGTTTTGATAGAACTAATTTCAGAAAAAGACCGAGATTCAAAATTATCCAGGAGTTCTTTAGAGTTTTTAAGAATCCACATATGGTTAATACCACTACGCGAGTAAACAGTTTCACAGTATTTCTGAAGACCCTCTTTCACTGCGGACAGAATTTAAGTCAATCTAATGGACAATTCTTTAGTGGAACATGCAGATGAACCGGCAATGTACCGTTGTTTGTATGGAATTTTATGAAGTTTAGGTATCCAATACAAACCAGGTAAGTCCTCCGATTTGTTGTTCAATGCAATGTTCATTGAAGCCACGAAGGACTTATGATTCGCCAAAATCTCATCCTTGTCAAATGATATGTTTTTGTATGTGGGATTACCTGAGTGCTCATTTATTCATAATTCTTTTACGAGACACTCGTAGTAATACGATTTACATATAAAGACAATATTATTTGAAGCTTTGTCCGCAGGGACAACAACATATTTATCTTGAAGAGATGATAGACATTCAACCGCCTCTTTGTCTCTGAAAACGGACTTTCACACTTTCGATCATTCACACAGTTTTTCAACTTGTGAATGCGACGTTTTATCAGAGACTTGATCGTTTTGACCCATTCTGACAAAGTGTTCAGTTGAACTTCTTCTCGTTTAGCCCATGCTCTGGCGTAGTCCTCAATGGAATCCATAATTATTTTGAAGTTATGGTTCCAATTGATGTGTTGGGGTTCTCTAAACTTAGGACCATGAGAAATCACCTTTCGGAGATTTTCATGTTGAATTATGTTTAGATCCCCAGTAATAACATGGCCAGTGGGGCTGTAATTGTAAGGCAAGTGGGAACAGTCACATGTCAGAGGGTTATTTAGGTATTGTTCTAAATCAAGGTCCTGTAATGCTTGTTTATAGTTAAATATTGTTGGTGCAATGGTTTTAGTGTAACTGTAGGATACAATAGGAACAGACTGATTTTGAAAATAAATAGGAATTTTAAATGTTACCTCCTTTTCCTCATGTAAAGGTTCCGATCTTAATGGTTTAAAAACACGGAAAAGAGCTACATCACAGATTATACTGACAAGTCTGTATATTGGAGAAAATGTATTTATGCATCCTTTGTCAAGTGCATAATCTTTCAAACATTTTAGAAAATTAACAGGCTGTGAAAAAAGAATAGTTCTAATGTAATGTTACCCGAGCGGATGATGAAGATGAGAAAGAAGGTCATCAAAGCTTCCAGAGGGCGATCTTGATTTGGAAGACTTTTTTACATTAGGCCGATGGTAACGTTTTTGCCCATGATTACGTTGGTTTCGTAAGGTAGTATTAAATAAACTCATTACATTAACATCACTGCAGGCTGTACTTTACAGATTTCCTACTCCTTTCACATTATCATTGCAACCATATGGCATTGCAGTACCTAGTTCCCTTATCCAGAAATTTTCTCTATCTTTTCGGAAAGGAGTACTAAGTACAGGGCTATTTGTGTGGTGATAATTTTCTCGATGATGCGTACTTTCATAGATAAAGAAGGATCATGGTCCGGTTGATAAAAATGGTCATAAAGAACCCTGAATTGCGGATCTTTATTATCAGACCGGTGTTGATTCATCGTTTTACGTAAAGTTTGTCGAGTTTCACCAACATAAAGTAGTCCACACAAAGTACATTCAATACCGTACACGACATTGTCCGTGGAACAGTCCAGAGGCTCGACAGATTTAGTATAATACGTTTTTTCTGTTAAATTACTGGTAAAATCAGGAGTCGTGATTAACATATTACATGTCTTACATGTGCTCCTTTTTCCTTTTTTGTGTTTACAAGAAGAAATGATAGGTGTTGATTCACTTGTAGCAGGTGTTTTCACACAGTCGAAAATATTAACGCAACATGGCTTTAATATATGAAAAATATCTGAATTTTTAAAGTAGTAATTACTTTCTGGCTGAACGTACGTCAAATCAGGGGTATAATGATTTCATTCTTGTATTTAAGGATTTTATATCTTAGTTTCTTTTACCAAAATATCCCTTGAAATATTATTAGGTCTTTCCACCTTTCCGTTTAAAGACCTACTGATTTTGTACTGATTAATATTTTTTTTTCTTCCGCCTAATTTTTTTTCTTGCGTAGTATTGTTTCATAAGATGTCGCTTAGATATTTGGAATATAATATCATATAGTTTATACGATTTAAAAACTGACAAAGGCGTAACCAAATATTTTACGTTGTAAGAGTAATCTCCCCAAACACTGTTTTTCTTGTGACCACTACTCCTTCGCAACCATAAAAGATAACGACAGATTTATTTGTCCAAATTGCTCGTTACATCTTCAGGATTAGGATATTCATTTGGACTGAAGCTATACGAAGACTCCATATGAGAGTTTTTCATTTGATTTTAGTAATATGCATTTCTAACTAGTAAACCATAAGTGATAGAGACCTAGGGTCTATTGATTTGAGGTCCTTGTTCCAAAAAATGAAAATAAGGTCAAGGTCCAAGGTCAAGGTCATATTTTATATTTTGATTTTGGCTTATTTTCTCTTATTTTCAAAAACCTTAAAAGATATCGACAAATTAGTTTTACTAAATTGTTTAGTTGCGACATGTCGTAACACTAAAATTTTGATTGCAAGGTACGTTGACCGTAAATGGGAGTTTTCTCCCTTTTTATATTTATAATAATGCATAACTCTCAAGAATTTTCCTAGAGAATAGAAATTGCAATGGCGTAAAAATCGCTTGCTAGGTCCGTAAATATCAGTGAAATCCTACAATAAAATGTCCGCTCCTAGATTGAAGTACTAATCTATGATACAAACTGGTGCTGAACAATGTACATCATAAGAAAATAATCATTAAACGTGTTTTAAAGTTACACCGGATCAATTGATTCCAAAGCATGCACTGCTCGTGAACAGTGATCAAAATGTCAATTTCCTACAATGACAAAAGAAATACATTGTGTGTATTCCGTCTCCATACATGTTGTCTGTTCAACAACCCCACCTAAAAAGAAATTAAAATAAAAATAAAATAGTTTTTGTTATTATAAACCCGCGTCACGTGATGTCTCCTCAATCTGGCGCGAGAGTCGCGCGCGGGACCTGAAATAACATTAAAACTTTCCAGACTAAACATGAAATTTCCCCGGTAACACAATAATATAGACCCTTACAGAAACACACACACACACACACACACACACACACACACACACACACACACACACACACACACACACACACACACACACACACACACACACACACACACACACACACACACACACACACACACACACACACACACACACACACACACACACACACACACACACACATACACACACACACACACACACACACACACACACACACACACACACACACACACACACACACACACACACACATAAATCAACCATGTTTCAAAGGGGGAAAGACCGTTTACAATTGCTTTTTAAAAGCAATTGATTTATATTTGTTATTTTTTTCGTTTAAGGGGGATCACCAGTTGATAGGCTTCATGAAGTTTACAAGCCTATAATCGCTGACGTTGACTGTGGAAATGCATTAAGTGTATTTGGTTATAATAACAATTCGATGTTGTGTGCTGGAAATTTGGTGCAGGGTGGAGTTGATGCATGTAGTGTACGTATTTTTTTTTATATTTATTCTTCTTTAAATTAAGCGCAAGAAATAATAAGTATGGAATAAAGTGGTACGAGAAAAAAAGGAAAATTACATAATTCTGAAATTGGTTTTATGAAATTGCATAGCTGTCTGATTTATTGAATGAGGAAACCTAAATATAGGTGTCGTAGGGAAATTATTTAGGTTTTCCGAGAATATTGCTGTCTGATCCAGTACAGGTTATAATTTAGATCATGTCAAACCAAGGTTTTAACACCATGTTTAAAGGTAATATTCTAAATAACATATAATTGCCATTACCATAATAAGTTGCAGAAGTTACTGAAGTAAAGTGACAATCGAAAGTCGAAGAGTCACCAATAAAAGATTAAAAATCGGTAAATAAACCAGACTACCAACCACTACAAAGAACAAAAAAGAAATGAGCAACACAAACCCACAAAAAACTGGGATGATCTCCGGTGCTCCGACAGGGTAAGCAAGTCATGCTCCACAAATGACACCCGTCGGGTTACTCATGGTAAGTACATAATTTGTGCTAGGTCTCATTCAATGAGGATTGAATTGTGACTACGACAATCGTAATATAGCCTTGGTCATTTGTTACAAAAACAAAATACAACGGAATGGTGCATCAAGGCAGATAACTTTAAAGGAAATCACGTTATGAAACACAAGCTCTGGGATGTTGTATCAACTGGAAAATTTCTATACTCCATATACATGCACTGTTAAAAATTTGTACATAAAGAGGAAAAGTTTCTAATTTGAAATCATCTCTTTTGTGGTAAAGTTTAGTTTACTACTGACCCCTATTGACAAATAAAGTCAAGATATGTTTGTATGCACAGTGTTATAAACGACATTGAATCAGTAAAAGGGATACAAATATAGAATACAGTCTCGGTTGAATATAATAAACTCCCTTTGTATACCTGCATCAATTTGCCCTTCATGATGGGCTCTTAATGAAAGGACAATTAATTATAATTGATATGGTCATGATTATAAATCAACTGTTTACAATCTTTTGAGTTTTTCAAAAGTTTCTACGCCAGGAATAGATCACCCAATCTAGATTTGGCAAAATCTTTTGTAAATTTGGGTCCTCGATGCTCTTCAACTACGCACACTTAGTAAACCAATGCTTTCCTATTATTGGTTATCCATTTTTTGATGATGATGTTCCTTTGTCACCATCTTATTGTGTTTATATATATATCAACTTGTTCGATTCGCTCGTGTATGTAACAGCGTGTTTGATTTCAACGAGTGGTATCTTTGTGTTGCTGGAGGATTTTTACACCAGGGTTTTCGATTTCACAGACTGGTCGAGACGTTTGTTGGATTTTATCATCGGTACAAGGACATTATTCGTAAATATAAATCAACCTGCAAACATCTTATACGTTTAGGGATTTCACATACAGTGTTTTATGGTAGTGTTCTTTGCAGGTCAAAAACATGTCGACATTCACCTCAAAAGCTAACCAAACCTTTAAACACTTATTCGGAAAGGATATGTTTACGATACTGTTGCCAGGTTATTTAGGATTGCATATTTTGGTATCAATAAAGGCAACAGTAGCATACCGCTGTTCAAAATTCACAAATCGATAGAGAAAAAACAAATCCGGGTTACAAACTAAAACTGAGGGAAACGTATCAAATATAAGAGTACTACGACACTACAGAGACACAACACCGAAACGTAAAACATACAGAAACGAACTGTTATGTAACAATGGCACTTTTCCTGACTTGATACAGGGCATTTTATGAAAAAAATACTGGGTTGAACCTTGTTTTGTGGCATGCCAAACCTCCCGCTTTAATGGCAGTAGAAAAATTATAACATTAAAATGACAACATTACACGACAGGGTTACAATAAATAAACAGATAAATGGGAGAAAATATAGGACAGAGAAACAAACGAATAATGGCCCATCAAAAGGTAACAGGTTAAAAAATATTTTTATACGCCAGACGCGCTTTACGTCCACACACAACTATGCTCATATGTAAAAAGTTTGATTCACGCATAGGGTTTTTCGATCGGAGATAAACATATTTGTTCAAAGGCCAGTTGTTGGTATGATACGGGTTATTTTCTTCTCATGAATTTACAGCATGAAAACTAGTAGAATTTCAATCGATTTATGAATTTCGAACAGCGGAATACTACTGTTTGCTCTATTTATGATGGTATGATACTCAACCCCTAACAGGAGGGATTGTACAAGATTTTCATATGACGAAGACATGTTTTTTCAATCAGTTTTATGAAGGTTTGGAGCTGGAATGTCAGTAACTGCTAGTAGTCCTTTGTTAATTTATGTATGTATCATTGTCATTTTGCTTAATTTCTTTTGTTACCTATTATGACATCGGACTCGGGTGTGGGATATTCTTGCTGCATTGAAGACCCGTTGGTGGCCTTCGGCTGTTGTCTGCTCTTTGGTCGGATTGTTGTCACTCTGATAATGCCTGATTTCTATTCTCATTTTTTTTAAATAATAGATTACTAGATATTCACGTTTTTGCTTCTTTTTCAGTTTGACTCTGGTGTACCATTTGCATGTAAAAATACCAATGGACAATGGGAATTAGTTGGTCTGTACTAAGCAAAATCTTTTAGCAGATTTAAATGAACATACATTGTAGTTAATTATATAAGTTCACACGTTTCTTATAAGGGTTATATAAGACATGATAATTCTAAATTATAAGGGCAGTTCTTTCACGACGTTTAACGATAGAAGAGAGAAAAACATGTTTATAACGAGCCATAATAATCGCATACATTTTATTTATAAACACAGTAATTTTTAATTATTTGTCCCTTTTTATCAGTTAAATTAATAATTTCATAATCATGTAATAACATTCATTTAGTAGAAGTATAAACAAACATTAAAACAAAAACGTCGCACTTTCGGTATACTGTATTCCGATTGGATGAGTATGAATCAGACATTATCCTTAAAATGGACAAATAAAGACGTAGTATGAATCAGACGTTATCCTAACAATGGACAAATGAAGACGTAGTATGAATCAGGCGTTATCCTTATAATGACAAATTAAGACGTATTCGAAGTAATTTTAAAGGGAAATCATACGTTATCCTTACAATATCCTTCTAATTTCAGGTATTAGTAGTTGGGGATTTGGATGTGCACAACCAGGATACCCAGGTGTATACACTGAGGTTTACACGTTCCTGCAATGGATTCATGATAATACACATACTTCAGTTGGAGGACCAGTCGTCGGATAACTCAAAAATGAATAGAAAATTGAAAAAAAAAACATTTCTTGATTCTACATAATCGAAGATTTTATGTTTTTTTTTTAAACTTGAGAAGAAGTTAAATTCATTAAAGTTAGATATACGGAATTCGGATTTTGTATGCATCTATATATCGCTGAACTGCAAATGAACATAGAGAAAAAATAATAATAAATGTAGCATGTATTCTACATAAAAAGAGATGCAATCAACAAAAAAGTTCTTAAGATATATCTATGATTGAATAGATGTTATAGACAACGTAAATTTTCCACTTAAAATTACGATGGCCAAGTAAACCGTTCACATTTGATATTGCTGAACATTTCTGGTCAGATGATATGCAACACAAAGGTTACTATCTGTGAGATACGACTAAACATCAGACAGAACACTAACTTCTTAATCGACAAAATACAGTGGATTCATTATTATTCGTTGGATACCAATTTTCCTGGGTTTCGTTGGTACCGGTGAACCACAAATTTAAATGATCAACGGAATACAATTTATATAAAGTTGTAGCCAGACTTTGGCAGAGTCACGAAATAAAATATCTACGTAAAAGCAAAGTTTCTGCAATCCACGAAAAGTGGTACACACGAAAATGAATGAATCCACAGGATATCAATAGGCATAAATAACTGTAAACAAACATCCTGACTAAACACGAGGGGTTCATTACCTCTCTAATACACTCCCTATTATTTCGAACAGTCGAATCAAGAAGAAGTTACAATCACTAAATAAAATCTAGTCAAAATTCTACGCGTATTGAATATAAACAGATAGTCGAGCAGTCCACTTTGCACTCATTTTGTTAAGTTGTCCAAACGATGTGGAGGAGACATTGTTAGCTTCGTTTCTCTTTATCTTTATTCTCCTCTTAACTGTTACAATGTTTTTCTGTCTCTTCAGCATTTTTCAGAAATCGTTTGTCGGATGTCCTCATGACTATAGAATTTTCTATCTTGACTTTCATTTATAAAATTGACAAAACTAGGCTAAACTTTACGACAAAATAGATTACTTGAATTTACACACAGTAAACATTTCTTTCCTTTTCTGTGAATCAATGTACTTGCATATAAAGTAAATGCTTTCAAACTAAAATAGAAACTAAAAGTTCAAAGTTTTGGTTTCTGGAAGTTTGCTAATAACAATGATAACAAGAAAAAACATCTAGCAGACACTGTATTATTTCTCGAAATGCATATCAGGTGCAGTTATATCGCAACCGTTGATGTTATTGCACATAACAACTATATAATTGTAAAACTTTGACATCAAACAATTGTATTTAGCAATGAGAAGCCTAATCTGATTATGACGTTTGAGCATCAAGACCACATCCGGTTATTGGTACGGGTTGTTGTTTCTCGTTTATGTTCTCTGTGTTGTGCTTTGTAATCTTTTACAAAAGTCTTCTGAAACCAAAACAAAAGTATACAGTTGCATAATTTCATGTATCAATTGTCAGTTGAGCGACACAGGCTCCTCTAGTTAGGATTTACTTCCACCTGGAAAGCTCATATTGAAAACAAAAACTGAAAACTAAATAAACACACTAAAAGCTATTTGATAAAAAAGAACCTCAAAGAAAAACGGAATACATCAAAGAGCAGCTCTGCCCTTGTTTTTTTTAAATATCTATTTTGCGAATAAGAATTTGTTCATCGTGATTTGATTGAAATTGCAACTTAGAATATTTGACGACTGAGATACACAAAGGTGACAGTAATACACCACTGTTAAAAAGTCATTACTCGATTCAGAGAAAGCAAATCCGGGTCACAAACCAAATTCGAGGGAAACACATTAACTACAAGAGGAAAACAACTGAACAACAGAAACACTGAACTACAACTAGTACAGACGTTAGCATTTTAAAGGGTTATGTCATAACCAAATATTGGATAGGTACATACAGCATTTCCATGCTACATATCCATCTTCTAGTTCTGTTATATGAGAGGAAACACAAAGTCAATGACATTATTATCGGTAAATACTCAAATTTCTTTTGTGATAATACCAATCCATTTGTTTCTATGCTATATATTCATTTAGTCAGATCATATTTATATTAAAAAGTAAGATGTTGTATGATCTTTTTTTTTTTAAGTGAATGTTTAAATACTGGTCCTTTTTATTGATTGCTTATTCATATAATTATTAAAATTACATCATGCATAATAAAGAAGACATTGACAATTTATACGCAGACGAATTAACCATATATAGATAAAAGGGTAGAAAGTGTCTTATTTTGTTACCACGTTCTTTTAATCTTATAATGAGTATTGTCAATATATATATATAGCGCTATAAATGAACGCAGTAAGATGACATCCCCTTTCCGTATAAAAAAAGTTAAATCACAAAGTACCGAACTCAGATGAAGATTTAAACAGAAAGTCCCTAATCAAACAGCAAAACATATCAAATGAATGAATAACAACTGTAATTTTCCCGACTTGGAACAGGCATTTGCATTTTCTTTTGTACAAATATGGTGGATTAAACCTGGTTGAATGAGTCTAGTATTAAAGTGAAAGGTCCCTATTTGTTCATACTTTATAGATTTAATTTTGAAAACCTTTTTAATAATTTGGATTTTAATGGCTAGTTTTCAACATTTAATCCTAAAAAAAAAACTTCTCATTTAAAATATATGATTAACACGGTTGTATAAAACTACTTTTAAAGCCCATTTTACAGTTGCCGTCATCTTTGTGCACGCCATCTAAGGCTTTTCTACCTCAGGAATAGATAACCTTAGCTGTATTTGGCAAAATTTCAGGAACTTTGGTCCTCGATGCTCTTCAACGTCGTACTTTATTTGACCTTTTTAAGATTTTTTTATTCGAGCGTCACTGATGAGTCTTTGTAGACAAAACGCGCGTCTTGCATATATACGAAATTTCGATCCTGGTATCTATGATGAGTTTGTTTACTACCATGGACTCTTGGTTCAAAAGCAGAAAGGCAGCAAAACTCTATCAATTAAATCATGATAGGAAAGAAAAATACTCGAACATTCGAATATCTTATCAATTGGTAAAAATATACTCCGTATGCAGGCGTTGCAGGAAAGTAACTACATAAAATTGGAAACTGCACAATGTGGAAGCTTAAATCATCTTTTTAGAATGGGGCAACTTTAATGTAACTGTTGTATCCATTTTTTAAAATTAGATGGGATAGATAGTAAGAAAACACTATCTTTATATCGGAAGTTTAAGAATACAGCTAACTTCTTTTCTTTCTTTCAAAGAAGTTCTTGTATGTAGACTGTCTCATATGAATAAAGTAAGAAGTATGAATAAAGAGAAACTCAATACGTTACCATGTGAATCCCGATTGTTTGTTGAAAATTACGTCATTCAAAAGTTGTCAATCAAGAAATCAAGACACTGTTATTATCGTTTACAATAGAACAGACCTTAGGTTATCCAGAATTTCTTTCTTGGTAAGTGTTGTTAGAGAACATGTTTCTTGACTATACATAATTCATTCATCAAGCAGTTTATATAATTTGATTAACACATAAATGTTTTTTGGGGCTTCATCTGCGGAATTTTTGTCATAGGTGTTTTGTAACCTTTGGGCTTTGAATGTTGTATTATGGGTATTCATAAACCCGTTCAGTGTTTAATTCTGAGGTTCAGATCCTTTATTCATTCGGAAAGAGTATAAACGTTTTCGTTTTCACGAATTGCTCGATCTATACGATGTGGCTATATCTAAACCACGTGCAGATTTTGTTTTATTCACCTTCTACGTTGTCTTGTCTGCTCAGTACCGAACGTGGCCCATTCCCGAATATGAATGTTTTACCGAATTTGAAATCGCGTTTATATATAAATATACAACGTGTCTCGGTATTTATACATACAACATTCATGTACTTAGTTTCTTTTTTAATATTTCTTTTGAAAGCCCAGTTGGATATTGTGTTATGTCTTATCGTTTGTGGTAAGAATTATGTATTTGCGATACATTTCACATAAGTCTTATTTCTCAGAATAGTCGAGTTACTCGTGTACAGTCTCTTTATGTTTTTTTTCAATAATTTTACTGTTTGGTCTTACCTGATCTTTTATACAGTTATTCTATTTGCAACTATATTCACAGGATGTTTTTGTTAATCTACAGTTTTGATTTACAAGAAAAACCGACATGGTTAAATAGGAAATACAAATAATCTAACCATTTCAAAAACAATTCCATTAAAATATCCTTGTCATAATTAAAATATACATAAAATATCATTACAAACAAAATTCCAGTTTATTGCTCTTGTACGTGTCTAAAATAAAACAACATTTCACAAAATTCCCCTGTGATAATATGAACGTCACAAAAAATACGTCACCTTGTGTGGCTATGATCAATTCATGTGACGAGCGGATAATACTTCGTTTGTGGTGTTCTGGTATACTGTTGTAAATTCATTGAAGGTGTCTGTTATTTTTAAGTAATAGTTGGTACAAGCTATATGTTATTGTAGTTTTAACATTGGTTAAGCATAATATTGGTGATTTTTTTTGCCCGAGCGATAGTGAGGGCTAAAATAACACGAATATAATGCCTACCCATGTTAAAACAACAATAAAGTATAGCTTGCATCAATTATTTCGATTCTGATTAGGAAAATTAAGGTAATTTCTACGTCCGATGTTTATAAGTGTAGAGCGTTTTTGTAGGCTCTTCCATAAACCTCCCTTTTTGTTAGTAAGAAACCAAACGACTGGCAATGTGATTTTTCAGAGGGAGGAGTATTTAACAACCAGCATGAACGGTTGTCATATCTAGGTCAAATATGTCAATTGCAACACATTACAGTCATAATAAATAAATTAGTAACAACATGTGCATCATTTAAGATTTTGGAAGTGTTTTAGGTTAATGAAATATATTATTCTGCGGTAGTCAAAATACGCATGTGCAAACAAATTTCATTTTATTTAGAGCATGGGTTTATTTACAAAGCGAAAGAAGCACGTCATATTAGAATCTGTGATTTATATGTGGTAAATAGACTCATCATAGATACCAGACTCATACGTAATGCTCGAATAAAAAAAGTTAGAAGTTGAAGAGCATTGAGGACCAAAATTCCGATTTTTTTTTTGCCAAATACAGCTATGGCCATCTATTTCTGAGGTAAAAAGTATTACTGTTAAAAAATTCAAAGTTTTGTAAAAAGTAAGTTTATGATTATTAACTTGTCAATAATAATTCAGGTCAACACAGAGGTACTGACTACATGACTGGTGATACCACCAGTTAAATATAAAATCGACCAGCAGTGGTAACGACCCATTCGCCTTTTCAGAATCTAAAGAATCATGGGTAATTACATTGTTCGTACCCCAAAAGGAAAATATCGTCATGTCATTGGTTGGATTTCCATTGTTTATGACATTTTTAACCGATCACGACATTTTGGGGTACACTTGAAAATATATCCCAGGATACATTAAATTCTGAAACGGCGAATTGGTTGTAAATAAAATCATCATAGATACCAGGATTGAAATTGTGTATTTGCTAAACGTCTGTTTAGTTCACGCATCATTGTAAATATAACGGAATTTGATGAGACTGTTAACAAAGTGAGAGGTTTAGCGCTATAAAACCAGGTTCAATCCACCATTTTCTACATTTGAATTACAAAATGCCTGTACCAAGTCAGGAATATGACAGCTTTTGTCCATTCGTTTTTTATGTGTTTTGTCGTTTGATTTTGCCATGTGATTATGGACTTTCCGATTGTATTTTCCTGTAAGTTCAGTATTTTTGTGATTTTACTTTTTCGTCGACATAAGACTCATATGTGATGCACGAATCAAACAAATTTAAAAAGGCAAAATAAAGTTCGCAGTTGAAGAGCATTGAATTTCAAAAATACCTTGTTTTGCCAAATACAGATAATGCTATCTATTCCTGGGGTAAATAAATAAAGGCAACAGTACTATACCGCAATTCATAAATCAATTGAATAACCGAATCCGGGTTACAAACTAAAACTGAGGGGAACACATCGAATATAAGAGGAAAACAACGACACAACAGAAAAACTAAAATGCAGCATACACAGAAACGAATTAATATCACAATGGCCATTTTCTTGACTTAGTACCGGACTATTAAGAAAAAGTGGTGGGTTGAACCTGGTTTTGTGGCTAGGAAAACCTCCCGCTTAAAAGTTAATGTTAAATATAACATTAAAATGGCAACATTACATGACAGGACTCCAATACAAATAAATGGAAAACACATACAGGAGAGAGAATCACACAAATAAACAATACAATCGAACAGCCTTATTATTTCAAAAACTCAATTTTTTGTAAAAAGCTATTTTATAATTATGACGATATCAATGTTACTTCAGGTCAACACAGAAATGCTGAATAAAGGGCTGGTGATACCCTTGGGGAATAAAAACTGCACCAGTAGTGGCATTGACCAAGTGATTGTAAATAAACTCATCATAGATACCATGATTGCAATTTTGTATTTGCGGTATCATATCATTCATTTATGCGTTTTGCTGTGCTAAGTGTGCTAAGTATTCTTGTGTTTATTTTTATTGAATTTCCGTCACGTAGTGTTGTCATTTAAGCGGTATTTTTTAACATTACAAAATAAGCGAGATGTTAAGCTAGCTTTAAAACCAGTTTCAACCCACAATTATTTTTCCTGAAAATTTCCTGTTCCAAATCCGGAACATGGCAGTTATTATAAAAAAAGTCCGTTTTTATGTATGTTTGCGTTTGTTTTTGTTCATTTTATTATGAATATCAATGATATACACATATATATCTCAGTAGTATGTGTTCAAATCCCGGCAAGGGAAGAACAAAAAATTTACAGATCTAACATTGTTAGGTTGATGTTTAGACGAGTAAGAAACTTTCTAAGGGAAGCATTGTCCAAGTCTGTTCTATAGTAAAACTGTCCTAGGGTAGAGCTGATTCTGCCAACAACTGTTATAAAGACTGTTTCGATTTTTCATTTAGACAATTGACAAGTGATCCCAACTGTATATTATCCATAAATCAAATTCGTAACTATTCAAGAAATTTACCGTGGAGATATGATACTAGCGCTTATCAGAATTTGACTGAGTCTGGTGACAACTTGCATTTTATATTTGACAAGCTGACACTCTTGTATTGGCTTAAAAATAACAAATTAATTGAACAAGGCTAAAGAAATCAAATCAAATGATTAGAATTGTCTCTCTTTGGTTGACATCAGATTTTATATCTATAAGTTTCGTTATACCACACAAAGTAACTAATCAACTCATCATAGATACTAGGATTGAAATGTTGTATTTGCGCCAGACGTGCGTTTCGTCTGCAAAAGACTCACCAGTGACAGTTTTAAAATTACCGTTAGATACGGTCTCCAATAGAACGTGATAATCTGAATAATCCTTGCGACCATAATACTGGTTGATGGTACCTACATTTTCATGGTTTTGCTTGGTATACAAATGTCTGTTCTAATTTGCCCTATTAGGTATAACTATTTGTAAAAATGAAATCTTTTATAAATTAGAATTTTTGGTAATATATTATGTACTACAGTGTTCGTTTGAATCATACAACTGCTATAGGTATCAATTGGTATGTATATACTTAGAAGAGGTATGATGGATTTAAAAAATATTATATAGGGGCAAATTCATCGTTTGTGTGTCTAAAGTATGTATTTTGATACTCATGTTTATCAATAGTCCCTCCATTTTCTTTTGGTTGTTTTTTTGAGTTTTTACCATTTTGCTATTGAGTTGCTGACCAAGGGCATGCATGCCCGACCTCACCATTTGTACGTCTTCTTGATGGATAGTAATTACACCGTTACTTTTAGGTTTATATAATCTGTTCTATTCTTAGTGCCATACTACTTCGTGTCAGCTTAATTTAGATGAGATTGAACTAATGCGATACTTCATATAGAGGTGACGATAGACAACTTACTGAAATAAACTTATTTCCCATTGCCTTATGTACTATAGTCGCCGTCATGTAAAATTGGCACCATGTTTTTTGTTAAAAAAATTTTAAATATCAGCCGCGTTTACTCAAATTGATGTTTTTCTTTTAGCGGAAGTAAAATCCTCTCCAAATATCCACTACTGTCCTACCTTTTATTGCGTTTGCACTGTATAATCCCGACCTTCACATTTTTCAAGATTATTTACATTGTATAACCTCCATCTTGGTTTCTATGAGGGTCCCTTATTCCATAACATTCGTTACTCTCCGGTTATATCATTGTCATTGATGATACAATTTCCCGCGCTTTTTACGTAAAGATGACGAAAAGCTCCGAGAGACACAAGAAAATTGAGAGCACGTGGAACTCCACGGCAACACTTCCGGTAATAACAATGTCGGATTCCACCATACAAATTAATCTTGGATTATGTGAAGGTCAGGATTATACAGTGCAAACACAATAAAAGGTAGGACAGTAGTTGATTTTTGGAATGATATTTGATTCCGCTAATTGAAAAACATGATCTTTAGTAAACGCGGTCGATATTTAAGAAAATTTTGACAAAAAACATGGTGCCAATTTTACGTGACGGCGACTATAATACTTATTTTGTTTTAGATGTGAATATAAAACAAAAATAATCCGGTATATTAAATTGAATATAATAAAGAAAATCTACATAGGGTATAATAATACAATAGTATATGCACTGGTATTTTAAGATTTCAACGTCGGACACCTTGAGAGTATGGTTAAGATTTCCAAACAAAAATTCTTCAATTTTAAGCCTTGGTAGCAAGCAGGTGGAATTAACGGTATGAATTTAACCATTTTCAACATACTGTTTTTCACAGGTATACATTTAATCATAAGTAACATGGCTATCCCCTGCAGATCAGAAAATATTCAACAAATAGGAAAGATTTATTGTTTTAATAATTACTAATCGATATTATCAATTTTTATTTTTTAATAGACGTGTGTTTCCCAATCTGATTTTTTTTTCAGGAGGCATGTATCATTTACGTGTAAACTGGGACAATGGCACAGGTAAGGTAACAATACATACAAGTAGGTTGAAGGCTATGTCCAAATATAACTACAAATTAACAATTTAAAGTTGAAACGACTGTGACTGAATTGCGCATGATGTAAATATGGCATTATAATATGCACTTATCCTGGTAGCTTCAATTCGCTTAGTTTAATTTTGGATGTACCATATAAGCGCTATGGTTCTTATGCTTTTAATTATTTTTATTTTTTTTTGTCAAATTCGTACCCGTTGAAATTTTTTTGAGGGACGTGTTGTGTGATGTACATACCACACTCGCTTATTATGTTATGATTAGTTATTACTTCATAAACTGTATCATTTCACACATAAGAATACACAGAAGATACCAATATATTCTCTTTATATCTTCTATAAACTATAAGGAAGTCCTGTATGACTGTCAATGCGACAACTATCTATCATAGTACAAATATTGTGTAAAACAGGTATATGTCATCTAACGGCTATCGACTATGAACGAGAAAACTACCTTCCTTATTTATAACAAAAGATAAATTGCGGTAACAAATATCACTTATATAAGCCCAGTAAGAAGTGCTGTCTAAATGAATGGAATTCCCCTGTCTTGGATACAGGAGGCGTGTCAATTTCGTAGTGAAAGATGTTTGTATTCGCAGTAACGCCTTGACATTAACACCAATGCCTCGTTTTCGGATATAACACGATTTTTCTAATTCTTCTAAGTTTTTTTTTAGATGAAAATAGTGACTGTGTTTTTATTTCTTTTTAATGAAGGATTATAACACGAAGGCGGCCATGTTTAATTTTGCTCATACACAAAACGAACTATAAACAAAGGAGACGTTTTTCTGACTCTTGAAAAACATAACCATAAATCGAAGTCTGTTTTTGTGTGAAATAAATTATATCATTAGCTTTTTTACTTGGTTTTTAATATACCATTCATAGGGTTTCTACTATAGCTGTATTTTGACAAAATATTTCGGAATGTGTGGTACTTAATGCTCTTCAACTTGGTACTTTATTTGGCTTTTTTTTTCTTTCATTCCAGCATTATTGATGAAGCTTTGGTAGACGAAACGCTGGTATCTATGATAATTGAACCATGGTTATTCAACTAAATGGCAATGTTTTCAAAATCATTGTCTGCGTATTTCTGTAAACTAAAGACTCTCTTCCACTGTTTTTTAATTGCTTGCCATTTAATTTGTTTCCACAAATGTATCAAAAGTGGTAGATTACTAACCGTGTATGCGTTCTTCTAAGATATTTTACCTTTATAAACAAATACATTTTAAGGGACCTGCCATAATTCAGATTAAAGGCATGAATTTAAAAAAGGTGTATTGTCTCCCGTTACTCTCATAACGACAGTTAGCGTGACTCTGATAATGTATATATATATGCAACAGATAAATATCTTAGTTACATTATGTCGGAGGCATTTGCAATCTATGGTGTTTTTTTTCTTCAAATTAGCTCACGCCACGATATAGCCTTTTTGTGCTCATGCGACGTAAAGCAACCAACAATCAATCAATCAAATTAGCTCATGCCCATGAAAAGTAAAGTAAAAGTGATTAGATGTGATATAGAGTTCCTATATTCGGCCTCGATTTTAAATATCATATTTAGGAGAAAGCTTTTTCTACTTTTATGTAGTAAAATTAAGCAAAGGCACGTTTCGAATTTTGTTATTTATGCAAGCTTAATGAGTAAAAATATTAACACAAAATAAAACAAAGCAACTTAAATGCACCTTGTTAGGAGCAATAAGATGAAGTGCATTGTTTAGAATGCGTTTGATGGAGCTTTTATTTTGATTAATAGTCTTAAAGAAATCCAATCTAAGTCTGACTTCTATTTAAGATGAATATTTACTTGATCTTCAGGGATGAATGGTATGATTAAAGATGGCATTTTATTGAATTTATTTGGAAAATCAGTAAATTTCACTTTATATTCATTTAAAGTAATAGAACAGAACTGTGATAATATATTCACTTGCAGTGGCGTGGTATTGATTTTGTCGCAAGGTCTGAATGGTCTTTCATATTATTCGATTGCAGAAATAAAATGCTTGTCTTTGGTAAATAAAATAGACGGCTGGTGCAGTATTTAATCAAAGTTTGACATCTTTTCTCTAAAACCGTCGGAAATGTTTATTAAGAGAAAAAACGATGAAGTGTACTTACATTTTTCATTACCAAAATTGAATGTCGCCACTTTAGTCTGCAGACTTTTACGGTTGCTATTGATGAGGCTTCAACCCTTAAATTGTGTACAATAGTCTGCGCTAGACATCAGCATATCCATTATGAAGTATGAAACACCATACTTTTCGCTTAACGACACGTGTGTACAATGATCTGTTTTGATTAAGGCATTATAAACGAAAACAGTGATTGATTAACTCGTCCAATTAAGACAGTATTTTTTTTTTCATTTCCACTTTTTATGTGAAATTAGAAGAATTAACAAGTAAGAAAAAATAAAAAAACTTACAATTGAAAAAGGTTTAGGATGACTTTAAAAAAAAAAAAGAACACATCAAAACCGATATTGTCATTTTAATCGGAAAATTAAAATAACTAATTTAGTATGGAAGCGTATAACAGTTACAAATTATTAATTACTAGTACTAAGGTTGCAGCTCTCTATTTGGTTATTCATGTAATGCTTTTAACGTTTTCAATAGATATAGGAAGATGTGGTGTGAGTGCCAATGAGACAACTCTCCATCCAAATAACAATTTAAAAAAAGTAAACCATTATAGGTCAATGTACGGCCTTCAACACGGAGCCTTGGCTCACACCGAACAACAAGCTATAAAGGGCCCCAAAATTACTAGTGTAGAACCATTTAAACGGGAAAACCAACGGTCTAATCTATATAAAAAAGAAAAACGAGAAACGAGAAACACGTATAAATTACATAAAGAAACGACAACTACTGTACATCAGATTCCTGACTTAGCATTTGCAAGCGGGATTAAAACGTTTTAATGTGTCTCTTGTAGTGATTTGCATAGGCAATCATACCACATTTAATTTTAAAGAACCAAATTCACTGACAACATCAGGTAACATAACTCAAGTTGAACTAATTCACTAACAATAATTCAATTAAACACAATTTAAGTTAAGATTCCCTCCTTTCTCGTCCAGTTTGCGATAGCAGTTTTAAGAATTTTCACAAATGATCGATAATAACGGTCGATCACATAGCGTAAATCAAACACAATTTAACAGCAAAAAATTTAAGATTGACGTTTGTACAGATAAGTCTTTAAGTCGGACATTCAAAATGAAATAAATATTCGTTACACATTTGTTACCACTTGATTACTTTCATGAGATTAGGCAGCATTATTGTATTATATTAATTAATCTAGGTTTTTTCATTGGAGATTAGTGCGTACATTCTAGTTAAAGTAAGGAAAGAAGCAAGATAAATTTTCAGAAGCAATCCCGACCAAATGCCATTAAAAATAAAATAACAAAATATCTTAGAATAATACCAAAATATCAACAAGTCCAACACTACTAAATATAGATACAGACACTATACTCAATAAAAATATCAAAGTAACCGGAAATCGGAAAAACAATACTCAAGCTCAATAAACCCACTGACAATCGAGACAAAACTACTCATGCTCGACAACCCACCGACGATCTGAAGTCAAAACTACTCAAGCTCCTCGACATGTCATGTTTTGGATTTTTGTCAGATTTTCAGAATCCTCTGGTTTTATCAATTTGATTGCCTTAAATTTTTTTGTTCATTGAACCTAATTTTTCTTTTTATAAATCTGAAGTTGATATGTATAATTTTAAGCCATCTGTAAAAGTCTTATAACATCGTTGTTATTTTATAATGGTGTTAGAGAACTTTAACTTGTCAATGATAATACTATGAAAAATCAAGTGAGAACATTTGCCCGCCAAAATTTAAATGGCTAATATCTCTAAAACAAGCACATTGACCTATATATTTGTTTTTTTTCTTTTTTGGTTCCTTTATTAAAACCCTATCAATATATCCTAGTATTATTAAAAAGCTTGTTAGTTTGAAACTGAGTAGCGAACTTCCGTTAGACAAAAGTGCTTAAGTGCAACAAATCCACCGACACTCGAAGAACAGCTAGCACTTCCCAATATCAACAAGTCCTCTGAAAATCTTAATACAACACAAAAGAAAAATCCCACAAACACTCTAAGGACGACACTATTCAAGAGATACTAATTCACCCTCAATTTCAGGACAACGTTCAATACTTAATGATCAATATGAACATAACAAAGTATTATACTCAATTTGGAATTCGATAGTATTTTTAAAAAAACAAACATAATTTTTTAATATATAATTTTATTGTCGCGTTTCTGAGACATGTGAGTCGTGCTATACATTTAGTATCGGGATCTGATTATAAGAACGCAGCAGTCACAAACTTGCAGAAACTTGGCGTCAAATTGATTAATTTTCAATGAAATATTGTCACATTGTCATAATTCTCCCTAAGGCATCTAAATTTGAAAGTATTTTCGGTAGCTAAACACGTTATTTATCTTCTTCCTGATAATCCTCCAATCATTGTGCTCAATAGATTTAACAGGATCTTACGATAATTGATTTTATTCCTCAGAGAGCAAATTACTGTCGATAAATTGGACGTATTAGCACCGTGCACACTTTCCATTCTCTAGAAAAAAATTAAACCATTTCAGTCAAGATAAAAATGTTAAACAAATTTTATAACTTCAAATTAGACCGTTTGAGTAAATTCGTCTTCTTATATTCAATGTATTTTATTTCGTTTAAAATTGGGGTTTTCCCGTTTGCTATTTGTAGTATTTATTTATAGATGGGAACTAGTATAACTAGTTCTAATACTGGTTCTGCAACAGTATGTACTATTTATAAATTTGATGTTAGGTGCATAAGGCACGAGGAAAGTTTTGGCGGTTTCTAAGGGTCACTGGGGTAAAGCTGATGACCGTAACTGCATTCACGGTCATCCCAAGATGTCGGATGAAAAATTAGGTCGGTATCTGTATTGTCTGCTACAGTGTTTCTATATCATTTTACTTACAAAGTATGCATTGATACGATGTAAATTTATTAAAGATTCACACAGAAATCACAAATTACTACCGAAAAATGTTCAGGAAACGCGAAATTCAATTTGAAAAAATCGCTAAGATGTCCGTAAATCATTATCAAAATATTTTCAAGATGACCGCAACATAAAACAAGGATGACCGTGATTGGTAAACAGATGACCGTAACTTGTAAAAGATGACCGTAATTTGTAAAGAATGACTGTAATTTATAAATGATGATCGTAACTTTTAAATGATAACCCTCAATTCTAAGAATATCCGTATTTGTAATCATAGCTTTTTGTTGTTTGTCTCAATAGGGGCTTAGTTAGCGGATAAACATGTTTCATCAATTTATTTTTAACTAGTTGCCGTATTTTGAGTTCATGACAATGATAGTAAATTGCAAATTTCTCGTAAAGCAATGAAATATTTATTGATAACGACTTTAAAATTTTAATACAAATTGACAGAGATACGACGAAAAGTTGAAGAAACAAGAATGTGTCCCTCTGAGGTTTCTCTAGTACATGCCTCATCTACACTATAACTTTCTATGTTCAGTGGAACATTAAAATGGGAAAAAACTGTAATTTGGCATTATGATTAGAAAGATCATATCATAGAAAACATGTGTACTAAGTTTCAAGTTGATTGGACTTCAACGTCATCAAAAACCTCCTCGACCAAAAACTTTAACCTGAGGTGGGACAGACGGACGGACGAACAAACGAACGGACGCACAGACCAGAAAACCTAATGTCCATGAATGGAGCATAAACAAGAATGTGTCCAAAGTACACGGATGCCCCACTCGCACTATCCTTTTCCATGTTCCATGGACCGTGAAATTGGGTAATTATCTAATTTGGCATTAAAATTAGAAAGATCATATCATAAGCAACAAGTGTACTAAGTTTCAAGTTGATTGGACTTCAGCTTCATCAAAAACTACCTTGACCAAAAACTTTAACCTGAAACTCCCACTTTCATTTTCTATGTTCAGTGGACCGTGGAATTGGGGTCAAAAGTCTAATTCGGCTTAAAAATTAGAAAGATCATCTCATAAGCAACAAGTGTACTAAGTTTCAAGTTGATTGGACTTCAGCTTCACCAAAAACTACCTTGACCAAAAACTTTAACCTGGACGGACGGACGGACGGACGGACGAACGGAGCCACAGACCAGAAAACATAATGCTCCTCTACTATCGTAGATGGGGCATAAAAACACTAATCAAACATATGAATATCCGGTTAACGAGCCTGTGTGTATGGTTCCAGAGGAAGCAGATTAAAATCTTAGTTTGTCTTGATATATGCATAACATTGCTGTATATACAAATTGACAAGGTTCCCCTCAGTGGTGGATCCAAAGGGGGGGTCCAGGGTTTGGAACCCCCTTTTTATTTTCCGATCAGTGCATTTGAATGGGGACACATAGTTTGAACCCCCTTTACCCTGGGTTGGGACCCCCCTTTTTTTAAAAATGGCTTAATCCGCCCCAGCCCCTTGTGATACGATATACGCACAAGACTATTTTAAGGATCTATTTTGCTGGAGCTCGCCTTCACTAGTTTGGTCGTTGTATTTTAAAAACAGGTTCTGTTATTTTACTTGCAAGACAAAAGAGAAGACAAATCAAAGACGATATAATATCAATGGGTGTACATCCATTGGCATTTTTAAAAAAGTGCATTTATTATATGTCATTACAAGGAATTCCAGAAATAAAAAAAACATCTTTTGTCTTTTAGTTTGAGGCTGTGCAGCACACTTTTTTTTTTATTATACTTGTAAGGTGTCATTTAATCGCGCTTTTGTTGCATGTTTTCCCCACTTTTTCATATGCATGTCTTGTTGTAAGTTCATTTTAAAAATTATACCCTCTACCGTAAAAAAGATATATATGGTGAACTTTGTATTTAAAGCACGTCTTATTTTCTCCTACCTATAGGATAATACTCTCATATAAATACGTTTTATATCAACACTATTAATCATTTGATATATACAAAAAAAAGTAGTTATATCAATACGGATATTTCTTAGAATTGACGATCATCCTTTAAAAGTTACGGGCATCATTCAGAAATTACGGTCATCCTTTACAAATTACGGTCATCTTTTAACCAATTACGGTCACCCTTGTTATGAATTGCTGATTCTGTTACGGTCATCTCAATTGTGATTTACGGTCATCTTAGCGATTTTTTAAAATCGAATTTCCTGTTTCATGCACATTTCTCGGAAGTAATTTGTGATTTCCATGTGAATCTTTTATAAATTTACATCGTATCAATGTCTCCTTTGTAAAGAAAATGATATAGAAACACTGTAACAGACAATACAGATACTGACCTATTTTTTTCATCCGACATCTTGGGATGACCGTGAATGCAGTTACGGTCATCAGCTTTACCCCAGTGAAGGGTGGGGTTTAATGGTACTATATAAAGTTTGGCATTTAAGAATTATGTACCCTTGTGTTGCTTCAATGCTAAACATATGAAAATTTTATAGAAAATCCACAGCCTTTATCCTTTTTCTATCATATTTGGCAATTTGATGACCGATAGATATAGGATTATTACATGCAGTGCTAGCATTGATTTCCTTAAAACAAGTTTATTAATGTAGTTATTGGTTAGAACAAATACAAATATGGACCAAATCAAGTACACCTTTTAGGGTGCGCTCAAATTTAGTTACTCTGCACGAGGTATTTTGGAATTTACAGGTTGGTTAGAACTTTTTGTAAAAAACAAACACTAGCACATCATACAAAAGCAAGTGAGTAATGGAACGCCACAGCTGTCTTATGTGGAACTCTGATATTACTTTATGTTGTTTTATCATTACTTAATAATAGTTTGTCTTTATTTGATATGGTTTTGACATTACGTAATGATGTTTTAATATTATAACTCAATATGGAATAGTCATTACTTTATGATATTTCGATATTACACGATATGGTTTCGTATTGACTTGATATAGTTTTGTTATTACTCAATATGGTTTTGTCATTACTCGATGTGGTTTCACCATTATTTAATATGGTTGTGTCATTAGTCAATGTGGTTTTAACATTACTTGATGTGTATGTGACTTAACGTAATGTAATTGTTCCATTACATGATGTGATTTTGTTATTTCGTAATGATGATTTGTCCATTCTTAATATGGTTTTAACATTACGTAATTATGTTTCAAAATTTGGCCATTTTACACTACTTGATGTGTTTGTTTCATTATTTGATGTGGTCTTGTCATTCTTTGATGTGGTCCTGTCATTCTAATTTTTTTGATGTGGTTATCCCATTACTTGATGAGGTAAAACCACGTGACCAATTTCGGAAAAAACCTGTTCTATTTTTAGATAGATTTCCATGTTGTATGTGCCTTTGATGCGTTTGGCCATCCATCTAATTAGTGTTCAAATTAAAGTTCGGGTTACTGTTTAAGTTAAACTTTGAGTTAGTTTTGGAATTCAAGTCATACTTATAATTAAAGTTCTAGTTAGAATTGATTTTCGAGTTGGACTTCGAGTTTGAGTCACATTTAAAGGCAGAGTTCTAGTAACAACTTTGAATTTGAATCACTTCTTGAGGTAGAGTTTGAGTTGGATTCGAATTTAAGTCTCATTTAGATTTATTAAGATTTCAAGTTGAAATTCGAGCTATTTTATATGTCTTTTTGAGTTCGTAATTAAGTTTTCTATCGCGGAACAAGGGCTTTAGCTCGGGCTTCCGAAAAGAGGGCTCCGGGATATGCGTACTAAATAAACAATGTGCAGTATACAAAACGCAAAATAGGAGTTGAAATAAAGTTAGATGTAATGTGATTGCCAATGCGACAACTATCCACCAGAGTTTAAATGCAGTGGATGTAAGAAATCATACATCGGCAACCATACACCCTTCAAAAATCCGTATAGTCAGCTACAAAAGGCCACCATGCACTATGTGAAAAACAATTTAAACGAAAAAACTAACGGTCTATTTTACAAAAAAACAAATATGACACATATGTATACAACGACAACTGACTTGTTTCAGGTACATAAAGAAAGTGCACGTGGCAGAGTTTAACACGTATGTGAGAGAACACCGAACTGTAACAGTAGTGTAACAGCAAAGAAAAAAATGTAAACTAGACAAATCGATGCCCCGCACTCCACTCATTTAACCACTTATACCCCGAAAAGGACAAAATTTTTCTCCCAAAAGAGGAAAAATAATAAAAAGAAAAAACCCTGACCACATGCACACCATCAAGACATGTACAAACAGCTAGCAGAGTAATAAATTCCTAGCATTCAATCTGTAGGAGGAGTTATCTGGAAACGCCCTACTTATACAAGTAAATTTCCCAAAAATGACAAAGTTCAACTTTCTCCCGAAGAGCACATATCAATAAAATTAAACCCTTACCACATGCAGCACACCGTCAATATATGTACTAACAGACAGTAAAGAGAAAACTTCCTAGAATTCAAACTGTTGGAGGAGTTATGCAAATAACTATGTACCCATAATTACACGGAAAGACGGACGGACGGACAAATGTTAAACACTATGCCCCCAACTTTCAGTTGCTGTAAAGTTGCGGTGGCTAAAAAAAAAAAACATTTCAATTGGCTGGCTCAATAGATCGGTATGACTGGGTAATTTAAATCCATCGGGGTGATCTCGGGTTCCCCAGAAATGTAAGGAGATTCTGCTCAACGTGTGGCATCCGTCGTGTTATTTGCGAAATTACAAACCGAGTGATTTGGTCTTATTTGGAAGTTCAAAAGATGAAGGTATTATGGTTACGACAACTGGAACATGTTCGCCATCACATGTGAAACAGATATTCCAAAAAGTTTATTTTTCAATTAGTGCGAGATAGATCAGAGAATTCAATTGATTAAAAGTAAAAGATTGATATTCGTATATATGTTCAAATGGTCATTAATTTTTTTTTTTAGAGAATTCTTATTTTACAGTATTGATGCTTTGTTGCTTAGTCCGAGTCCCCTCATCCGATTTTCCTGTGACTAAAGTGTGAGTTGATTTGAAGTGTCTCATTTTCTAACAAAAAAGTATTAGTCTTTTGATTTGTGTCGAGCCTGCGACATAAATGTAGCGGCAGAGAGACACAACAACGTCATCGAAAGTGGCGTCATTTCGGGACCTTTTATAGCTTACTATAGGATATTGGTTTTGCTCATTGTTGAAAACAATGCAGTTTTGTTTTAGTAAAATAAAACAGAATTAAACTGTTTTGACATGATAAATTTATTACCTCCATGAAGTGTTTTAAAACTTGTGTAGGAGTTTTTCCTCAATATCAAGAAAAATTATCTACAGAAAAACATTTTATTGACCGATGGATGAACAGCCGATCAACATTACGGTTTTACACTGAAAGCAGCAATATCAGGCGAGACACAGCGTTCCGTGTACTTTTTTACAAATTTATTATAATACTGATTCTATTTGAAAACATAGATCAAATAACAGGACCAAGTGGTTTGGGGATATCCCAATTATATCCGAAATACTGTAAAATTTTTAGGATTTTATTTTTTTTTATTATTTTCTGCTCTTTTTCATACCAAATAACGCTGAACAACAACTCGAACTTTAATTTGATTTTAATTTTGGCGATACCAATCCAAAGTACATTAAACAAACGACACATTGAAATCTGTTAAAATTTTTTTAATTTTTTTTTCACATTGTGTATGGTGGCCTTTTGTAGCTGACTATACGGAGTGTTCAAGGCTGTACGGTTGCCTATATATGATTTCTTACATCCACTGCATTTAAACTCTGGTGGATACTTGTCTCATTGGCAAGCACACCACATCTAACTTTATTTCAACTCCTATGTTGCGTTTTGTATACTGCAAGTGTTTATTTAGTACGCATATCCCGGAGCCCTCTTTTCGGAAGCCCGAGCAAAAGTCCTTGTTCCGCGATAGAAAATTTAATTACGAACTCAAAAAGACATATAAAATAGCTCGAATTTCAACTCGAAATCTTAATTAATAAAAATTAGACTTAAATTCGAATCTTACTCAAACTCTACCTCAAGAAGTGATTCAAATTTAAAGTTGTAACTAGAACTCTGCCTTTAAATGTGACTCAAACTCGAAGTCCAACACGAAACTCAATGCTTACTGAAACTTTAATTATAAGTATAACGTGAATTCGAAAACTAACTGAAAGTTTAACTCAAACAGTAAACTCAAACAGTAACCCGAACTTTAATTTGAACACTAATTAGATGGATGTCCAAACGCATTCAAAGCACATACAATATGGAAATCTATCTAAAAATAGAACAGGTTTTTCCGAATTGGTCACGTGGTTTTACCTCATCAAGTAATGGGATAACCACATCAAAGAATGACAGGACCACATCAAAGAATGACAAGACCACATCAAATAATGAAACAAACACATCAAGTAGTGTAAAATGGTCAAATTTTGAAACATTATAACGTAATGTTAAAACCATATAAAGAATAGACAAATCATTATTACGGAATAACAAAACCACATCATGTAATGAAACAACTACATGACGTTCAGTCACATACACATCAAGTAATGTTAAAACCACATTGACTTATGACACAACCATATTAAATAATGGTGAAACCACATCGAGTAATGACAAAACCATATTGAGTAATGACAAAACCATATCAAGTCAATACGAAACCATATCGTGTAATATCGAAATATCATTAAGTAATGACTATTCCATATTGAGTTATATTAAAACATCATTAAGTAATGTCAAAACCATATCAAATAAAGACAAACTATTATTAAGTAATGATAAAACAACATAAAGTAATATCAGAGTTCCACATAAGACAGCTGTGGCGTTCCATAATAGGGTAATCTATGTTTCAAATTTTATAACAAAAATCTCTGTATTAAAGGCTGTGGATTTTCTATAAAAATCTTGGTTTATTTGCCACAAAGTACTCCTTTTCTATTAAATGCAATGCAACAGTAAATAATAATGCTTTGCATCAAGTTTCCCCCTAGTATATGTTCAAAATGGCCTGTCTCTATTATTCGTTATATCTGTAGTTTTGATACAATTGATGTTTAAAAAATTCGTACAAAAATGGCTACAGAAGGGTACATAAACCTTAAATGTATTAGTATCGAAGCTGCTTGCAGTTACGTCGAATTGAAGTTGGTCACATTGGTATATATGCAGTTGCTGCTAAGTTTATTCTACGTACAAGCGTTGGAGGTATTAGCAGAGGAAAAAGAAACGATGCGAAAGAGGAACAATGTTATATGTCATGTATTTATATTTCGAAGAAATCTGTACAATAAACTAAAATAAAATATTGTATCGCAAGAGAAAATAATATGTTACTGCGAGCAACTAATCTTACATCTTTGTTTGTCGTGTTTATAGCCTTTTGAATTCAGAGATTAAATACTTTAAATTCGGACGAGCATGGCGAGGGAGAATTTAAATTACAGTTTCAAGTGTCAGACACCAAACAATGTGACCTTATATTAACATTGCATTTAAACGTTGAGAACAAAACATTACATTAAAACTGTGAGAATAAAACATTACATTAAAACTGGGAGAATAAAATATAACATTAAAACTGGGAGAATAAAACATTACATTACAAATGTGGGAATTAACCATTACATGTAAAAAAAAAGAAGAGTAATGTTAAGCAAGGGCAACCTTGAAAAAAGAAAGACAAAACTTTGTTTATGTAACTACGTTAACATGTAATCCAAAAGTATTAGTCGATATACTTTTGCTTATTTTAAAAATTGTATCCTCACAGCATGCTTCCGTTATAAACTTATCAACTCATATATTAAAGTAAGTCTCTAGTTCAGAAGGAAGGGTCAATATTGACATCAAGAGACGGAGCAACTTTTCAAAACAAGGGATTTGTCAGTTAAACATCGGCAGACTAACCAAAGAAATTAGTTCATAGCGTTGTTATGCCAATTTAAACAAAGCAATCACTAACTGGATTTTCGGTCAAAATTATGTATTCCGTATCTCAAAGGCGCATACCTTTCATGACGATATTTCATATGTTTCCCCGATATAATAGTAGAAGTATTAATATTGATAAAATTTTTAGTGATAAACTTAATGTGTTAAATAATAGAACCTTTCTAAATGTCTTAACTCAATTTGAAGTAAACAGAATTGCCCTTCAACAATAAGTTAACTTTAACACGGATAACTCATTATGTGCCAATAATGTGAAACTTTTGTAATATGATGTGAAACATGATTTATAATAAGTCTTTCTTAAATTGTCCGTTTATCAATTTTGAAGTCATTAAGATACTTAGGTTTCAACTCCACCAGCCAAAGTATGTGGTCAGTAAGATCTTCACGACGGGTGCCACATGTGGAGTAGGATCTGCTTAAATTTCCAGAGTACCTGAGACCACCCCAGTTTTTGGTGGGGTATGTGCTGCTTAGTCTTTAGTTTTCTATGTTGTGTCTTTTGTACTATTATTTTTCTGTTTGTCTTTTTTATTTTTTTTAACCATGGCGTTGTCAGTTTATTTTCTATCTATGAATTTGACTGTCCCTCTGGTATCTTTCGCCCCTCTTCAACTGTTTCTGTTCTTATTTCTAATTAGTTTTCAGATATTCGTGTTGTTTTTATCTTTTGTATAACTAAGAAGCATTACAGTCACGACCTTTTTCTAAATTTCACAAATAGTTAAAAAAAAAAAAAATAGATTAGATGTAACTTTTCAGTTTATCAATAAAATAGCCAAAGCATGTCTTTACATTTATTATCATTTCTAAATCAATGTTGTTTTTATTTCTATTTAAATGGACAATACTGTACACAAACATCTCTTCACCTGAAAAGCGTTTCAGCACTTTATTTCAAAGAGGGAACTTAACTTTCCATTAAAAATGATACTCCTAAAACACAATGGTTATAAACATGAATGAGTTTTTCATGTATATAATAGTATAGATCATCTATTTTTTTAATTTGATTGGTATATATATTTATGGAGAGAGATAGTGATTGTTTGTTTATTGTGTTGAAATTAAGTATGAACGGGGAAAAGAAATTTAAAAGTAACTTGTCATTATATACAAATAAGGTATTTGTAACAAAACACATAGCTGATTCATATTGAGTTATCATATTTGTGCAATATCAAGAAATCAAATACGTCAATCCCATTATATCTCGAATTGCTTGATAATGGTCCAACTATTATTTTATGTTTTGCATTTTTAATCATTTCGCAGACAGGTTTATTCATTCATTACAAACATCCTCTAATGATTTCTGTCATTACACTTTATTTTTATAAGCGGTCTATTTTTCATTCAGTTTTAATTCTTTTAATAGATCTGAATGAAACGTTTACTGTTATTACTTGTTAATGAGCATAGCAGTAAACTTAAATAAGAGTAGGAGTCTCTTATGAAGTTATGTCAAAATACTATTTTCTGGTATACAATGACACCTATATTTTAACGTTTCCATTTGATATGATATATTTAAATCTACTGTTAAAATTTTGAAATTAATTTTCAGTTGAGGAAAATATCTAACTCAAAGCTGTCATTATAAAGTGTTTATGACTCGTCTCTTTTGAGGCAAGTATTTTTAATTTCATTGCTAAGCAATTCCCGAATTTTATCAAATAATATACTAAGTTATAAGGTCGCTTGACTAAATTTACTGTAAGATTACCCTCAGCCAATCTTTTTAAAAAATATGCATTTGTAGTAGATATTGGTACCAAGAATCATTGTAAATATTGATTTAAATTCAGCATTAAAAATCATTTAAACATTTGAGAATTTTATTGACGGATCTGCGAAATTTGGCAACAAAATTGTTTTCTTTCCCATATGCATAACTTTATATTGATACAAACCATGAGAAAAGGCAGAGAGATTTTTCTACCCTATATGTCACAGAAATGTAACGAATCATGAGGTTAAAGTTTTTAACAAATTTTGCCTTCTTTATCTTATATATTTTATCTTGCTATTCACGAGATTGGATCCGTGCATACAATTTTTGTCTTAACATTATAAAATGTTACACCGCAAAACATATATCTATCTAGTTACATTGTCATTTAATTTTTTTTACAACCAATTCTTAATTTAAACAATCTATTTTGGTATTTTTTTTTTTTTTTTTTTAATATTTTGAATCATGGTTACAAACATTTTAAGTTAGGTTCACTACAGCATTGCATAAACAAAACAACACAACATTTGTTTAGCAATTAACCACAATATTTTCATTAAAACTAATGAATCTTACATCTCACCATTTCATATCGACCATTTAAGATGACGCAAATATATCACCTTCCACAAACTAACATTTCTTTGTTGACATGAATTATCATTGATATGGTCACTATTATAAATCAAACTAACAGTTTTACAAAATTTTGAATTTTCGGAATACTAAGAACTTTCTTTAACTAATGAAATATTACCTTAGCTGTATTGGGCAAAATCTTTTATGAATTTTGAGTCTTAATGCTTTTAAATTCGTACTGTATAAGGCCTACTAACCGTTTTGATTCGAGCGTCACTAATGAGTCTTCTGTAGACGAAAAGGTTGTTTGGCATAGAAAATTGTAGGCCTGGTACATGTATCTATGATAAGTTTATATATCTATTTTATTAGATGAGAAGACCTCATTTGTTTTGTCGCTTCTCTTCCTTCCACAATGAATTAAGACTTGTGTCCTATTGTTACCATGCATAGTCGCATTTGTCATCCTTGCTTATGACTATTCCGGTGGGGTTATTCTAGAAGGAAAACGAAAATAAAGGCGTCCAGATATTTTTTTGCGTCATTGGACGGACTTTTAAGTTTAGGACTGTTTACATTTAAACAGAATTTTGGTAAATTCAAGGGGAAATTTAAAATAGCGTTAATAATGGACCATATTATATAATTTCGGTTTGAATTGAATAAAAGAAAGGTTATTAAAGTTTAAATATAGACTAACACTTTATTTCGAATTTGTTTCAGAATTTTAGAAATAACGAAATAAATGTCAACATAATAGATAAATTCCGTCATGCATGTAATGCACTTCAAACTTTATAAGTTGATTAGTGAAAAGATTGGAAATTTTGAGGGTCAATTTATAAGACACTGTGTTTGAAAATAAACAAGCGAAAATCAGTGTATGAGACACTGTTTAAGTGAAACAGACTGTGAAATTTGAGGATTAGCATACCAGACAAAATTTTTGAGAAACAGACGCGGAAATTTGAGGATCAGTATATAAGACACTGTTTAATTTAAACAGAGGGTGAATAATGTTATATTGACATCAGTTCATGTTTAAGATACTTCTAATACCTTTCTTGAAATTCTTGCGTCGTAAAATCTTTTACAAAAATTCATTCTAAAACAGTTTACATACTTTCAATCGTGCTCTAAATGCCCACGATTTCGTGGGTGTGTTCTAGTATAAACTGAACGTAAAGCTTTACTGTAATTGGAGCAAATGGACTCGAGTGATTCGGGTCACCATTCAAAACAAGATCGTCTCAGTATCATTTGCTGTAGCGATTTAGCATTTCCTACATCTGTAGAACATGACATCTTAAATTAACTCTTTGTAGACGCCAAAATATTTAGTAGACTTGAAATATAAATAAACAAATACTACGTCGGAGGAGAATCTATTTTTGTATTCTTTAAAAAAAAACTCAGGAAAACAATAAATAAAGACAATAAATTATGTTCGAACCACAAGCAAGGCCACCTGAATAGTTTTACGTGGATTTAAATCTATTCTGAGTGATTCAAACATACATGTTCATTATGTACTTCCGATGTTCTATTCTACCTTGTGTACAACTAAGATTCATTTGGTGTGTAAAATGTTCCCCTGAAATGTCTTTCTTTAGTGCTTGGTATTTTGCTGGTGCCCTTCATATGCGGTCTACTTGTATATCCAAATAGTCCACATCTCTTCACCTTTCGAACTGATCTCTTGTGTTTCTTTGTTTTTGAGTCTGATTATCTCGTGATTTTATATTTCCGACTCTGTTTGTCCTTAATTTTGTGTGCTTACAATATAGCTTCATAATGGGATGCTGTCATCTCATATCAACCCAAAATTTTAAAGATAGGAGTTTGATCCAGATATTAAAAAGATGATGAATGTATTTGCCTCGATGGGAGTCATACACAAGGCGTATACACAGGAGTAAGTTACTACTAGTAGGTGTTGTTGTTTTCAGTTTTTTATTTGCTCCAGATCAAAATAGCCTAAGGAAAGTTAGGCAGTGTAGGAAAGAAGAACGACTTAATGACCAATTTTAACAGCGAACGTCAACCACCAAATGAGATCATGATTGCATACGGTTGCAGATGTTACAGTTTATTTTGGGAAAACAAATCAATGTAAAGCCTCATTCGGTGATATCATGAACAATTAAAAGATGACAGGAGAATTGTTTAGGCAATTGAATATATCAAAGAAGCAACCTTCTATCAACAAAGTCGGGATAGGAAACGCAAATGCTTGGACATCAACTTGCAGATACAGGCAGTATTGAAATGCATGCTGCTACATAGAAATGAAAGGTTTATAGTGTATAGGTGCAATCATTTGTTTTGGTTTGTATTGTTTTCAACTGACCCTCATTGTTAGTTATGAGATGTTAATTAAGATATGAGGCAGACTTAACTGTTATTGCATTAACAAGTTATCAAGAAGAGGTACGCTGATCGTTCCCATTAAAAAAAAATATTATCAATATCGATAATTTAAAAACATTTAAGTATCACATTGACATAAATAGGCATATACCAATTTTATTTCATGTTCAATTTGTTTTAAGCTCACTTCTTTGCAATTGGTTTACGAGATATCATTTGTCGCAAAGTTAATGTTGAATGGTAATTATACATTATAATAACAGACCTTTCTAAGTTTGCCCGTTTATAAATTTTGAAATTATAAAGAAATTAAGGTTTCAAGTCCATCAGGCAAAGTTGACCTTAGATTATATTGGCTTTGTTTTTTTTTTATACTTCTTCGACTGTTCCTGTTCTTATACATTCTTGGCTTTTAAGTACTTTAGTATTCGGCTTTAAACGTTCTTGGTGAAGGTAAATCCAGAAAAGCGCTTCGGACGCATGAAACTTATAACGTGTTTTTTTTTTACAATATTGGTCAATACCTCTGCTGGTATATTATTAGTCTCCGATGATATCATACACTCAGTAGTAAGTACTTCGGTACTGCATGATTTATGGTAAACCTTTCTAAAATAGTTAGTTTTAAATTAAAAAAATTGTGAAGAAAGTAAGGTGTCAACTCCCACAGGTTTAGTTGACCTTAGATGGATCCTTGTGATCCTTTGTGGTCATGTAGTTCTTCAACAGTGTCGGTTCTTATACATCCTAAGCTTTCAAATACTAGTATTCGGCTTCGAGCATTTTTGATAAAGGTAAACTCAGAAAAGCGCTTGGATCCATGAATGTTATAACGTGTTGTTTTTGTATTTATATAGCATATAAGCGCGTCAATTTTCTCATTAAAAAAGGAAAGTCACTTGTTATATTTTAAAAAGAAGTGTATTAAAATAATTAAAAAAAATCAGAAAAATTAAAAAAGAAATATTTTATAAAAAATCGTCTATTACTGTACAACTTCAGAGTATAAACTAGAATAAAAATATTTAGGACAGCTTAAAAATTCATGGGTTTAGTCCATTCGTTTTCCAGTTTGAATGATGTTACAGGTTTGGATAGCCATAAAACCAGGATTCACTCACCATGTTTTCTTTAAATGTCATGTACCAAGTCAGGAATATGACAGTCGTTATCAAATAGTTGGTTTCTATTTATGTTGGCGTTTGTTTTTGTTGCACTTCAGTGTTCATGTTGTTCTTTTGTTTCACTTCAGTGTTCATGTTGTTCTTTTGTTTTCCTCTTATATTTGATGTGTTTCCCTCTGTTTTAGTTTGTAAAAAGTAAAATCACAAAAATACTGAACTCCAGGGAAGTTCAAATTGGAAAGTCCCTAATCAAATGGCAAAATCAAAAGCCCAAACACATCAAACAAATGGATAAACCAGATTTGTTTTCTCTCAATCGATTTATGACTTTTGAAAACCAGTTAACTACTGTTTTCTTTATTCACACTACTCATTTAGGCACCCCTTATTTCTTGCTGTATGGTGTGAGCCAAGACCCCGTGTTGAATGCCGTATTTCTACCTGTAATGGTTAATTTTTACATATTGTGACTTGAGTGATGAGTTGTCTCATTGGCACTCATACCATATCTTCTTATATCTAAAACCAACAGCAAAGGATATAGGGAATATATCCATGACACAAACCTCTTTTGCAATCAATATACAAGTAAACAGTTTCGTTAAAGTTATAGAAAAAACTTGTCAAACCAAAACAGCATAGTCTTATACTTACTATTAAACTTTCAGGGGTAGAATAAATATGAATACGGCTCGTGAAAAAAATACGTCTGAACAATCTTAATTTTTATTGTTTTCTGTAAATCAAATGAAGATTATATTGATTTGTTCATCCAAGTCAATTGTTTCAAAACATCAGAACAGAAAAACTGTGTTTATTGAAATGTTACATGTATCAATATGGCATATGATAGTTAATTTAAGACATTATATGTCGAAATAAATTTTAAACTAACCTTTTTGTTTGTCATATCTGTTATATGCCGCAACATCAAATTACGTGTTTTAGTTGTAACGAACGACAAACGACGTTATGTGCTGATTTCTTTCGTATTTTGAAAACAAGAATTCAACAATTAAGCCAACTTTTTCTTCTCTGTACAAAGCTTGTAACCCTGATTTGTTTTCTCTCAATCGATGTATTGAGCAGCGGTATACTACTGTTGCCTTTATTTAGCAATAAGTTGAGATGGAGACGTTGACGACATTTAGGCAGGCCTTCCGGTTAGTTTAAGAAGGTAGATTTGTTTCGGTTCATTATTTCCCGGCTCAGACAGTGTCACGGTTTACTGTATTATTGATACATGGATCTTATTCAGACGTCGAATTTTCTGTGTTCATGTAAAATTCATGTTAAATGTTATGAATCTATTTAGAATCATATATACATGTGTATCTTAGACTTTTTGTACACGTAAGATTCAATAGATAATTTAGCATTATCAAGAGTTTTTGAACATTATTAATATTCAGTTTCAATTAACTTAATAAATCATGCATTAAAACGAAACAACGTTAAACGTTTTGTGTTATTTTGACCCTTTATGGAAAGGAAAGTATATGACAACAAACCACTTTAATCTATTTAAATTCATTAGTAAATGGATACTGAAAACGATATATTAAAACACTCTGATAAGATCGAAATTAGTTGTACATATTTAGATTGATCTGAAGTTAATTGTCTTCCTTTGTCTTTCCAAAGATTTACAGATTGACAGAAGAATGAGTATCTCTGTTTATTATAATTGGTACGTTCCGACGACGGTTTTTTTAAGTATACCAAGTAAGGAATGTCATTTGATTTTGGTTTAACTTTAGTATATACAGTTATACACACTTTATCTACATTTGACATTTGGGTGCCGCCATCTGATACATATGGCGTGAATATTTACTATAACCCGGTGATATGTACAACCATTTAAGTGAACGTTATCAGATAATGTGTGTTTTCATTAACTTTATTTTAAAAAGTAGAACTAAAGATAAGGATTTAAAGCTAAAAGAATGTTGTGCAGATCTCTTACATAGGGTCTTCGATAGAATGGAAGTGTTTGTTCTGATTTTGTTTAAATTTGGCTTTTCTCAATTCATCTAATACAATACAACACCATTTTCTAAAAACTTTTTAGAGATATAATTTTTATCACAGTAGCAACAACAGTGTTGTTATGGCAACAAAACATGTTTAAAAAAGAAGATTTATTGTTGGATGAAATGTAAAAGGAATAATTGAAATGTTGTGTTTTAAGGTGTAAAAACATAATGTCGTTAAAGATATTGTATTTCAATGACCGAAATCCGATATTAAACCTTGATGACTATAGTTCGATTTCTTTTTATTTGAAAACTTCATAAAGTTTCATTTTAGATCAAAGGAAGTAATTCCATAGTTTTATGTGAAAGTGACGTAAAACCGTTAAAAATCATTGATTTAATAACTTATATTGTGTAAAAACCCTACTGAAGATTTTATTATCCATATGATGTTTGCACGAATGTTAACTTTTGAAAGCATCTTTCCTTTAACAGTTGTCAGTAAACACAGCTGAGTATATATAGATAAAAATTTAATTTGAAATGGTACTCTTACCATATTAAGTATATGTACATTTATGGCATACGACGTGTAGAAAAGCCTGTGAATTATTATTATGTTTTTATAGCACATATCTTAATATACATATACACTGGTGTTGAAATGCATTCTCGAAATGAAGTGTTTGCGCTTCCATACACTCCATAATATTATCTAATCGACCGCAAATGTCCCGGGTTAGGAAATCAGATGTTTGGGTGTATGTTTTATCCAGCAATGTTGTGTAGGTGGCTGTCCAAAATCAGGAAAGTGAAATGCGGTAGTTGTATATGATGGGTTTATGTCGTATTTTTATGCCCCATTTATGGGCATTATGTTTTCTGGTCTGTCCGTCTGTCCGTCCGTTCGTCCCACTTCAGGTTACATTTTTTTATGTAGTTTTTGATGAAGTTGAAATCCAATCAACTTGAAACTTAGTACACATGTTCCTTATGATATGATCTTTCTAATTTTAATGCCAAACTAGAGATTTTACCCCATTTTCACGGTCCACCGAACATAGAAAATGATAGTGCGGATGGGGCATCCGTGTACTTAGGACACATTCTTGTTTTTCGTTCTGTTTTACAATAAATCAGACCTTTGGTTTCCATGTTTGTAGTTTGAATTGTTTTAGAGTCTCTCGTTTAGGTGCCCTTTATAGCATACTAAACATATTAGGTTTTGCTCGTTGTTTAAAGCCACACGGTCACCTACAGTTGCTTATATGCAAGCCATTTTTGTCAATCTGCTGAATAGCTGTATCTTTTGCAATTCTACCACATCTCCATATTTATGCATTCATATAATTCGATTAGTACGGATATTTTCGGCTTTTTCTAGTTGTCAAACTTTACCTAACCTACGACATAAGTACACATTATTTTCCTCAATCGAACTGAATTGTATAGTACGCAAATAACTATTATTGTTGAATTGTATACTCAAGAATATATATTTTCACCGCGGAATAAAGAAATATGTAGAAACTTGTTGTTTTCTATGAAACCAATTGCTTCAAGTTATGCTTTATTATAACTGCCCTAGCACTTGTTTCACGGAACCACCTTAACTCGAGAGATCATCGGTTGGTAACACGGCTTGCTAAAACCAAACTGAATATTTTGTATTTGCTGCTTTTTTGTGTATTGCACTTAAAACTAACTGGTCTGCCCATAGTCGGAATGATGTAGCCAGAAAATTGCCAGGATTTCAAAAGATGGGGCATACAAAACAAGGTATCTTGTATCACATAAATATGTAATCATCCTAGTATAACTGTGCATGACATATTTACTGTTGACATATATAATTACACAGTCTTTGCTAAGCTGTAAGGCATTTGGTATTGCATAGTAACATCTTATCTATATTTCCTACGTTGTCTGTATGAAGATCTATTTATTTCAAAGTTTAAGCTGTCATATTAATCAGAAAAATTAAAACGTTGGATCATTTAATCAATGGTTTCACTATCTGATTTTGTTTTATATGTTTCATTCTTTTGCATACTTTTGAGGTTATTCATGAATTTATGTCGTTTTATAAATTGATTTTTAATGTTTAACTCAAAATGACAAATATTTAATGTCAGGAGAAGTTAACAAAATGTAAAGTTTGCGACCGGAAAAAAGTTTTTTTTTTTATACCGTATCAACGGGAATGCTCGCTTTTTTCAATTAAATAAATCAGTCTGAGTATACAATCAGATACAAATGACTCCTGCGTCAATAAAACCGTTGGCATTATAACACACAAACGCAGTTTAAATATTCATACAAATAATTACATAAACGAACATACATATAGCAATACTAAATTATATCATATCATCTTTATAAATAGGAAAAGGCACAATAATACAGGGATGTAGACGGTAAAGACATGACTAGAGTTACACATGCTTTCATGACAACATAATCTCTGAGAACAGCCAAGTACTAGGTAACCATGGTCTTTTAACAAACATTCATTATATTCGTACAATGGAGTAGGTACACATTCTCCTGAGGAACAGGTTCTAATGACGGATTCATATCGCGTTTTGTTGTCATGCATTTGGTATAAAACTTTCTGAAACAGAATCATTGTGATAAGTATCATCAAACAACAAAGATACCACACAAACAACAGAACATATTTATTTTTACTAAAACTTTTTTTAAAACTATTGGTTTATATGACCTATTTCAAATAGTGTCATGCAGGAAAGGCAATATCATTTTAAGGTTCTGCTTACCCTTCTGTCCAGCACCTGAGATCACCCCCAGTTTTTGGTGGTGTTCGTGTTGCTTTGTCTTTAGTTTTCAATGTTGTGTTTTGTGTACTTTTTTTTTCATTTTTAGCCATGGCGTTGTCAGTTTATTTTCGATCTATGAGTTTGACTGTCCCTCTGGTATCTTTCGCCCCTCTTTTAAGCGAAAGAATTACAATAGATTACTTATTTTAGATATAAAACAGAGGTATATTGAGACTTTTTATTTCGATGCCAGCCAATGATTTCTATACTGTTTTATTGTTGTTGCTATTTAAAATCTCCAATATAATTGCCATAAAGACTATTTATTTCGGTACTGATAAGATGAACAGAAATATCACAAATAAATATCATCAATACTAGTATTTCTAAAAGACAAAATAAGCCCATTGTATCTGATTTTTCAATATAATGCAACTTTATTGTAGATTAACTTAATTTAAAAAAACAAAACGGGTCCAGTGATACAAGTCAGAATTTTTATTTTTCGTGTTAGTCTATGGAAGAAGCGATTCGATAAAAACTTTTCTTATATCAACGAGCGATATTGTCTCATATCAACGAGTTGCATTGTGGGAAATTTCAGACGAATGTTAGCATTTGTACGAAGAAAGGCAGATTTCTCGATATAAAGAAATGACTTTTTTCTTAAAACAGGGTGACATTTAACACAACATACGTCTGGTGTATAATTTCCATGAATTAGTTTATGTAATAACAAGCAAGATGTATTTAAACGAAAATATTGAATTGTTGAATAAATGAAAATGCACGATTTATCATTTGTAGATGTACACATTCTATAAATATCATGTAGCAAATTCAGTGGAATGCAATTGAGGTGAATTCAATTGTTTGCTTAGTCAGAATCACCTATAAGTCAAAGATACTGCTATATTTTATTATATCAATGCGATATTTGTCTTATATCATAGCGATGATTTTTTAATATCAAAAATTTATGAATGCGATACTTTTCTAATATAACTGCTATAGTTTTCTGATATAAAATTAATACAATGACACGTCACAATGCATGTCAAGAAAACTGCAAACATAATTCACAAACTTAGATCATGACCGGTTTAATGTTTTAGGATCAATATCACTAAAATTTCGTAATTGTAATAAAATTAACGCTTACATGAACTTATCATTTCGAAAATGTTGCTTGACCCTATTGAAAGTTGAAAGTGTTAACAACCTGTTCAGTCTATTATTTTCAATCACATGGTTTACCTGACTAATTCTATTTGAAGTGATGATGCAATGGCGGAATTTAAATGCGGTTGCAAATAGTCTACCGACCTATTAGATTCTAATATACTGGTCACACTGCTATAGCCTATCCACCTTACCTTGGTAATATCGAAATAGACAACAAATATCATTACTTAAACGAAACATTCATTCAAACAATCCAATCCAATACATCTCCAAATTACAATGAATATTCAAATGATAAAATAAATAATCCAAACAAATAAAAATGTACAAAGCTGATGTCCCGAACTTTGAAGATACCAACTGAGTAGCCTCAGACTATAAATTGGACAACTTCAGATACAACGAAAATCAAAAATCCAAAAATGTATTTATTATTAACATAGAAAAAAAATATTGAGAAGGAAGACAGTTCTTTTTGGATATCAAAGACTTTTACCGTTGGTAAATCGATATCTCTATAAACATAATTAGCTTGCCGCGTGGACGCCCTTTTACATCGCGATGACCGCGAGGACATTCCGATGTATTGTTGCCACAGAGATTTGACTTTCGTTTTTGACTAGTAACCGATCGTATAAATACGCGAACATTTTTTAGTGCAAAATAACAATCCGTATCGCTTGTTATCGATTCATTTCTTCAATGAGTACTAAAAAAAAAATGTTTAGAACACAAATAAATAAGATATAAATGACTTTTGACGCACAAATGTGTATATATCTTTTCTGTATTGATAAATTTAGATCGTTCAGTTAAAGGACTGGAAAGCAGTTATTTATAAGGGAAAATTTTAAAATTTATAGATATAAGAAGATGGTGCATGAGTTCGAATGAGACAACTTTCTATCAAAGTAATAATTTATTTAAAGTAAACCATTATAGATCAAAGTAGGGCATTAAACACGGAGCCTTTGCTCACAGCGAGCACCACGCTATATAGGAACAAAAACATTACTAGTGTTAAACCATTCAAACAGGAAAAACAACAGTCTAATTTGTATAAAAAAAAAGGAGATTCAAAAGTACAAGTCAGATTTTGTCGAATCAATCTAAACGAGGACAGTATAATTCATCTTTTGTCACAAGTTAGTTTCATTGTTATCAATAAAGAAAGTCTTCCATGCGTGCGTTGCGAGCATATCGGATATATATTATTTCGGTGCGTTCATTATAAAATTTGCTAAATGTTAAATATGTGAACAATCATTTTGATACTTAGCTATTTGATTACAAGATTGTTTATTAAACCCTTATTTGATTAGTTTTGCTTCTAAAACAAATTGAGATATTTGTAAGATGTAACCAAAAACAATTTGAATTGAAGCAATGGTCTTAATCTGCTTATTTACATACAATACTACTAAGAAGTAAAATCACAAAAATACTGAACTCCGAGGAAAATTCAAAACAGAAAATCCCTTATCAAATGGTAAAATCAAATGATAAAACACACCAAACGAATGGATAACAACTGTCATATTTCTGACTCGGTACTGGTATTTTTAAATTTTGAAAATGGTGGATTGAACCTGGTTTTATATTATTGAAAAAGTAAAGAAACGGTTTATCACAGAGTCAATGATGTGTTTATGTTCCTGACAAAAAGCTGGAACTCCTTCGGTGGGTGTTTTCTTTTTTTTGTTTTTTTTTGTTTTTTTTTTCATTTTGTTTTTTTCATCTGACAATGTTTGTTTAATTATCTCATGTTTCGAGCACATTCAGAGCTTGTAATATATTGTATTAAAACGTTTACCTACATATTAACGAAAAACGTATGTTACTACTCCTAATGGAATATATTTTAATGTCAATGAAACTCCGTCTTGTTAACACATTAGAAACTCATTTTGCAAAAAATCTTACTCGAAAAAAATACTCTTAAGTCATAGATATTTCAGTAATTTAAACTAGCGTCTACAATTGCTGCATGGCCGTGTTCTGGCCATACCATGCTTAATCTTGGTAAGCTAAAATGTCGTTAGGGTGCTTTCTCATTAAATACAATGCTGATGTTTCGTCTTTTTTTATTATCTTTTCTCTTTTTAAACGAAGGTAACAGTAACTGTCAAATCAGAAATGTTTTCGGGTAAATGAATGAACTCTGTACGGTTAGAATAGACTTATAAGTAAAGTAACAAGAGCCTAGCAGACGAATATATCGGTACATCACAGGAAAATATATTTGATGAATTTCTTGTAATTAAGATAATTGATGGAAAATCTATTTTATCTTACCAAACAACTTTCTCCTTGCTTACACGAGACCTTCTCCGCTTTATAATTATTCTCTGGGTCACCATCACAGTCATCAGAGATACATTTCCAACACTTTATACCAAAGGTTCCCTCTGAAAATAGTATGAATTGTAAAGATTTGAAATTGTCAGAAAACAATCATTATATATTCAATTAAACATGTCGGCTGCAATGACTATAACAAGTTTAATTACTTGAAATGTAAACCCTTTGATTACTACAAAACGTATTTTAAAGTTTATTGAAAAATGCTGTTATTACGAGTATTTAAACTATCAAAATATCCCGTGTTGGATAGCTTTGTTGGTTTAAAGGGCCGTTACGTGTAGCTGTCAAATTCGTGTTCACCGAATGGACTCAAATTCTCGTTATAAAATTTCAAACGTAAATCAATATAACAAAAGTCTCAAAGAATTAACAATGCATGGACTCGTTCATTCCGAGTGTATTTTAGTGAAGAATGTCGTGAATATAGGTTAGGAGACTTTGGAGCGTTATGTTATGTAATTGTTTCTCGTACTTTCGCGCACACTATTGTTAATGTAACGTAACGTTATTGTTACGTATCTATATTTCTTACGACCATAAAGCATCTCAACTAGCAAGACGTTATTTTCTACCACAAGTAATACAAGGTTAATGACCCTCAAGATAAAGTGGAAATCTAATATTAACTATCGAGATACCTCCGAAGACTAGTGATTGTCATATGGCATATTATAAATAGACAAAGAAGCACGGTGAATCGTATAATGACTATTTTGTAGGTCTGTCTGTCTAATTGTATTTCATATATTTAAGGAATGACTGTAATATTTTTTTCTGTTTATAAAGAAATAACATAAAAAATGTGGTGCACACTGAATAACGCGCGTAGCGATTTATTTAACAGTGTGCACAACATTTTTTATGTTTTTTCGAATAGACAGAAAAAATATTACAGTCATTTCTTATAATTTAATTCTAAATTCCATTTCAAACCGTAAAAAAACACGAAAAAACGTTGATGACGTCACGGTCACATGAGTAAATTATGTCTATGGGGTGATAACAAAATAACGTCAGCCAATCAGAAGACGCGTTACATCCAAAATTAAATTATTGATGTGCAAGTTATTGCTTTATATCTGTATAAAAGACTAGCAATTACACAACCATCACGGTTTAAAAACACTGGTCTGTAAATTGTATTGTTTTACACATATGGTTTATTTATTATGCATTATACCGCAGTCCCACTAGGTCACGATCGCACTACGATCTGCGTAGTCAATCGTGTAGATCGCAGTAAGGTCGTATCACGGTCGTGGTGGTGTCTTCACGATCGTGATGAGCGTGGCCAACTTTGAGCATGTTCAAAACAATAGTGGTGCGGTCGTTGCGAAATCAGGTCGTAGTAGAAGCGTAGTGAGAGCGCACTACGGTCTCACAGCGACGTTATTGCGACCTCACTACGACCACCACGTTATCACTGCGACCCAACTACGCTTCCACTACGACTATACCACGTTTACACCACGCTGTTCAAGACCATAGTACGATTCTAGCACGCCCTTGTCGTCCTCATCACGCTCTTCTTACGACCTGACTACGTTCATACTACGACCATCATTCTCATTGTCATTTTCACATAGAATATATTATATATCTCCAGGTTTTGTTTGTCTGTATGGAGTTCTTGTCCATTTTCTCTAACGGCTCAACCATGCATATCGTTTATATAGATTAGACTTGGTTGTCCCGTTTGAATGGTTTTACACTAGTAATTTATGGAGGTTGCTGTTCGGTGTGAGTATTGAAGGCCATACCTTGGCCTATAATGGTTTACTTTTATAAATTGTTACTTGGATGGAGAGTTGTCTCACGTGTTTTAGAAGATTTTGATGCCATGACTGTTTTTTTTCTCTCGAGAAATCTATGTATTAATCAGAAATAGAAGGAATGGAATTGTATTAATATGGAACACGATGTTGACGTTATTTACAGATAACGTAGTAAGATAGCGGTATGAACCTTGTATAATCGTGGTAAAACCGTACTACAATCGCAGCAAAAGCGTGGTAAGATCGGATAACTCGTGGTATGGTCGTAGTGAAAACGTGATGAGCGTAGGAAGATCTTGATAGGCGTAGTGAAGTCGCAGAATAAGCGCGGTGAGAACGTGGTATAATCGCAGTGGGATCGTTGTAGAAGCGTAATGAGGACGTAGTAGCATCGTGAAAGCAATGAAAATTTACATTTTCATGAATTTACATTTTCATGCCGCTCATACCGCGACGTCACCACGATCTGAATATATTTTAGGTCGCGGTGAGCGTAGTGCGATCGTGGTCTAGTGGGACTGGGCTCTTTAGATATATTAGATAAACGTCAATGAGGCAGCAACCCTAATAACAACCTTATTTACACGTATACTAATTTGTTTGAATGTATATCGTATATTTTGGTGAATAATTGCAGTGACACTTATAATCTTTAATAAACAGAAACAATGTCATTTGTTCTGATATTTTCATTGTATCACATCATATAGAAGTAAACAATCTTTTTTTTTTAATAAATAATGTTTAATTGTCTTCATGAGTGAATAAGTGGTTACGCAGTAAACTATGATAGATGCTTCCAGTGTGAAACTTTCGACATTAAGTAATTTGTTTCATTTTATCTTGAAAGTATCTGAATAAGCTTTATTGAAGTTCGATTTCCGATGGTGGTACATAACTAATGATCAAACGAAACACTTTGATAAAATGATGGACATTATTTATAAATATAAAACTACTCTAAAGGTGAATACGGATACCATGAAAATAAAGTGTCCATATACCTTGATAAAACTAACATTAAAAACTTATCCACCAAACAAACAATCTTCGTGAAAGATGTAATTTCAAAAAGTCTTAACGTCATATCATAAAATATAAACATAAGGGAACATCAAAATGTAATAAAAAACAGAACCTAATTGGAAAAGCACGTGTCTAGAGTAGCGTCTATTTGTATGGGATATATAGATACACATTAACGTACATAAAGTCAGTGTCAAGGCATTAAAAAGAATGACTTTTGTTTGGGTGTTAAATAACACTTGCAACAAACTTTTTGACAGTGGCGGATCCAGAAATTTTCATAAGTGGTGGCCCGCTCCAGTCACACTTCAGTGATTCCCTATATAAGCAACCAAATTTTATCCCAAAAAGGGGGGGGGGCGGGCCCCCTGGCCCCCCTAAATCCGCCTCTGTTTGACATGGTAGTACGTAAACCAGTTGAATACGTACGTTGGTATGTCTTAACGAAGAAAAGTGTAAAGCACATAGACCCTTTTCTCCGAAGTTTTTGTTAAATATCCGGAACGTACGTTTCGAAAAAAACAATAATGGTAAGCAAAAGATGTATGAATACACGTCAATCTTTACCATCAAATGAATCGTGATAATACTTGTGGAAGATTGCGTCATGTATAAAAGAATAATCTCACACTGATATAAACATTACTTTTTGCCCCTCCCCCTCCTAAAGAAACTCTGGGATCATTACATCGGAGATAATGCAAAACTCTTAAAAAGTGTTTATAATTTGTAGTAAATCATGTATATGAATGATGAATTATTAGTGGTAGGGAATCAGTAGTCTACTGGTATCTTTTTTATATGAATTTCTGGCAAATTATAATTGTTCAGAAAGCAAGACACCATTTGTTCGATGCACGTGTTTCATTAATTATTTCATACCTTTATGGATGCGGAAGTTGTTAAGCTCGTTTTGTAAGCCTTTTTTTATACCGTGTATCTTAATTACAGAACCCATCCATTAAACTTTGATAATTGATGTTCGATTTCCGATTGTTTTATGTCAGAATACAATATAAAGACAAAAATTACTTCAAAGACAAAATCTATGCGTTATAACAAAATGACAACAGGACAATACAAAAATAGATTAAGATATTAAGTTACATAGAACTTGGAACGAATTCAATATTCCTGGACATTTTTGTTCCATTTTTGGAAGAAAAGATATTAAATAAAGTTAAATGCCACCAGTCTATACTTAATGACGATTTTCATAAAGATTGCAGATGTCTGCATTTTCGAATAAAATTGTAAAATTAATCGCATTTGGATTGCTTTCAGTTCTATGTAGGCAGTTGAATCATCGTGTTGGATCTTCAAATACAGATACAAAAGATTTGCAGTTGTACTTGACACAGCAAAGTACATGCAATCTACCTAGCGATATTCGAGTACTCGCCAGGTGCACAAAAAAGATCAATCGGAATAAATAATATGAATATGTGTATTATATAACTGTCTTCCGTCAAAGGTAACGGTAATTATTGTTCATTTAATAATTATAAAACAGTAGCATGTACAGTGCATCTTTAGAAAAATTGCCATAAATAGGTCTGGGAAAACTGCCACTAACTGCGAGCAAATGACTATCGATTAATCAAATTATATCCTTGATTGAAAAAAATCATAAAACTCAGTATTAATAAAAGACGAGCGTTTACTATTGTGACAAAATGGCTAGGCGTTAGATAATCTATTTAAATAAATTGCTGTTATAATTACACGTCGCTAGAATATAATGCATGGTATCCTGAAAAAAAAACCCAAATCCCATTATTCAGGACTCGTTTACATCGCTACTTTAAACGGAACTGACAGGGGACATTAAATGGTTCAAATAAGACTGAATTTTAAAAATGTAACATATTTAGCTTTTATCATATCATTGAAGCAATATAATTTAAAAAATATTCAATTTTCTAGAGTTGACGATGTTGATATTTGCGAGAGGATTATTTTGTTTTGACTGAAAACAAAACAACTTATAATTAAGTAGTATATATAATTATGCATCATATCCGAAATTTAACATTGGTTCTTTGTCAATCTAAATTGTTCAAATATTTTTTTACTTGTATAAACCACGACTAATAATCGTTGTTTTATATGACCAGTAACAAACAGTTCATGCATATTAATTATGAGAACAAGTTAACGAAGGGTGCCGCTTTGGCAAATGACGTTCACATTTTTTATTTGGGGCTTTAATGGTGAAAGATAAAATTTTAATGCGCTTTCAGAATATTGCAATTTTACATTGGTCATATGTTTAATAACGCATGGGAATATCGCGTGTAACCTCCTTTTCTTATTTCCCTCTTTATATTAGTTTAGCTAAAAAGGCGTCTTAAATAACATTCAATTTTAAAACGCAAGTTGATTGAACTTCAAAGCGACAGCTTCCATAGATATTTCACATATTGTGCAGTAAAATCACTGGTTTTAAATGGAATCGAATAATTATCTCATTTACTTTCATTTATTTGTAAGAACTTTTCAATTTTAAGACAGTAGTCATTCTTACTTATTCGCCTTGGTAGGAACACATTAATAGCACCCTTTATGTGATTCAATAATAACTTTCTAGGTCTACTTAATACTTTAGCTTATTTTATTTTTATATGAATAAGACACAAAACACGACAGATACTCATACCATTAAGCTATTTCGTGTCTGATAGTCTATTTCACAGAAGAAAACACATTTTGCAATCATTAATTATCGTTTTATTTCGTACTAAAGTAGTCAGGTGTTTCTGTTTTATTATTTTCATATTTATCATTTTCTTTTTATACCTTGTTGGTTATCAAATAAAACAAAGATTGAGTTTAGATTTACGACTAATTACTATGAATTTGAAAATTGGGTTTGAAGCTGAGATTAAGTCAACACTTTGGACTTGTTGGATTTCTTCATTTCTGATCCATGAACTGGACTGATTGTAATATATATATATTGTTTTTTTAACGTTATAAACCTTTATATTAGATGCAATCAACATACAGGATAAAATGTTTTAAACATATCGAGCAACCCTCTCATGCAAGCTGACTACGAACTATTACTGTAGATCCCTTTTGGTTCAATTAAACATGTTTGATATTCTAAATTTTGTATCTGGTTTTTCTAGCTTAGAGTTAATCCAGAAAAAAACATCGAACGGATCCAATATCATGCAAACAAAAATAAGTTAAAACCAATACAAAGATTGCAATCAAATACCAAAATTCGAACAAAAAAGAGCATTTTAAACTCAACCAAATATTGTGAATAATCTCAGACGCTCTGTATGGATCAGCAGTGCATAGATGTCTGACTTACTGGGGAAATCATTCGTACTGCACATGGCTAGTCAAAATCCGGGAATACGTTGTATCTGATTAGAACCAAAAAATGAAAAGAGGTAGAATTGGGACTACGACAAATGTAAGATTTAATACACTCAAGGTAGTCTGTGACACATATTATTCATAACGCCGTCGAATAGAGGAGCACGATTGGTTTATTCGGAAACCCGACTGTCTTTTGCTAAATGCGTCCACTAACGTATCAAATTTGTTAATAAAATAATCAGTATCTGATGAATTCACTGTTTATGATTTTTATGTTGTCGTAAAGGAAATAAAACAAGAGGCAGAAAAAACCTATAGGGGACAATCAAAAATCGTAAGTCGTTAAAAACGGACAACAAAAAGAAAACTACGGAAAGAAAAACAATTCAATAATGTTTTTTTAAATACACTTGTTTAACAAGAGAAAAACATATACAAATACAGTCACATTTATACCCTGTCTTTTAAACACAAAAATCTAAAGACTGAGCAACACGAACCCCACCAAAACCAGGGATAATATTATGTGCTCTAGAAGGATACACCGGTCCTGCTACAATAGAAGCAGCGTTGTGTTAACCATGTGAATTAAAATGACATGTATTCTAAACGAGGATTGAACGTTTTATAATAATTCGATTGCATTGAAAATTTATGAAAAGGATGCGATCATCTTTGCAACGAAATGTACTTTTTCTCACCATTGCGAAAATTTGTCTAATGCCAGGAGATTCAAAACGACTTAACAACTGATCTGAACAATCTAACTGTTGTCATTAAACCCTTATATTCATTTAAACTTACATACCGTGATTTTTTTTTGTATCAAATTATATATTTGAGAAATGCTTTATAAACCAACATGTTGAAATAACACTACTGGAAGATAATAATAGGCATCACAGGAATTTTTCATAAAGTTACATGATGAATAAACAAATAGAACTAATTAATAGACAACAGGTATTTGGTATTGCATTTTTGATAAAGTCTGTTTTTGTTTATTTTCCAGTTACTGTAATTTTAGTTTGATGTTAAGATGACTTACGTTCATAGTTATGTATACTTACGGATGCTAATGAACAACAATCCTAATTTCATCAAAAGTGCTAAATTGTTTCTCATCACTAGCAATATATCGCAATAAAAATACACAGCATCGCATTATTTGGCAAAATTAAACATTGTAGATCCACAAAGATAGAGGCCTTTTACAGGAGTAAATAGTCATCATGTCTTTAGAAATTATATAATTCTTTAAAACGACAAAATAGAGCTCCAAATCTCACAATTCTTGTCGAATTCCACAATCACTTGTCGTGGTTGATGCATTTTCCATTGAGCGAAATTAGCATCAAAATGAAATAAACAATTATCCCCTATAATTATATGTTGGAGTTAATCAAGTCATTGTTTTATCAGATGCCACACTCTATTAATTTCCAAACATATTCTTTATCCGTAATAACTTCTTTAGATCAAAGATTGTATTGATATAACAACCTGAACAAACTATTCATCATAAGCAATTCATTACAACAGTAAGAATTAGTAACATTAGTAAAACGGTACACAGAATATATGGTTAGAAGGTTATAAAGTTAACCTATTCATTTGGAACAGTAAATGTTTAGCGTAAATCTGACAATGAGACGATCCGGATCGATATGTATAAAATAGTTAAATATAATTCAGTATACCAAAAATAACTCAAAACCATTTGTCATTCAATTTACTTAGGTAGAAATGTAATTATTACCTCTTTAGAACACATTATTTCTTTACTTCATAATTTGGATCAAATTGTTTATACAGTTTAGTTCCACCTTGTTAAAATTTAAAACGAATTGTTAAATGTATTTACAAAAAGTGTTTGGGTAAAAAGACATTTATGTTTGAAGTTTTTAAATGAAACCCCTGATTGCATTGTATTATCCTTTCGATTTCATATTATCAACACAAAACTCCAATCATTTAGAAGAGCTTGAGAATTGTGATGGAAACAATATATATTATGTTAGTCCTTAGAGCAGAAATAAAACGCGACCTCTTAAGAAAACAATATTAAAGCCTGAGTCTTCCTGTTGTGACAAAATGAACATCTTAGTTTGAATTGTCCTTATCTGATTGATAATCATAGAAGTGTTTTTTATTGACAACTGAGACCGGAAATTCCATAGTGGACCTGTTTTCCTTTCTGAATAAACAACGTTGTTAGAGACATATCTTCAGACATTTTAATCCGTCACTTCAACATTTGTCAAACGTCACAAGTTTCTGGTCATAATGTACGCAAAAAATAAAAAAATTAAATTGCATAAAGGGCAAGACGAAAGATTAAAAGATGAACAGAAAAAGAACCAGAGTTTGTATGTACCAAAATTTGCTTACACAAAAGCAGGGATATGAAACCAGGGCTTGGTGGTTTTTAGAAAGATGCTGGAAAGAAGGTGATACAATTAGGAAAGAAACTAAAATGATTCTCTTATGAAAGATGCTGATATGAATTGATACCCAAGAACTCATCGTTTAAAAGACAATTTCAATCATCATCAATGGACAATTATCCGTTGAGATTGAAAAGGAAAGAAACTTGGTACACCTGCTCATGAAAAGAGTGACTCAGATGTGAAGGGAACTTAGTTCAACCTTACATAGTAAGTCAACTGTGCAGCCAGTCAGGTATGGACCAGAGAATTATGAATTACTGGATTTACAGACATGTCAAAGCGACGAATCATACGAATGTTGATAACTTAGTAGTTTCCCTTTTTATCAACTCATGAATTTAATGACGAATACTATTATCTTCTATACAAGGAATGACTGCAATGTGTTTTTTCTGTCTATGAAAAAATAACATGAAAAATGTAGTCCACACTGGTTTAAGCCTCAGTCCCACTAGACCACGATCACACCACGCTCACCACGATCTTGAATTAATTCAGATCGTGGTGAGGTCGCGGTATGAGCGGCATGATTTTTTTCGATGTTTTCACGATGATACTACGCTTCTACAACGACCGCTACGATTATACCACGTTCTCACAACGCTTTTCTACGATTATCATGATCTTACTATGCTCACCACGTTCTCCCTACGACCATACCATGAGTTATCCGATTGCAACACGATCTTACCACGCTTCTACTGCGATTAAAGCGCGTTCTTATCACGATTATACTACTTTCATACCGCGATCTTACTACGTTCTCAGCAATAACGTCAACATCCGTGTTCCATATTAATACTGGTCTATTCCTTCTATTTCTGATCAATACGTAGATTTCTCGGAAACAATACAGTCATGCCACCAAAATCTACCAGAACACGTGGGCGTGGTAATAGGGGTAGATGTAGAGACAGAGGGAGCCCTAATAGTGACAAATCCTAATCCAGCAGAGATGTCGGACAAACCAATCCAATCTGAATCACAATCTTATGTTGGTCCACCAAACCTAAAATAACGATGTTTTAGTGAACGATAGCAGAGATGACACATATGTGTCAAGCATGGTTGAGCCGTTAGAAAAAGGACAAGAGGTCCAAATTGCATACAGACAAACTAAACCTGGAGAGCTTTTATATATGTTATGTGAAAATGCCAATGAGCATGATGGTCGTAGTATGAAAGTAGTCAGGTCGTAAGAAGAGCGTGATCAGGACGGCATGGGCGTGCTAGAATCGTATTATGGTCTTGAACAGCGTGATGTAAACGTGGCATAGTCGTAGTGGAATCGTAGTTGGGTCGCATTGATAACATTAAGTCGTAGTAAGGTCGTAATAACGTCGCTAAGAGATCGTTGCGAAGTCTATCCGAATAGAATCACACTTTCGCTACGCTCTCGCTACGATGGTACAGCGCCCTTTGCGACCTTACCACGTCCTTTTTGCGTTCTCGAAACGCTTCTACTACGACCTGATTTCGCCACAATTATTTTGAACATGTTTAAACTTAGCCACGTCAAGATTTGCATTTTTTCCACAGATTGTAGTGCGATCGTGGCCTAGTGGGACTGTGGTATTTCTCGCGTAGCGGGTTTTTCAAAAGTGTGCATAACATCTTTTATGTTATTTCGAATAGACGGAAAAAATATTACAGTTAATCCTTTAATTCTTAATTCTATATTCAAGGAGTGAATTGATGACGCCACGGTCACATGACACAACTATTGCTATGAGCTGTTGAAAAAAAAAACTTTTAGCCAATTGGAATACGTGATACATCCAAAATTATATATATATATATTTATATAGAATTTTACCATACGTCTCATCGTATAACCCAAGAAATACAGAGGCGTTTACCATAATATATCAAAATGTACCAACTTTGATGAAAGATCAAAGAATGAAAAGAGCCCTTGCTACACAGAAAATTATTAAGAGTAAAAGACAGTCAAAATCCTTGAAGAAATTACACACCAGCGCGAAATTAAGCAAAGATGATATAATTCCTTCTGTAAAAATATGCGGACATTCAAATTGCGGTATTTGTCAAAATATTATGGAAGGACAGTCATATGCATTTAAATCAGGAGAGATTTTTACTATTAAAAACTCTTTTACGTGTGCATCGAGCAATTTAATTTATGTCATCAAATGTAATGGGTGTAAAAAGGATTATATTGGACAAACAGGAAACACTTTACGGAAAAGATTTACTGTTCACCGTCAACAAATCCGACATAAAGAAATTAGGATGATTAACGTAAGTGAACACCTGGATTTATGCGCTAGCACCAAATCACCCAAATACTACGTTTTCCCATTTTACCAATGTGACGACCAATTCACCGAAGAAATGAGAATTAATCAAGAAAATATGTTTATACAAAAGTACAAACCAAGCCTAAACAGATAAGACGTTACTTTTTTAAGGGTTACGTCCCTTTAATGCATTGTTACAGACTTATTATCGTGACGGTACGTTACCTTAGTTACATTCATCCATGATTATCACAAAGATGTGAAACCGGTTGGAGAAAAATGTAGAGAATAAAAGGACTTTAAGAGCATTTTGAAATTTAATTTTATTTATATATATTTATATATACAACTCGTCTAAACATCAACCCAACAATGTTAGATCTGTAAATTTGCTTTCTCAATTTTTTTGTTCTTCCCTCACCGGGATTCGAACCCATGCTACTGAGATATCGTGACACGTAATCGCCTGCACTGTAGCCGTTCAGAATACAGTACATGATTTATAAGGCATGGAGATGTTATTGTTACAGATCACAGTTACAACTCTACAACAGATTTATCTATCGGATCACCAGCAATGATGGTAACATGGCTGTGTACATTATGTATATACAACTCGTCTAAACATCAACCCAACAATGTTAGATCTGTAAATTTGCTTTCGCAAATTTTTTGTTCTTCCCTCGCCGGGATTCGAACCCATGCGACTGAGATATTGTGACACCTAATCGCCTGCACTGTAGCCGTCCCGCTAGACCACACGACCAACTGGGCTTCACAAAAAATAAAGCTTTCAGTGGCCGTGTGTTACCTTTCCTCGTCAGTTTAAATCTAGCGTCGTACTACAGTACATGATATATAAGACCTGGAGATGTTATTGTTACAGATCAGCTCAATTATCTATGGTAAAGGATTCTACAAATTAATGCAAGATACAGTCGCAGAAAATAATTATATTTATAAGTACGTCTGAGTCAGTGACAACTCTACAACAGATTTATCCATCGGATCACCAGCAATGATGGTGATACATGGCTGTGTATATTATGTATATACAACTCGTCTAAACATCAACCCAACAATGTTAGATCTGTAAATTTGCTTTCGCAAATTTTTTGTTCTTCCATCGCCGGGATTCGAACCCATGCGACTGAGATATTGTGACACCTAATCGCCTGCACTGTATCCGTCCCTCTAGACCACACGACCAACAGGGCTTCACAAAAATAAAGCTTTCAGTGGCCGTGTGTTACCTTTCCTCGTCAGTTTAAATCTAGCGGCGTACTACAGTACATGATATATAAGGCATGGAGATGTTATTGTTACAGATCAGCTCAATTATCTATAGTAAAGGATCCTACAAATTAATGCAAGATACAGTCGCAGAAAATAATTATATTTATAAGTACGTCTGAGTCAGTGACAACTCTACAACAGATTTATCCATCGGATCACCAGCAATGATGGTGATACATGGCTGTGTATATTATGTATATACAACTCGTCTAAACATCAACCCAATAATGTTAGATCTGTAAATTTGCTTTCGCAATTTTTTTGTTCTTCCCTCGTTCAAACCTATGATTGCGTTGGATAAAAACCGCAATTTTATACGTGTGCATTTAAAACAAATGTCATTGTAGAAGGGTCGAAAATACAGCACAAACAAAATTTTCCAAAAGACCAAAAAAGTGAAAAAGTATATTTAAACAAAACGCATTTGACTAACAGGTCAGCATTGGTGATTGCCAAATAAAATTGATCACGAGATGTAACAAAATGGATCTTAATATAAATTTAATACTAAACTGAAAACACTAAACTTGTGGCCAAGATGTTATGCCACAAACACAAGGTGTCAATATGTTTTTTGTACACTAGATCTAGATTTCGACAATATATGTCTCTTCAGTGATGTTAGGGATCGAAACGGTATTTGGAAGGCCATATAATTTACCCTCAATTTTAGATAGACTCTTGCATTTTAAGAGTCAGTATAGGATGAACGGATCATATAAACCGAGGGGAAAATATGATACCAGCCCAAACGAAAAAATATAAACAAGTCTAAATTGAAAACTACGTTCAAACCTATGAATGCGTTGGATAAAAACTGCAATTTTTATACGTGTGCATGTAAAACAAATTTCGTTATAGAAGGGTCTAAATACAGCACAAACAACATTTTCCAAAGAACCAAAAAAGTGAAAAAGTATATTTAAACAAAACGCATTTGACTAACAGGTCGAACAACTGATGTTCTTTAACCCTGCTGACTGCCATTGGCGATTTCCAAATAAAATTAATCACGAGATGTAATAAAATGGAATATATATGTAGAAGAACACACTGTGTCATTCAGAAATGTTATGATATAGATTTAACACACTATTATACGATTAATTACCCCCTTTCCCAAATATTACAAAGACTATAATATATAAAATGTATGCAATAATCAGAAAATTATTCAGATATTTTATAGTTTTGTAAGCAAACAAATTATCAATAATGATAGAATTGATATAAATCAAGCAAGGTTTTTCATTCTATCTTTTTAATGGAATTTTCATTTATATTTTTTCTGTTTGCCAAATAGCATGTATACATTGAGTTACTTATGGCTATTGTTGTTACCAAGTGTGCCTTAGTTCCTGAGTTATCATATCGTTCCCAAGATTTCAGAATGGTGACAAGTTGAAATGTTTAAATCATCAGGCAAGTTCCGTCATTACAGACCACTTTTATAGCCTCAATGAGATTACCTGGACGTTAAACCAATTTTACATTTACTTGAACTGGCATTACAAAAAAATGATATATTTTCCGTACGCACAGATACCGTATTGTTTATTTTAAGGAATGCCTTTCGTATACATTATCCTTCAGAACTATGCCATTCAAGCATACTGAACCGTGCCCACATATTATGTTTTTTTTCTTTCTCATTTTTTTTCTTTATCTATCACGGTCTCGTATATTTAGTTATGATCACGTGTGTCATAAAATCGCTGATGGAGAACATCCGAACATGTATCTCTATAGTTCGAACACTTACCGTTGCTTATCAAGTTTCTTAGCATATAAATAATTTAATTTTTATGTTCCTATTACGGTTGATGTTTGGGTGGTTTTATTGCTTTATGTGATAAAACATATTTATATTTCATTGCGTTAAATTTTATACTATCGCGACATAGGAAGTTTGCCCTCGACTAAATGTCTTTAGAATGGTGGACTTGTTCTGTATAATCGTTAAAATGTCCGTAACATTTAGCAGGATAATACTCAAAAAAAGAAGTAGCTTCTATATTAAGCTAAAAAAATATCTGATTTTTATATCTTACATTTTCATTGTTTTATTGGTTATTATACTAGTAAAAAGAATATTGAACACCATGCACTCAATCTAATCTATTTGTACACTTTATATTTTGTGATGACATGTTCACCTGTCTGTATGTAACATAATCACGTGAAAGACCATCTCATGTTGCTTATTTTCTCATTATTTCTGTCTTTGTGTCGTAGATATTTCCACTTCTACGTGTTTACCTGTTGTCACTTTGGTAACACGATGAACATTGTACTGATAAAATAACAATAATAAATTGGTATCCTTAAAGTTCAAGTGTAATTGATTCAACTGGCCATCTAATTTGTGTAGCAATCATTATCGGAGAAGAGCAATTACCGGTAAATGTATGCTTTTATGAAAGATACAATTCCTGTTATAATGTAAACAAATCATCGGTGAATCCTGATACTCCGAAGTAATGATTTAAATTATCTCCAGTAACAAATATAGAACAAGGCAGAGAATGATATCCGAGTTCATAAACATGTAATTCAAAACAAGAGAAATAATTGAGGAAATTGGAAAAGAACACTATTGAATTCAGCATACAGTTAACAAAGGTTATACTATCATTAATTATTTTGACCATTTAAATAACAATAATCTCACAATATATAAAAGTGAATGAACAATAAAGTCGGCATGCACAACTTACTTGACCTAACGAAATTTTAGGGACACATGATTGATAAAATATTAATGTGGTAAAATCACAAATTCATTTGACGTGTTTTTCAACCGTGTCAACGTTGTTTTCTGTAAAGTGATCAAGTTCATCTTATTTGAAAGTCGGATTTATTTTTTAAGGTTGTCTCCAGACATTATTCTGTAATACTTTGTTTTGTCGTAGACGTATTTAATTGACATTTTACTTCCATGGATTAACATTGTTGTCATATATTTTCATGCTGTCATAGCAAAAAATAAAATCACAAAAATACCGAACTCCGAGGAAAATTCAAAAAGGAAAGTCCCTAATCAAACGACAACACCAAAAGCTCATTCACATCAAACGAAAGAATAACAACCGTCATATTCTGGAATTGGTACATGTATTTTCTAATGTAGAAAATGGTGGATTGACAATGATGCGTGAATAAAACAAACAGGCATAATAAGTAAAATGTCAATATTAGGGGTACAGCAGTCAACATTGTTTTATAATCTTAATCACAATAAAAACAATCGAATATTTACTTAACAAAGAAGTATGGAAAGGCATATATCAAATTTAACAATCTTATTCATTGCTTTTTTAGCTCACCTGGCCCGAAGGGCCAAGTGAGCTATTCCCATCACTTTGCGTCCGGCGTCCGTCGTCGTCCGTCGTCGTCCGTCGTCCGTCGTCCGTCGTCGTCCGTCGTCGTTAACTTTTACAAAAATCTTCTCCTCTGAAACTACTGGGCCAAATCAAACCAAACTTGGCCACAATCATCATTGGGGTATCTAGTTTAAAAAATGTGTGGCGTGACCCGGTCAACCAACCAAGATGGCCGCCACGGCTAAAAATAGAACATAGGGGTAAAATGCAGTTTTTGGCTTATAACTCAAAAACCAAAGCATTTAGAGCAAATCTGACAGGAGTAAAAATGTTTATCAGGTCAAGATCTATCTGCCCTGAAATTTTCAGATGAATCGGTCAATCGGTTGTTGGGTTGCTGCCCCTGAATTGGTAATTTTGAGGAAATTTTGCTGTTTTTGGTTATTATCTTGAATATTATTATAGATAGAGATAAATTGTAAACAGCAATAATGTTCAGCAAAGTAAGATCTACAAATAAGTCAAAATGACCAAAATGGTCAGTTGACCCGTTTAGGAGTTATTGCCCTTTATAGTCAATTTTTAACCATTTTTCGTTAATTAAAGTAATCTTTTACAAAAATCTTCTCCTCTGAAACTACTTGGCCAAATTAATCCAAACTTGGCCACAATCATCTTTGGGGTATCTAGTTTAAAAAATGTGTGGCGTGACCTGGTCAACCAACCAAGATGGCCGCGACGGCTAAAAATAGAACAAAGGGGTAAAATGCAGTTTTTGGCTTATAACTCAAAAACCAAAGCATTTTGAGGAAATCTGACATGGATAAAAATGTTTATTAGGTCAAGATCTATCTGCCCTGAAATTTTCAGATGAATCGGTCAATCGGTTGTTGGGTTGCTGCCCCTGAATTGGTAATTTTGAGGAAATTTTGCTGTTTTTGGTTATTATCTTGAATATTATTATAGATAGAGATAAACTGTAAACAGCAATAATGTTCAGCAAAGTAAGATCTACAAATAAGTCAACATGACCAAAATGGTCAGTTGACCCGTTTAGGAGTTATTGCCCTTTATAGTCAATTTTTAACCATTTTTCGTAAATTAAAGTAATCTTTTACAAAAATCTTCTCCTCTGAAACTACTGGGCCAAATTAATCCAAACTTGGCCACAATCATCTTTGGGGTATCTAGTTTAAAAAATGTGTGGCGTGACCTGGTCAACCAACCAAGATGGCCGCCACCGCTAAAAATAGAACATAGGGGTAAAATGCAGTTTTTGGCTTATAACTCAAAAACCAAAGCATTTTGAGGAAATCTGACGGGATAAAAATGTTTATCAGGTCAAGATCTATCTGCCCTGAAATTTTCAGATGAATCGGTCAATCGGTTGTTGGGTTGCTGCCCCTGAATTGGTAATTTTGAGGAAATTTTGCTGTTTTTGGTTATTATCTTGAATATTATTATAGATAGAGATAAATTGTAAACAGCAATAATGTTCAGCAAAGTAAGATCTACAAATAAGTCAACATGACCAAAATGGTCAGTTGACCCCTTTAGGAGTTATTGCCCTTTATAGTCAATCTTTAACCATTTTTCATAAATCTAAGTAATCTTTTACAAAATCTCCACTGAAACTACTAGGCCACAATCATCTTTGGGGTATCTAGTTTGAAAAATGTGTCCGATGACCTGGCCATTCAACCAAGATGGCCGCCACGGCTAAAAATAGAACATAGGGGTAAAATGCAGTTTTTGGCTTATAACTATGAAACCAAAGCATCTAGAGCAAATCTGACAAGAAGTTAAATTGTTAATCAAGTCAATATCTATCTGCCCTGAATTTTTCAGATGAATTGGACAACTGGTTGTTGGGTTGCTGCCCTCCAATTGGTAATTTTTAAAGAAATTTTGCCGTTTTTGGTTATCTTGAATACTATTATAGATAGCGATAAACTGTAAACAGCAATAATGTTCAGCAAAGTAAGATCTACAAATAAGTCAACATGACCTAAATGGTCAATTGACCCCTTAAGGAGTTATTGCCCTTTATAGTCAATTTTTAACAATTTTCATTAATTTGGTAAATTTATGTAAATTTTTACCAAATATAGTTCTCTGTTACTAATGGGCAAAGTTCATGATAGATATAATTGTAAGAAGCAAAATCGTTCAGTAAAGTAAGAACTTCAAACACATCACCATCACCAAAATACAATTTTGTCATGAATCCATTTGTGTCCTTTGTTTAATATGCACATAGACCAAGGTGAGCGACACAGGCTCTTTAGAGCCTCTAGTTTATTTTAGTATTATATTTATGTATGTTAAATCCAACCGTGAAGGATTGAACGATTTTAACTACTATGACTGAATAGATTAACATTAACTCTAACGTAGAATCTCAAGTTTGAAATATTATTATGTGAACAAATTGTAGGGTTACATATTGAAAATCAGATTGAATCAATTTGCAGAAAAAAAACATTTTTTTTCAAATATGCATCTCATTGTCGAAATTTTATTAGATCTTTTGCAGGTATTTGTCAACTCGTTTTATATTACTGTCAATTATCATGGTTATGACTAGAATTCAAACATGTTTGGTTCAAAAATTGATAAATTAAAGGTAATTGTAATTTGTGTTTTAGTATTTCTATAATTATAAAAATAAGTTATTTATAAATCTGAAAGATGAAGAACAAAGCTGATTTCGTGTAAACTTGTATCATAAATCTATAAAGAAGGATATAATAAATGTAGAGTAAATGGAAGAGTGATGTAACACAAAATTAGTTAAACTAAGTCAACCAGTCCTCTTTATAGAAATGAAAATCATCAGATAATGAAAATATTTGCTTTCTTAACTCTGTGGTAAATGAACTGTACAAGTTCCGTTAAAATCTGATATCATGGATGCATCTTTTCCTCCTCTTTGAACACGTTAAACAACCTGTCATGTTGTTGAAACTGAGTTTTTTTTAACGTTTATTTACTTTGTGACTGACAAGATTCCAATTAAGTCCAAGTTATGTATTCTCTGAGATTCTATCTTGGGTAATTAGAATTTCAGCGGTTATTGCTTTTTCTTAAGATAATGACTTTGTTTTATACGATATTGATTAAATCATCACCGATTTGTTTTAATAGTGGACGACATTCTATAACGTTTTCCAAGTCCTGCATTAAACTGTTGTATTTTTGTTTTAGGTAGAATGAAAAGTAGAACCAAGAAGGGCTACCACAGATGTAATTATATTTGATATACTAAAATGTTTTAAAAATATAAATTTTTATTCCCAATTTTTTTTTAACAAAAAACAGGCAACAGATTGAAGGTCCATGTTCAATTGAAATAATTCAAATAAAAATTGTTCTTTTATTCGGTTTCTTGAAATCTTTGTTTTCCACTGCACTCATCAGCTTTATCCTAAATGGAATGAAAGTCAAGTTGGATATGAAGTATTTGTCTATTTAAGCATAGCTCACATCTGGCATTTAGAAACTCTATACATTGTACAGGCATGTTTATGGGAATTGTTACATAAAATAAATTAGATATAATTTAAGAAAACGTATTTTTGAATGAAACCATCTGGTTGGCAATAGTAAAGTATAAGTCAGAATTGAGAACATATGTTATGTAACAAAACATAGTCTTTGATGATTTTTTAGTCAATATGTAGGAAGACAAATCGATTCATCGTAGGAAAGGAAACACATCATTATCTTAAGACTTCTAAATTAATGTTGCAAAACACCTATCCTACCTCCATGACAAATATGTTGTTGCCTCGCAGATAAAGCCCCAAACAACATCGTTTTCGTGTGTAAAACTCATTACATTAACTGCTTGATAAACGAATTAGGTATTGACAATTCACATAGAAACTCAACATATACCCTCACGACACTTACCAAAGAGGAAATCCTGGATAATCATAGGTCTGTTCTGTGTTCCTTTGGAATGTCAACCAAAGATGAAGAACTGGATCTTCCATCACTGTATTGGATACCTAAACTACATAAGTGTCCTTACAAACAACGGTATATTGCTGGGTCTTCCAAGTGCTCCACGAAACCTCTTTCTAAATTATTAACATCTGTTTTATCAGCAATCAAAGACGGGCTTCAAAGTTATTATGAAACTGCCTATTCTAGAGATGGCGTGAATCAGATGTGGATACTTAAAAATTCCAAAGATCTTTTAGAGTACATACAATCTAACTCTCTCTCATCTTGTAACAGTATTAAAACATTTGACTTTTCTACTCTTTACACAAGTATTCCACATTCCGAACTAAGAGACAAATTGGTATTGCTTTGCTTCATAAAAAAGAATGGCCAACGTAGATACAAGTATCTTGTCTTAGGGAGGGATAAATCCTACTTTGTAAAGGATCACTCTGATTCAAACAAAAAATTCTCTGAAACTGATATTATCAAGATGCTTGATTTCTTGATTGACAACATATTTGTTACGTTCGGAGGACGTGTTTTTCAACAGACTGTGCCCCTCTACTTGCCGACTTGCTTCTTTATTATTATGAGGCTGACTTCATGCAGGAACTTCTTAAGAAGAAAGATAAGAAGTTAGCAATATCCTTTAACACTAATTTCCGCTATATAGATGATGTTCTTTCACTAAATAATTCAAAATTTGGTGACTATGTGCAACGCATCTATCCCATCGAGCTAGAGATAAAGGATACTACAGGTACAATTAAGTCGGCCTCATATCTTGACTTACATCTAGAAATTGACAATGAGGGTCGGTTGAAAACAAAACTTTACGACAAAAGAGATGAGTTCAGCTTTCCAATTGTGAACTTTCCATTTCTAAGTAGCAACGTTCCAGCATCACCTGCATACGGGGTATATATCTCCCAATTGAAACGATATTTCTGTGCTTGCATTTCTTATTAGGATTTTCTTGATAGAGGTTTGTTGCTCACAAGGCAGCTATTAAACCAAGAGTTCCAAATGATGAAGTTGAAATCATCTCTTCGTAAATTTTACGGACGCCATCACGAGTTGGTTGACCGTTATGGAATAACCGTTTCACAAATGATATCGGATATGTTCCTTACGTCGTAACTACAATCCCCTTCCCTTTCATGAATGTGACCTACCGAAGTAGACTATTTACCGGCATTGTTATCACATAAGCAACACGACGGGTGCCACATGTGGAGCAGGATCTGCTTACCCTTCCGGAGCACCTGAGATCACCCCTAGTTTTTGGTGGGGTTCGTGTTGTTTATTCAAAAGTTTTCTATGTTGTGTCATGTGTGCTGTTGTTTGTTTGTCTTTTTCATTTTTAGCCATGGCGTTGTCAGTTTGTTTTAGATTTATGAGTTTGACTGTCCCCTTGGTATCTTTCGTCCCTCTTTTAATATGTTTTGCAGTAAATTTCGAACATTCTCGTGGAAGAGCAGATTGCTGACGAAAGGTTATCCTTCATTAAACCACATTACAAACATTGAATACTACTTGAATACTATAATATTGTATATAAAAATAAATTTTAGATTTGTAGAAATCAAAGACGATCTCAACAATAAGATCAACAAGAGAAAAGGTGATCGAATTTGTAAAGACATTTAATGCAACTGCCATGCAAGCTAGCTATAAAACCAGGTTTGATTCACCATTTTCAATCTCAGGAAATGCTTGCAACAAGTCAGAAATATATGACAGTTGTTTTTCATTTGTTTGAGAGCTTTTGATGTCGCCCATTAAAAAGACTATCCGATTTGAATTTTCCTTGGAGTTAGGTTTTTTTGCTAATTTTTTTTCCTTCTTTTGGTTATTGTCATTAAATGGCTTGACTATATTTTACAAATATATTTCGAGTTGATCGGTTAACTTAAATTTACTAGAGTTGTAGTTTATAGTGCGCAGGTTAAATTCTCAATTAGAACCTCATTTTAAAGATAAAACTTTCTTTTTTTTTGGCTACTGTATTTTGTTGAATGGATGACAGTTGCCAAAGTAAAAAGTAAAATCACAAAAACACTGAAAATCCAAAAAGGTAAGTCCCTAGTCAAATAGCAAAATCTAAAGCTCAAACACATCAAACTAATGGACAATTGTCACATTCCTGACTTGGTACAGTCATTTTCTTATTTAGAAAATGGTGGATTGAACCTGGTTGTATGGCTAGCTACACCTTTCACTTGTATGATAGTCGCATAAAATTCCATTATACTGACAAAGATGTGTGAACAAAACAAACAGACAATAGGTAACAAGAATGTGTCCCCAGTACACGGATGCCCCACTCGCACTATCATTTCCTATGATCAGTGGACCGTGAAATTGGGGTAATAACTCTTATTTGGCATCAAAATTATAAAGATCATATCAAACATGTGTACTAAATTTGAAGTAGATTGGACTTCAACTTCATCAAAACTACCTTGACCAAAAACTTTAATCTGAAGCAGGACAGACGGACGGACGAACAGAGGGACGGAAGGACGCTCAGACCAGAAAACATTATGCCCCTCTACTATCGTAGGTAGGACATAAAATGTCAAAAATAGGGTACAGCAGTCAACATTGTGTTATCATTTTTTAAATAACTATATAAACAAAAAAATGTAACAAAGATGCATAAAAAGGCACTTTATTTATTTTAAATCAACCCATAAATGATTGTAAGATTTTAAGTACAAAGATCGAATCCTTACTCTGACAGACACATGGTTATACAGTGCAGACCACTATAACAAACTAGTATATGTTCAAATTCTGATGAGAAAAGAACAGAACATTTCAACTGCTAATTTGCAGATATAACATTGGTGGGCTAAATAAAGGCAACAGCAGTATACCACTGTTCAAAAGTCATAAATCGATTGAGAGAAAAACAAATTCGGGTTACAAACTAAAACCGGGGGGAACACATCAACTATCAAAGGAAAACAAAGAAACAACAGAAACACTGAGGTGTACCAAAAAACCAAACGTCAATGTAACATACATAGAAACGAACTATTAGATAATAACTGCCATATTCATGACTTGGTACAGGATATTTTAAGAAAAAAAATGATGAGCTGAACCTGGCCAAACCTCGCGTTTTATGTTCAATGTTAAATATATCGCTAAAATGACATCATTACATGACAGGAATACAGTACACACAAATGCAAAAACACTCGGTACAGAGAAATACTTTTAAAAATAAATAATATAATTATAATACTTTACGACATACTTAATCACAGAATAACAACAAATACCTAAAGTAAATTAGGAAAGTACACAAAAACAGCATAATAGAATTACGAACTGCACGTCACACGAATTTATCAACATCACAAAAAGTGACGTCACAGTTAAATGTCTAAAAAATGAATATGAATCGAGAAAAACTAAAGTACATGTAATAAATTGCGTCAGTCCTGTATAACCTCTGGTTATGGACGAATGTCTACCAAAAGTTGTAACATATTTTGACGTGCAAAATAAAATGATAATTAATGAACTAATTGCATGGGTAAGTTTTCATACCCTTTACGACTGACAAAGCTGACCCATGTTTTCTATTTTCATCACGCACTGTGTTCCAAACACCGACTAAGCCGACTTCTAAACATTTTACTCGATGATGATGGAAGTTTTTAACTACCTTGGCTGGCTATACTAGAAAAAATGAAAATTTTGTATTTATAGCGTAGTTGGTAGTGGAATGGTATATATCGTTCCGTATAGGAGTAAGAACAGAGACGAGTCTGTCCGGATATAGAATGTCAGGGTAGGATTCATTCATTCAGACTGTTACCTTGTGAACTATATAATATGCATTTATTTAAACATTAAGCAACCACTATGCTCTTCAACTTCGTACTTTATTTTGCCTTTTTAACTTTATTGGATTTTAGCGTCACTGATGAGTCTTTTGTAGACGAAACACGCGTCTGGCGTATATAAAAAAATTAGTCCTGGTATCTATGATGAGTTTATTTGCCATCATCATCATCATATCGACTTGTATTTAGACATTTATAATACAGTGAAACCTGTTTACACCGAACCTCTTCGGGACTTATGATTTTGTTCGGTTTTATCAGGTTCACAACGCACATAATTTGATATGACGGTGCTTATGAACTTGTTTGGTTTATACAGGTTTTCGGTTTATGCAGGATTCGGTTTATTCAGGTTTCACTGTATATATATAAATCGTCCAAATAACAGCCCAACAATGTTAGATCTGTAAATTTGCAGAAGTTGATACTTTTCTTCCCTGAATACCATCTGTTTGTTTAATAACAAAGGTACAAACGTAACATTTTGAAGTTATCGTCTTTGATATGTTTGTTTTCGCAGTCATTGTAGTTCTTCAATAAGTAATATTTGTCAAAACAAGAAATGTCTATTTATGATTACAATTTGTACAGAAAAAAGCACTGTTTAAATGATAATAAGTCGTGTAGGGCAAATAATTTACAACTTAAGGTCTCTTGAAAAGATGTTCAGTCTTTTGCATTGCAGTGTTGGAATGTGCTTTCGAGTAATAGGCCGATCAGCCTTGATCCATTCAGATATAGTGTCCAGTTAAGTTTCATCTCTGTTTCGTCAAGCCCATTTTCTGACAAAGACATGTAGTAAGAAGGCGTTTCTCGCTGCGGAATTTGATCGTTTGGTCATATAGCTAGCGACTCAGAACACTGAGCAAATCGGACGTCGTAAAATGTCTTATTCTATGATGTACACATAAAAACTTTATATATAGCAAATAATAACAACATGATTGTAAAAAGTAAATTCACAAAAATACTGAACTCCGAGGAAAATTCAAAACGGAAAGTCCCCAAAAGCAAACGCTCGAACACATTAAACGAATGGATAACAACTGTCATATTCCTGACTTGGAATGGGTATTTTCTTATGTAGAAAATGGTGGTAATTAGTTATCAAAGGTACCAGGATTATAATTTATTACGCCAGACGCGCGTTTCGTCTACATAAGACTCATCAGTGACGCTCAGGTCAAAATAGTTGTAAAGCCAAACAAGTACAAAGTTGAAGAACATTGAGGACCCAAAATTCAAAAAAGTTGTGCCAAATACGGCTAGGGTAATCTATTCCTGGGATAAGAAAATCCTTAGTTTTTCAAAAAATTCAAGGTTTTGTAACAGAAAATTTATAAAAAGGATCACATAATTGATATACATGTCAACACCGAAGTGCTGACTACTGGGCTGGTGATACCCTCGGGGACGAAACGTCCACTAGCATCCACCAAGTGGTGTAAATAGTTATCAAAGGTACCAGGATTATAATTTATTACGCCAGACGCGCGTTTCGTCTACATAAGACTCATCAGTGACGCTCAGATCAAAATAGTTGTAAAGCTCGTTTTATTGTCCATTCTTTTTACTATGAGTTTAAATATTCTTTTGGTATCTTTCGCCTTTCTTTCTTAACCTTTCGTTTAATCTGTACTTAATTTGTGGAATTCAAAAACATTATAGATTAACTAAACCAGTCCAGTGAAGACAAAGTCGCAAATTATAGACTAACAAAGAGATGATTGTGAAGATGTCAATTGGTCAATTAGAATATATAATTAATTTGTTATTAAAACTGCAGAAAAGTTGATATCTTCAACTTCGTATTGTTCTTAATTGAACTACAATGTAAAATTAGTTTTCAGTACGTTCACTTTTAAATCATAAACTGTACTATGTTACTTCAGAAAATGCGAGTTTTGACAATTAATGTTCACCAAATTCACATTTTCATCCTTTTTAGTGTTCTAGGTTGTGTTATAGTCTGTTTGTTTTTGCCATTGCATTGTCTGTTTGTTTTCCACTTAGGAGTTTGATAATGCCATTTGGTATATTCCTGTGCCCCTTCGTTAATGTTTCATGCACACTATTTAAAATTGTAAAATCTAACACAAACGTTGAAGGGAAAACGAAACTTAAAGAGGCAAAAACATTCGTATGTCTTTTTACGATCGTTTATGTTCTCTCGTTATTGTGAATTTGTATTCTGCCTGAACCTGTATTATCACATACGTTTTATTTGGTTGGATTCCACATGTAATGCAGTCACATCGCTTCCTCTATCTAACCTGCTAATGTTATAGCGTTGGGTGTTGCAAAATATACAATTATAAGATATAGGTAAACGGGAATATAAGAGAGCAATCAACTTATAGTTTATGTTCTGTAGACATACTTTATTGTAGTAGCTTGAAAACTGTAATCACACTGAGAAGAAAAACACATTCTTACGTATTTAAGAGAACAAGCTGTTAACGACGTTCAAGAATAAATACTATTAAGAATACACTCGGGTGCACTAAAGCTATTGCAAAGGGGGTGGGAGAAATAACGGTATACAAATTACACATGTTACTGCTCTGCTTAAAAAAAAATAAGAAAAAAGAACAAAACAATGGGTCTGCACTTTTATCAAGCAATAGAACCCTTTTCATATATTTTAATGTGTACTCGTCTTGCATTTCCGTCCAGGCAAAATAGTTTAAATAACTATCTATCCGTCAGGTGTCTGTTGATGATCTATATGAACAGTAACATGCATGCTCCATTGCAGATGGCTTAGTATGGCTTTTGATGATAAATACGTTTTTAAAAAGCATGTAAATAAGTTCAACGTGTACTGACTATTCAGTAAAATGGGTGGACGTTAATGCAATATTTATCGTTTCACGTTGAGAACCAACAATCTATCATATTTTATACGGCAAGTTAAAACACGAATTTGATCTGAACTTGCGTTTTTATAATAAATTGTATAATAAATTTTATTGATTTTAAGATGTGGAAGACTTAGTCATTGTCTTCAATGATAAATTTAGAGTACGCTTGTTTCGATTCGCAGTATTTGGATCTTTGTGTAAATGTGACAGAGTAACGAACAATATAAATAAACTCATTATAGATACCAGGGTTGAAACTTTATGTTTACGCCAGACGCGCGTTTCATCTACAAAAGACTCATCAGTGTCGCTCGAATAAAAAAATGTTAAAAAGGCCAAATAAAGTACGAAGTTGAAGAGCACTGAGGACCAAAAATTCCCAAAAGTTTTGTCAAATACAGCTAAGGCAATATATGTCAGAACATACTTAACAGTAGGAAAGTCATGTGGTTTTTTGATAAGTTAGTTACAATTATCATAGAAAATGACAGTAAGGTGCGTTAAAAAGGGCAAAAATCAGTCTCATTTTCAGTATATAAGTTGTTAAAAAACAAACAAATAAATAAAAGCACTTCATTCATAAAAGTTATCAATTAAAAAAGGCTTATATTTGTTTACGTAAGACGCGCGTTTTATTTACATATGACTCCTTATTAATATAACTAGAATTAAACAGTTGATAGGCTAAACCAAAGTCCTTTATCTTCGTATGTAAAAGTAAAGATAATTAACCAACCAGTTCATTTGTATGATTTTAGTTTAAAGCATCTATGTGTACATGATTTATTTGTTTTACAAAGGCCGACCACAATTCTATATTGATATTCTTGTAATTGTTATAAAACACATCAAATAACATAATCACATAATAATAAGAAACTTATCTTGATTTGTATCCATTTTTCAGCAATTTACCGGTGACGTTACTTTTTGAGTCGTTAGTGCATTCGTGTGACAGACACGCAATTTGTTATGCTATCAAGCTGTTTTTATGTACTGTCTTTAATTAATTTTAGGTATTTGCTGTTATTCTGTGGTTAACATGTCTAAATGTAGTCTATTATGTTATTTATTTATGTATTTCTATGTCTTGGGTGTTCACTTATTTGTACTGTATTTCCGTCATATAATGTTGTCATTTTAGCAGTATATCTATCATTGTCATAAAGCGTGGAGGTTTGACTAGCCACAAAACCAGGTTTTACCCACTATTTGTTCTTAGAATGTCATGTACCAAGTCAGGAATATTGCAGTTTCTATCTAATACATGTAGTTCGTTTATATGTATGTTGCATTGTCGTTTGTTATATGTTGCACTTCAGTGTTCTGGTGTTTTGTTCTTTTCCTCCGATAGTTGATGTGTTTTCCTCGGTTTTAGTTTGTAACCCGGATTTGTTTTCTCATAATCGATTTATGACTTTTAAAAAGCGATATACTACTGTTGCCTTAGTTACTTTTAGTGATGATTTTGAACAATAGGATATTTCATGTCAACATAAAGGTACTGACTACTAGAGTGCTGAAATCCTAGGGGACGTAACGTTAACCAGCAGTTTAATCGACCCAGTGGTTGTAAAAACACATAAAAGATACTGCACTTCGACCTCATTACTACAACATCTTTAACATACTCTTTTGTATCGGGGAGTGTTCCTATATCTACTTCTCTCTATAAGTAAATGGTGAGTAGAAATGCGAAATCGTGTTAGAGTTCGTCTTTCTTCTGGTTTTATAAGATAAAAGGAGATGTGGTGTGAGTGACAATGAGACAACTCTCCGTCCAAGTCACAATTTGTAAAAAAAAAAAGACAAACATTATGGTCAATTAAAGTACTGCTTTCAACACGAAGCCTTGTCTCACTACGAACAGCAAGCTATAGAGGGCTGCAAAATGACTGGTGTAAAACAATTCAACAATTTAAACAGGAAAACCTATACATAGTCAAAGAGTATAGTATTTTGACAGTTTAGCGCCTCGTGTATTTTAGGCATCAAATACCAAAATGTTTCTAGCATTTTCCTGTTTCTTTTGATATTCTTAATAACAAATAGTTTAAGACTTAAAATCGTGCTGGACTGATAACCAAACAAGAATACAGTATATCCAATCTGGATTTATTTTCTTAGTTTTAGGTTCTATGGAAAGAAAGACAATTCTCAAATAACCGATATGTATTTAATATCACCATTGCGAAATGAGAAAAAACGTACATTATTCTGTAAGTAAATAAATCAAGGACCGTCATACCTAACATAATTCAATATCTTAGACGTCAAATCCTCGTGTTTCATTGCTGTTGATAAATTAATTAACCTTTATGACGTAAAATATAAGATACCAAAGGGTCCTACAAAGCAAGCAGAAATCATAAATGAGTTCAAAAAAGTTTCAAATTTATCTTATGACATAATGATGATGGAAGTGTTTAACGACCTTGACTGGCTTTACAGCCCATCGCACGGTCGGTTATGATATAAGAATAATGAGATACGGTGTGATTGCCAATTAGACAACTATCCATCATAGTTCAAATGAAGTTAATGTAAGCAATTACAGGCCACCGTACGTACGGCCTTTAACAAAGAGAAAAACGCAAACGGTGAACCGGTAAAGTTGACTAATTGGTAAATGTGAAAACAATTCAGAGGAGAAAATGAAATTTAAAAAAATAAACAAAAAACAAATATTACAAACATGAACCAACAACCACTAGCCTATAATAGGCTCTTCCACTTGACACAGCTACATGAAGACTGTGGAGCGGTTAAACTTGCTGGCACCAACACCACATCTTCCTATATATACTGTGGGTGCTCAACTATCCCCCTTACATGGAACAATGGTGGAACTGCACAAAATAATAATTATTTAACTGAACAAATCTTTTATTCAAAGGTCGGTACGAGTCACAAAAAGAAAACAACAACTAGCGAAAAACAATAGACATAAACTAGTATCTCAATTGTTTGTAAAACAATTGAAAGGTCTTTCCTGTAAAAGTGATGTTTTCGTAATGTTCTTTGTACGACCTTTCGTTTGATATACGACAAGCATACCTTTTGAAACTTTTCGCTTTTTACACTTGACCTCATCCTCCTTCATTTTTTAGATCGGAAGTATGATATATGTAACACAGGGTAGATGAGCTTTCATTTGATATACGACAACGCCATGTTCTAAAAAGTTTGATTTTTGCACTTAATAACCCCATCCAACCAATTTTTGGAGGTTGGGAATTTGATATTTCCAATGTACACATCATGACCTTTCATTTGATATACAACAACTCTATCGTAAAAGAAAATTTATTTTTTGCACTCAATGACCCCATCCAACCAAATTTTGCGGGACGTCAATTTGAAATTTGAAATGTACGCTTTATGTTCTTTCATTTGATATGCAACAACCTTACTATCTGAGAATTTTGAATTTTTGCACTAAATGACCCCACCCGTCCTCCTGGGATGAAAAAGGGGTTTAAAATTTTCATTTTTAAGTAGAGTTTATTAAGACCTTCAATTTGATATATCAGATGACCCCATTTGATAAAGTGCAAAAAATGATGCAATATCAACTATATAAATAGAAGTTATGAAACTTACAAAGTCAATGCAAAACTTGAAAATTTCAAATTGAATTTTTGGCGTTTTTTTCCATGGAATGTTTTTAGTATTTGGTCAAACATATAACTATGTTAACCTCTTCAAATTTCTGAAACATTTTAAGTGGTAAGATGTTGTTGATTCAGAAATACATGCCGCCGCTTGCAAAATTTCAAACTGTATTATCTCTAAAACGACAAAAGCTATCTCAAATCTGTTAAGTGGTAAATGATCTTGATCTAAAGGACAACATTATAGAAAAAGAATTGGGACAATTTCAAAGTTCACCAAGGTCAAAATTAATAATCAAATATATGATGCAATACCAAACTTGAGAACCGGAAGTCGTGGAGACATGGGACTACCACCATTCAACTCAGGACCACTTGACCTTTCAAATATCACAAGGTCAAGGTCATAGTATAATGTTAAGGTCAAGGTGAAATTTCATCATGACCTGACATTGACCTCAAATTGAAGGTCTTGAATTACTGATCATCTTTGCAGTTTATAGTAGGTTGATATCTGTAACCTTTAAAAAGATATACACACAATACTATACTTTTAAGAATCATCCCGTCGTAACTTTTGAACAAACAGTCGGACACTTTTGAGCTCTGTGTATAAAATGTAGAGCTCATCGAGAGGAACATTTTATACGCTGTAAGTATGCAGCAAAGTCTTATCGTTTTCCTAATATGTAAGCTTGAAATTGCAGCGTAATTGTTTTTTGCACTCGGTGACCTTTGACCTTGACTGCATATTGAAGGTCACATGAAATAAAGATTATTGGTGAAGGTCCCAAGTCTCTACGACTTCTGGTTCTCGAAATACAATTTTTCTAAAACTATGTACAAGTTTTCAAGGGGAATAACTCCTTATAAGGGTAAATAACAAAATGATTGTATATGTTTATTAACATTGCCATCTGTTCCTGTACATGTTGCCGTTTTCAAATCGATTCTATCTCTTATACTTTTTGAGAAAAATGCAAAGGAAAGAAATTGTTTCAAGGGGATATAACTCTCATAGGGGACGATGAAATCCTAATCAGCCTCACATGATAATACATCATGTTGAGTACTACATTATGTTCAATTAAGGTCATGATATCTTTAAAACCAACGAGGGGGTGCCATGTTGAAAAAAATCAATAAAAGGGAGATAACTCCTAAAGGGGATGATGAAATCCTTAAGAGGGTCATTTGGTTATAGATCTTGGTGAGGTCTAGCGATGGTCCATATTTGGTCTTAATAACTTCAACAGAAACAAGAGACGGGCATGTCAAAAAAATGTTGGAAGAAAAAAAAAAAAAAAAAAAAAAAAAAAGAAAAAGAAAAAAAAACATTAGAAAAACAATAAGGTCTTTCCCATGTAGGGGAAAGACCTTAAATACTGAGAGAAGATTACTCAAATTTATTAAAAGCCTGATCAAAACCAAAACTAACTTTTTAAAACAAATTGAAAAAATGAAGAAAAAAAATAATTTTGTAACAACTTTCACTAATGGCAGCAGAAGCTATGCTGAAATAATAGAAAGTATAACATTCCAAGATTTTAGTCTTGCCGAACAGTACTTATATGCAGCCAAGAGGATATTTATAACATTTGCTAAAAAATAATTTTTGGTATTCCTTTTTAATTGTCATACAACCATGAGGTGGTTGAAGCTAGTATATTTGTTGATGCGAATCAAATTCCGAACATTAAGGCGACAGTATTTGCATCTCGTAAATCTAGTAGAAAGATTAACTGGCCACCCGCTGATTGATACTTCGACATTAACTAGCCACCCGCTGATTGATACTTCGACACAAACGTGTAGATAAGATTGAAACAACAGCAGGGGTCCAGTTTAGTAGAAAGAGACAAATCAATACTCCAAAAATTGTCACGATCAGGAATAGAACACAATCGGTAAACGTTACAGATCAAACGACTATACTGGAATTTACTCATTAAAGAAAAACTACCCGGTTATGTTTAGAGGAAAAGAAGACGAGAATGTGATTACAAATGACACATAGTCGTGGTCGTTTGTCCCACATGACAGCATTCGATTAACCATCGAAAGAATGATACCGGTATATAAATTCAATGTGTAAGATCAAGAAAAATCTTACCTTGTTAAGAACCATAACGATTCTCGCACAAAATTCACCGAGTTTAGTAGGGTTGTTTGACAGCTATGCTATTACCTGAATGCAAATACAAAATCAAAGATGTTTTCAAAGAATTCTGATATAACTATCTTGCTATCACTTTTTCATTTTTTAGGGATGAGAAGATGATGCCAACAGGTCTGTAGCAGTTTTCAGGAAACTTAAAGGATCACTTTTCTTAACTTTGAAACTGGTGAAATCTGTGCCTGAAAAGGGAAAGACAAGTTATCATGTTTCAATAAATAAATGAAATATATAAGTAGGGGGTCTCATTTTGGGGGTTCTGATCCCGGATCCCGCTTACTGTTTTGTCAGATTCCCGTATCCCGCTTACACAATGTACGTAAGCAATTCTCATTTTTTGTCATTTCCCGTGTCCCGCTAGACTTCATTTCCCGTTTTCATGGCACAATAATTGACTTTCACGTGTCACGCTTACATAAAATCGACAATTTCCCGTCACGCTTAGATCCCAATGTGACCCACTAAGTAAAGTTTCTCCACACCAGTTGGTTAAAAATTAAAAAAAAAACCATTTTTCTCAAAAGATTTTCTTCTACTTTTTTTGTATTTTATTTTCTTACACAAGAAGTTTTGTCTTGGAATTTGTAACCTTTTGCTGACAAACCTTTTAAAGACCTATGGTTTGCCAAAAGTCTTAAAATAGGTTTTCTTGAAACCCGGCATCAATCAGTGCATCTTTCTTGACTGAAAATTCTTGCCAGTTTTCTGATTTGCGTTTCAGTTTATTCAATCTATGAAACAACCTTCTTCTAACTCTAGATTGATCCCAAGCAACTGAGAGTTTTTGTTTAAAAAAGATGAATAGATCTAATACATTTTTTTCAGTAAGCGCCATGATCTTGTAAAATGTCACAGGCACTTGTTTCTGTCAATATGGGTTTACAAATGTGCCAGGATTTGAGAATTTCTGATTATGATGAATTGTGATAGTTTGTAAGAGTGAAACCAATGTAACCATTATGTCAATGGGGGTTACAAAACAAGGTAACTGAATTATGGTGCACATTTTGTGCCTTATATAGGCAGTTCAGTACAACAAGAGAAGAAATAATTATGCCAACGTTAAATAAGTTAATAAAGTAATACAAAACCTCGGGAAATACGAAAATCTGGCTTAGTCTTCAATGAACACGTTGACTCGACCACTGTGCTTTATTAGACAATTTAAAGGCATGAAGATATGTAGAAAGTAAATCAGAATGCATGGACATTCCGCACGGTATTGCGTCGCGAGACGTAACATGTATAATTGACAAATTTGACGCCATATACTAACTTTGACATTTTGTTATCAAGAGCGGAGTACCTACTCATCGACTTTTATCAAATAAATACCATAAGCTGAAGAAATGTTTCAAAATTTTATTATGTATAAGGCAATTAATTACGTAAGGATGGTTTTTATTTTCTGATCTGTGATCAGATGAAAACAAATGCAAATTTTTCCAATTCTATTTTGGATAGAATACATAGCAACCTTTAAAAAAAATCTTGCTTCCGGAGGGACACATGAGAAGATAATTTTAGCCTGAACATTTTTTTTGACAAATTGAACATAAAAATTTATGGTATTTATTTCATTAAAATCGGTCATATAATATTTCAGCAATACTTCTTTTTATAATGATTTTAGTTGAGATGATTTTTTTTTAGATTGATCTCAATTTTGTCCAATATCTGTGCGAGTTTTCAGACTATTTCTCGATCTTTTTAGCACTGATGGTTTAATTTTACAAATACGTATTTATAGTTGTTTAAAATTTATAAGACCTTTGTAACTCGGATTCTAATCGGTTTCTAATCTATAAAGGTGTTTTAGATTTGCGTGAAAACTTTTGTCCATAACAAATTATCCCTCGGCCCATCCCCCCTTTTCCCCTGTATCTATAAAGGGTGTATTCCTTATGTGTGTATGTTTTTCTAATCTGAGTGTTATTTTGATTCAGCAGACCATTTTGGAATCAACATTTCCCGTCATCATTTTAACTGTCTAAACAGTTCGTAAATAGTGTGTATTTGTATAAAAGACGCCACTGTGCAGAAACGTCAAAATGACACACTTGGACATAATGGCTAGACATAGGGAATGCTTCCTGAAAAAAAATGTAAGGTCATAATGTTAGTGAAAACACCCGACTCATTTAACCATTTGTATGAACTTATAGTTTATATCTTATAAATATGTTAGTTTTGTATTATAAATGCACACTTAGTATTTATACAACATGGTTCACCTAAGGAATGGACAAAAATAACGTTTGGACATAGTGGCTAGACATTCGATTTTTTAAAAATCTGCTACAAGAAAAAGTTTTTTTACATTTGAAACTTTGAAAATGTTTATCTTTTTCTGAACTTTCTATTGAGTATAATTTTAATATGATTTGATTATTTTATAGGGATAATAATAAAACTGAAATTTTGAAAAACTTTCCTCAAAACTCATTAAGACAGGTTCTTCTGCTGAATATTTCGTTGAAGGCTTGGTTCAAAGTTCAGCAAATACCAAAAAACGGGTATGATGTTATAATATAAATCTAGTAGGAAGCTGATATACTAAATTTCGCAGATTCAGTTATGTGCAAGATTACAACGGAACATAGAGAAATGCATTTAATTTAATCTGAAATGTTACGCCGGACATGCAATTTTTAACGCAAAAGTAAGATTTGTGAGTTCAATAAAATAAATGTATGGTGCTAAAATTTATAGAATTAACTTAGAATAAGAAAAAAATGTCCGGGCCTTTCTGTAGATATATGGATGTTGGTGATTTTATTTTTTTATAGGCAAATGGTTGCTGTTCTAAAATCATATAATAAGTAAACGTAATTTCAATCCGAACGCATTACCGTGCGTAACGTCACGGTATTCCTTTAGATTACATTTGGATTGTTAGCTGGTTCATTTGGAAGTTCTTTAATTGGTATTTTTCTAATGCTGTGTTAATTGCTAATCTTTTGACCAATTTATGACAATTTTATTACAGAAAAATTGTTCGTCCGATCTATTAAAACAAACCGAATGACGTAGAAACAACAAACAGTTACGGATATCCTTTTCTAAAAGTTTAATACAGTTGCGGATACCAGTCTTTACAGTTACCCATATCATCGCGTTTTTTTGGACTACCGATTTCTCCTGTTAGCGGTGAAACTATGAGAAAACCCCATAGTATTTCAGTTTCAAATTAAGGAAATTAGTCCTATAAGACACGAAATTCCGAAGAATAGTACATCATTATTACATAATCGACAAAAGTAATATTGACCAGAAAGTCGTCCACCATCTTTGGATATACGTAACTGCAGTTACCACATTTACCCAAGTGACGTTGCTCCTCCACGGACTGGGAACTCGATAAACCGAATGACACTAGTTATGTCCCTTGCTAATCTATTTTGAGAGGGCGCTGCAATGAAGATGAAAATGGCCGATGGAAGTACAGCAGTCCTCCGACGAAATCGGCCTGGAACAAAAGCTGAGGCAATTATTTAGTCAATTATTTAGCTGTACTATAACTTTGAGTGTATATATTTTAGGTCATGTGTAACACTTATTTATATGATCAGGCACTGATATACTATCAAACATTTGGCCCCGCTTGCTGAATAATGTTTTTTTTTTCACCCCTCCCCACAAAAAAAAAAAAAGAGTTGAAAAAAATGTACCAGTAGTACAGTAGAACTTTACATAGGCGTGCACCATGATTGGTAATCAGTCGATGCCTACATTGGTGATGTAAATTTTTTTCTACTTCGATCTCACTATAGACTCAGTAGGACATTTCGTACCTTGACCACCACTCCAATTTCGTACCCAACTTCTTCTTCTTTATGTAAATCCCTCCAGTGTTGGAGCACACACAGCTAGCTGTGTTTCCTTAACGGATTAGTTTTTAAAAATGTTAACATATCCACAAGTTATTCCAAATTGTAATGAAATCCTCCACCAGAACATTGCACATGCACAAAATTTATTTACAGAAATGTACATATTATATACACGGATTACCCATTCATTATCCAGGTTCTGTTCCTCCGTTATCCAGGATGTAGATACGGTGAAAAAAGTAATGTCTAGTTAAATAAGATCAATTAACTATTTTGGCTGTTGAATTCACTGGATAGAGTTAATGAATTAAAAGGTCTTCATTCATATGGGAGCCAAGAAGTGCAAGCCAAAATACTATGCATTTAGAGGATGCTACAGATGGTTATTTTCTATCTAATGTTGATATATTTGTTAATAAGCAATGATATATTTTTGCGTTATAAGAGTTAGTTCTACATTGTACAGGGTTCGAAATAAGCGCTATCCCGCTTGCCTGAGGCAAGTAAAATCTGCAGCGGGCAAGTGAATCCCATCACATAGTTGTCCGCCGGGCAAGTTGAAATTTTGTGTTTGTGTTTCATTCTATCATGTCAATTAATATAATAATATATGCAATAGGTCTTAACCATTAATTGTTAATGAATTTGTGCCAATAAAATATTTGTATTTGTATAACTATGTCAGACGTAATTTTCTACGATGTACAGTGTGTATTATTGTATTACTATTTTCGTCATCTTTATTTATTTCATATGCGCATGCCAGGAAAATCGTAAACATCGTAGTTTATCCCGAATAATTCTATTGGTCAATTCCTATGCGTAAGCCAATGAGCGCCCGCGTTTTAAAATGTTCAGTCGCACCTGCTCGGGGATTTCCGCTACTAATCGTGAAAGGAAGTCGATACAACGATCCAATCAGAACGCGTTTTGCAAACGACTTTTGAGTTGATTTTAAAAATGAAAGTAGAAAGTAGAACGAAAATGGAACATTTTTATGCAGTTAAGCTGCATTATGCGAGCACCCTAGATTTGTGTTCTACACAATAAATCCTGAAATACTTGCCATTGTTATTATCTAGCTTGCTACTATGTTATATATAACTAATTGAACACTTTTTTAATACTTTTTATTCTGGATTACAAAAAAAATGACCAGAAAAACCTTAAATGATCGTCGATTTATCCAAAAGTTTTAAAGATACACATAGGAAGTAGTGCTTATTAAGAATCCTTGTGTAGTTCATCATGACTTGTGCTTTTAGCTAAGATGTCAAAGAACAATTGTATGAAATATTTAATCGCCGAAAATCTCTTAAGACAAGTAGTTTAGATTTCCCAAATGACAAAAGTCGTAGGAATATTGTTTGTCATCAATACGTAGTACAACTACGTCAGTAGTCTATTATATAATAAGTTCAACTGTTCATGCTGTTGGCGGCAATTTCAAATTAGAAAAAGAAATTTTCGTAGCTTTTCAATTTGGAGGCAGGTGTGCAAATTAGCGGTGGTCCGAGGTCCGCGACCTTTCACTTTTGCAAGCGGAATTTTGACTAGGATAGTTCGTTTCTAGCTACACCCGTAGCCTTACATTTGAAAGAAAATAAGAAATTACTTTGCAAACCTTTTCACCATGTTCACCAAAGTCTCCAATTAAACGAGCTAAAAACTTATTTTTATCATTATTATTCATGACGGCGATGTTCATTTTGTTCAACCGCTAGCTTTATACAGAAAATCGCCGACAAATCTATAATACTAAAATTACGAGGTCCAATTTGTCAGCCATCATCACGTAAAAACGATGAATCAAATAATTCAACTTTATATATAACTAATATAATACAATGGTGTTGATTAAAAATTACACCACTCTAGGCCCGTTTGTTTTCCACGTAATTAATATTGCCAATAATTAAGAAGTTCCGGATCCAGTCCGACACCGATACCAATAGTATATTCACCTGTTACCTATTACCTTATCTGTACGTTCCGCATCTGACAGGCGCACCACCAAACAGTGTATTTAGAATTTTGCTGTATACTGTTGAGTAAAAAATACTCCATTCCAGGCCCTTTTGTTTTCCAAATTATTAATATTACCAATAATTGATAGGTTCCAGGTCGACGGGTTCAAACAGAAAGATTTTGAAAGCAGAGAAAACGGTGCACCTTATACATGTTATAATCGGCATGACTTTATCAGATGACAATATCAATACTAAAATAAGGCATACGCATAGTTATATATCAGTAACGGACCCGCGATATTACGGGTGTGTTCTAGTATTGTATAAATTCGAGTAAAATCGTATCTGATTGACAAAAACAACATTGTAAACACATAACAATGGCGGCCGTGAAGACAAAATTTTACAAATCGGATCCGATTCCGGAAGCGGATAAGGATAATTCCGGGTTTGGCGATCATTTACAAAATAAATCCAAGCAGGTGAAAAAATACATCTATGCATGGTATATGAATATAAACACTGGTATTGTAAACCAAAAGATATATGTAAAAGAAAGAAAAAACAGAAAAATATTTTATTCAGAAACTCAAAATTATTTTTGACAAATTTTAATTTAAAAATCCAATAATTCCGGGTTTGGCGATCATTTACAAAATAAATCCAAGCAGGTGAAAAAATACATCTATGCATGGTATATGAATATAAACACTAGTATTGTAAACCAAAAGATATATGTAAAAGAAAGAAAAAACAGAAAAATATTTTATTCAGAAACTCAAAATTACTTTTTGACAAATTTTAATTTAAAAATCCAAAATATGAAGCATTATAATGTTAAAAAATATTTTCTACTAACACGAAAAAACTAAGACATGTTCAACGCAATGTTCAGTTACAAATATCCTTTTCATATTCTATGGATCTACCTCAGGGTGCACTGGGATACTTCAGGGAGTTAAAATATCCATATCTACTGATATAAACGTAGAAAACTTATATTATAATGCTAAAAAAATATTGGGTACGACTTAGTAGAAGTACGAGTTGGCTGAGTACGAGTTGCCGAAAGTACGAGTTGACATGTATCCTACAATGTGACAGCTGGGAACAGTTATATCTAACAATATACATGTTCATGGTCACAGTCTAAATTTTCTTTATAAATGATAAATGATGATAATGCATGTGAAATGCTTTTAAAAGTGTAAACATATTACTGCAATTTCGAGGGGTTATTTGTTTTTTCTCAATTTTGAAGGGTCAATTAAAGTAGCTGAAAGTTTCATTTTTTTTTTTCACAAATAATGCAACTATATTATATATACCTTAATGTAAGTAAATCATATAATATATAGGTGGCATTCTTTGGGCCACTCTACCCCCTCCTGTTTGATAACTAGGAAACGGTCGAGCTCCCCACCCCTAAACCATATGAGGGACAGATCCAGGATTTTAGGTTAGGAGGGGGGCAAACTTAAATTTTCGCCGAGCAGAGCAAGGCTAAAAAAATTGATGTAAAATTATCGGAATATTTTTTATTAAGCTGAGAACAACCCATGCTTTGCAAATTTAAGGGGGGTACAAGCCCGCAACCCTCCCTCGTCTGAATCCGCCCCTGCATATATTCAAGTATAGGACAATATAATAAATAAAAAATGAAATATAGGGGGAGTCCCTGGAGTTACCCCACCCCCTCCTGTTTGAGAACTTGGAAACGGTCGAGATCCACACCCCTTAACCATATATATTCATGTTTGTGACAATATGAAAAATCAAATGAAAAATAGGAAGAGTTGCTAGGGGTCACCCCACCCCTCCTGTTTTAGAATTTAAAAATGGTCGAGATCCCCATCCCTAAACCATATAATATATTCATGTATGGGACAATATAACAAATCAGATGAAAGATAGGGGGAGTCCCTGAGGTCACTGTTCACCCTCCTGTTTGAGAACTTGGAAATGGTCAAGATCCTTACCCCCAAACCATATATACTCATGTATGGGACAATATAACAAATTAAATGAAATATAGGGGAAGTCCCTGTGGTCATCCCAACCCTCCTGTTTGAGAACTTGGAAACGGTCGAGATCCCCACACCAAAACAATATATATTCAATTTCATGTATGGATCAATATAACTAATTAAATGAAATATAGGGGGAGTCCCTTGGGTCACCCTACCCCTCCTGTTTGAGAACTTGGAAACCAATGAGATCCCCACCCCTAAACCATATATATTCATGTATAGGACAATATAACAAATAAAATGAAATGTAGGGGAAGTCCCTAGGGTCACCCTATCCCCAGTGGCGGATCCAGAAATTTTCATAAGTGGGGCCCACTGACTGACCTAAGAGGGGCCCGCTCCAGTCACGCTTCAGTGATTCCCTATATAAGCAACCAATTTTTTTCCCAAAAAGGGGGGGCCGGGCCCCCTGCCCCCCTAAATCCTCTGCCTACCCCTACCTGTTTGAGAAACTTGAAAACCGTTGAGATCCCCACCCCTAAATTATATATATTCATATGTATGGGACAAAATAACAAATCATTTACATTTACTATGGGCAAGTCAGTCAGACCTCACCTTTGATCCCTGTTGTAGTGAACATTTGTCTGATTCGTGTCTCATAACTTTTGTACTATAGAACACAAACTCAGTTTTCTTTCCAGGGAAACCAGTCCATTTATACTATTACATGTTCATACTAAGTCAAATTGAACTTCTAGCAGTCAAATAAAACCAAGGTTAACTACCAAGTAGAACAACTGCAATCATTGGGAACTTGTACCACTGCAGACTCACCATAAAAAATATACATTGATATATGCATTGCTTTTGAAACCTTGATAACATGTGAATTATTTGCCTTAATAAATAAATCATTAGATAAACATGAATGTACTATATATGAATGTTTAATGTTGAGGCAACATTGCCACAGTTTTCATAATTATGGTTGCCTTGGTTTTTGGTTAACTGCCTTCAGCGCTTACAGCGCTTTGATTTAGTAAATTTTGTCCCCCCTTAAAACTTAAAGAATCCAAAGTCAACAGGGTTGAGCAACAAAAAAAATATGAAGAGGGAAATAGAAAACGCAAATTTTTAACAAAATGGCTGGATGAATTTATTATTTAAATGGCTGAAATTTTTTGTCACTTTTTTTTGTAAAAGTAAAAGTTTTTGTTTAAAAAAGGGTGTATGGAAACTTGAAATCATCTGCCAGGAGAGGTCTAGAATGCAGGATTTGGCACCATTCACTCCAGAGCTTCTGGGGGCCTTAAGCGGCCCCCCAGACCACTCGCCGTAAGCGCGACAAGCTACGCTCGTCGGTGCGGACGGCTTTGCCGTCCGCATTACTCGGGCAAGTTAACAGAAACAAGGGCAAGTTAATCTAGATATTGACTTGCCCTTTGGGCAAGTCAATGGTCTTTTCTTATTTCTACCCCTGTTGTACTCAAATTTTAAAGTCTTGCACGGTACACACGTTCAGGCTTGTATATATGGTGTATATTATAGTTAAGCAAGCAGATATTAACGTTCTAAATATTTATGCATAAACATCACACTAAAGTATTTTAATTACGGCAACTATTTTACTATTTATGATATATATCAGATATAGACACATGGTGGTAAATATTGTCATTAGTGTCTTTATGGGGAGCTGTGATACCCAGGGAAGTGTTATATCTCGGCTGATAGTCTCTTTTTGTGAATTTCATAGCAGTATATTCTGGACATATTTTCAATCTTTCCAAGTATTTCTGGGTTGTTCGGTATAATGTTCAGATTTGCGAAGCTTTGACAGTCTACTATAAGTGTACATATTGCCTCACGGTTACTGAAGTGAGTTGCCCATGTTGATGCAGATATAATACTCACTATAAAGTTCTTAATTGGAGTATATAATGCTATCCTGATGTTCATATACAATGGACAAGTTGTTAACACATGACATAGGTCTTCGTTCCATCATGATTCATTGATAATTTATGTCATAAACTTCAACTGTTATGACTGTTAGCTTAATATATAAAAAAAAAGTGTCTCCTGTAGGAAATTTCAAGTCTTAAGATTACTTTTTGGTCATATTAAACAAGTAACTAAAATACTGAACTTTGAGGAAAATGCAAAATTGAAAGCTCAAACTTGGCACATCAAACAAATGGATAACAACAATGGGTGAACAAAACAAACAGACATAATAGGTAAAATTTAAAATGTATAAAATTGGGGAACACTACAGCAGTCAACATTGTGTTTTAATCTTAATCACTATAAAAACAACCCCCCAAGGGTGACTGGGGAATAGAAATATGGTCACTTGGTCTTCTTCCGACCGGCAGTAAAACGCTTGCCGAAGTGGGGCGTCCGTTTGGCTGTGCGGGATGTATCAAGTTCGCAGTCACGTCCGATCAGATTGGGGACGTTAAATCCGATGCCTCGTGTAGAGAGAGTGCAATGCTCTTTGCACGTTAAGAACCCTTGCAACAACTCTTTGAGGGGTCCGTAGGTGACCTGTTGCAAGGCAAAACTTCTGACCCTATCCAGTATACCCTCATTTTCCAGTGGCAGTCCAAATTTCCCTGACCATCATCCCAGATGGCCTCTATTGTATCAACCTACCTATTGTATTTATTGTGAACTTGTTCTCGTCCTGAATATGCATGAAATATTTGCTACTGGATGTTAAGCAACCAACAATCAATCAATCTATAAAAACAAACAAATATACATGTAACAAATTGAAGGTTTTGTAAAAGTAATGATTAAAATTTGTAATCTTCTTCTTCAGAAGTCCACCCTGTTTGCAGGGTCAATGCATTGAAAAATATTCTAGATTAGATAATTTTAAAAAATGTGCATACTTTATAGATTCTACCACTGCATTGAGTGTGATACGATATTTATCCACTCAAGACAGTTAAATTTTGCAAATTTAAAATTTAACTGTCCAGAGTGGATAAATAGCGTATTACACGAAATTTGGTGGTGGAGTCTGTTTCTCTAATGATTTTCAAACAATATGCAGGCAAACTTATTCCTTCATTTTGAATGATCTGCAAAAAAGATGTGTTCTTTTTATGTGATGTCATCAGGCATGGTCGCCTTTTTTTATGCCGTCACAATAGGAAATTCAGAGGAAAACAAAAAAATTCAACATCATAATCGGATTTTAGCCAATGATGAACTGAAATCAAAGGAACCACATGTTGATTACATTTTTTTAAACAATGGATACAGAAAGGGATAAATTCATGAAGAATTAGAGAAAAAATATTAAAATGCTATTTAAGTTGAAATATGTAACTTTGTTTTAGTAAAACAAAAATAATAAGGATAAAAGGTAAAAACTTGTATTTAAACTGTACAGATCATACTGCCATGAGCATAAAACAAAAGATTTTAAAATTCACAAATGGATAAACTTAAAATTAATAAGTTTAAAAATGTCCACTTGTTAAAAGATAAAAATATGTGATAAGATTTATTTATGTCAGTGATGATAAAAAGTTAGCAATTAAGCAAGGTTCCTCATTAGATGTTTCATTAAAATCTAAAAACTCATTTACCCATGTTGTTAATTTCTTTTAACATGTATTATCAGTCAGGGGACTTACTGAAATAAGTGATTTTTAGTGGAAGAAGACGTCAAGTCTTCTGAAGACTTAAGGGGCTGACCATTGGCATTGAGTCTCCGTATGCCGCATTCATTTCGTGTATTACAATTTCAAAACAACTTAGATTCCTGACACCGATTTTTACACATGAAAATTAGGCATCTGAATCATTTAATTTGTAAATTATGACCCTTTTATTTATGTAAATTATTAGATTTCATCTCATCCACATGAACGTTATTTGTTTACTTGTAACAGGATGTTTTAACTGTAGATATTTGTATTACGCATGCGTGAATTTGGTATCGGGACAACTCGCCCTGTTTACAAGTTCGCCCTTGAAGTTACGAATTTGCAATCCTGCAGACAAGAAGATTTTGTTTTTATATAAATAAAAAGGATATATAAAGTGTTGTCTTTATTCATGGTTTTCCTTTGTCATGTGAATTAGATGCCCTTCGTAACATACATGTGAACCTCCCGTTTAGGAGAAAAAACTCCCGTGTATGAAATTTTTCAGACGCCATATTTGATCATTTCTTACTACTGTACGGGTGTAATTGACACCTGTGTTAAATTTTACCTGAACATCAAAGAAGATGTATAATTATATGGCTTCACTTGACAGCTTGGGTGTCAAACATACTGGTAATCAACGATGTTTACCTCCGGCTAACTGCCGTTGTGTTATCAAAACGATGTGTATTGGGAATATTGAAATACTTTTTTGTTACTTCCCTTTGTTTTATCCTGTTTTCAGTTATTTTGCTTTTAAAAATGTAAATTGTAAAAAGACTATAAATGATTAATATTTTAATCAAATAATCATAAAAGGATGTTGATTAAATGAATTTAAATGATTTTGGACAAATAAAAATTAAAATTTATAAATTATTTTAGCAATCTAGACCTCCTTTCAAGGATTAAATTGAAGTTTATATCATAATTTTGTTTACAACAGAATGTTTTTGTAATTAATTTACGATGTTGCAAATATACATGTGGAGCTTATTTCTTTCTTATTTGTCTATACATTTACAAATGATAAGGAGATGAAGACATGAACAAAAATATATACAGATAAGATATATAAATATAATGATTCATTTGCTAGCAGTGAACAATCATTTGTCAAAAACAAAACAAAACAAAACAAGAAACAGATTCTTCTTATTATTTTATTTTATTCAAATAGAGAGGCAATAATGGAACTATAAACATTACAATTTGATGGAAATTTGAAGAAAAAACACAATTTCTACATCATTTGGTTACATTTATGACAAAATTTATGTCGATAAAAAAACATGATGTTTTGACCATTCAGTACTTAACCCTTTCCTCCATAATGACGCTTTTTGACGCCACCCCCTTTACTCCATAATGACGCCTTTTGACGCCTGTGTAGTACCTCAGTTGAAACACTTTGACTACAAAGTGTCTGCAGTAGACTCAATAAAATTTGTATCCAATATGAAAAGGAATATCATAGGAATATTCTACTTAAATTTATTTAATGAAATATTTGTTTTTTGCAATGCATTTTAATACTTTAAAGCCTATTTTCAGCATTTTATTGAAAAATTCTATTTTGTGTTCATTTTTTACAGTGGGTTGTGATGATCTTCCAGTTAGGTTACCCTCATTTGGAGTGTTGTTCCCAACCTGTTAAAGGTCCATCTTTGTGCATAATTCAAAATTGGAAATTTCAACAAGCATCTAATATTCTTAATCTGGAAAATAAACCCTGGTCTGCTAGCTTCATGTATATTTTTTCTACCGATTTAATATATAACTAGAATCATGCAAACAGACTTAAGGAAAAGGCATGTAAGTTCATCATACAAATATGACACTTTTTCTAGACAATCCAGATCTTGCAAAATACGTCGCTAAAAATTGTAACCTTTAAAATTGTTGTGCAGTAAAAACCATATATGGGAACTTTTTAAAAAGTTGGCAGGTATGTAACAAGTCTTACTATTTTTATGCTCCATTTATGGGCAATATGTTTTCTAGTCTGTCCGTCCGTCCTGCTTCTGGTTATAAAGTTTATGGTCGAGGTAGTTTTTGATGAAGTTGAAATCCAATCAACTTGAAACTTAGTACACATGTGTTCCTCTTGATATGATCTTCTTAATTACTGCCAAATTAAAGATTTTACCTAATTTTCATAGTCAACTGAACATAGAAAATGATTGTACGGATGGGAAATCCATGTACTTATGACCTTTTCTTGTTTGAAGAAAAAAAATACATTTTAACGATAATGGAACAAAGCAGCCTGGGTAAGTGGGGCTGCTTTTATGGTAATTCAAGTTACCTTTTATTCACCTTCTTCCACTTCAGAGCTATCAGCTCTTTGATTAAATCACTTATTTGAGTAGCAAATTCAAGGTTTTGTCACAAATTGGGATTTTGTATTTTTTTCAAAATTTTAAACATATAGGTCTAAATAATATCTTTTAATTAGTAAAATTTAAAAAAAAAATAACTTTTTGCTTCTTTTAAGTAGCAAGGTTTATGCCTTTGATGCTATCATTTAGCTGAAAATTCTACTTTAGTTGAAAAAATGCTATAATAGTGGCTTTACATAATGAACTGATACTTTCTTAAAAGATTTTTCCCAGCAGTGGGAGTATTTTTCCTGTGAAGTTCAAGGTTTCATCTTTCAGATTATGCAATAAAATTCTACTGTTCGCGATAAAAATTTCACTGTTCGGGGTGTTGAAATTAGTGGGGGTTATTAAAAGAATGATACTTAAAGAAGTGATTTTTGGGAAGGAAATTGAGGTCTGATACTTAAACAAGTGATTTTTATGTCATTATCCTAGATTCAGTATACCAAGGCCGTAGCTAGGCATCTTATTTTAGTGAGGCAAAATAATTGAGCAGAGCGAAGCGATGCGAAATTATTTTTTGGAGGGTATGAAATGAATGGTGCAAAATCCTGCATTCTAGGCATTTTTAGAGAGTTTGATAATGTTTTGAATTTGGACACTTTTTATATAATTTTTTTTATATTTTAAGACTTTTACTAACATCAAATTTTTAACAACTTTATTTAAATTTATATGTAAGATTATCATCCAAATATCACTGATTTGAGTCTGCTGCCAGAACATACATATAGAACAAACATCGATTCAGTAGAGTTTGCCAAATTTTTCTATGGCCGGTTCAGTCAATCTCTCGCCATGCATGCTCTTTTCCAAGTTTTCAGTCGTTTTAGGACAGTCTGTGTTTCTAAAGGAAGCACATTATCATCAACACAGTAATTAATGTCTTCTTCCAATTCCTTCTCCATCAGCAATTTGGTAGCAGCATCGGTAGTAACAGTTCTGTTTGCAAAAGGGAATTAAGCTTTCCTGTAAGCACCATCATACAGTTGCAGTTACAAAATATTAAACTCGCTTTTATGCTGACAAAGAGTAGACAAACTAGGGATAGAATGAGATAAGATAAATGTATATGATTCTATCTATAGAGTACATGTATATATGATACTAGAACACACCCGTGATATCGCGGGTCCGTGACTGAATTAAAGTATAGAACTATGCATATTATCTGATAAAGTCATGTCGATTATAAGATGCACAGTTTTCTCTGCTTTAAAAAGCTTTCTGATTTAACCCGTCGACCTTGAACTTATCAATTATTGGTAATATTAATTATTTGGAAAACAAAAGTGCCTGGAATGGAGTATTTTTTAATCAACAGCTTTGTTCTATATTAGTTATTTGATCTTTGATTCGCTGTTTTACGTCATGCCGGCTAACAAATTGAAAACTGTACCTATACGCCTTAATTTAAGTCCAAATTTTTAGTATTTGTATTGTCATCTTAGAAAGTCATACTGATTAAAATACTACAATAGGGAACAATGTGACAATGGTTGAATTTAGTAGTGTCAACCCTGTGGTTATGACCCGTGTATATAGCAAAATCCTAAATACACCGGATGGTGGTGCGCCTGTTAGATGCGGAACGTACAGATAAGGTAATAGGTAACAGGTGAATATACTTTTGGTATCGGTATCGGATTCGACCCGGAACTTGTTAATTATTGGCAATATTAATTATGTGGACTGCAAAAGGGTCTGGAGTGGTGTAATTTTTAATCAACACCAATGTCCTATATTAGCTATATATAAAGTTGAATTCTTTGATTTGCCGTTTTTACCTGATGACGGCTGACAAATTGGACCTCGTCATTTTAGTATTATAGATGGGTACAGGAGAATTGGAATGGAGTTTTTGACGTTTACATGAAGGTCCATAATTTCAAATTATTTCTGAAAATAGTTGGTGGTATTTTAGTTCCAGAATCTTTAAATTTAGGGGTTAGGAGTATGGGGTGTCCCATTCCGAACCCCGAATATAAAGAACCGAAATTCCTTAGTCCCGAATAAGTAAAGACAAAATCCTGTGTTAAAGGTTCTACCATTCCTCAAATGCTCAATAATATCAAATTGGAATATGGGATATTCTTTCAAATTTTAAGGTTAAAGAAACATGGATAGAAACTAATCCATGCATGTTTCATATTATTTATATTTTATTTATCTGTAAAGAGAAAGATTAAAGTTCGTGATATGAAAACGCAGACAGGACTGCCCCCTTGTGATGACTTGATTTGTCAAAAGTTGGTTAAACGGAGAAATGAATACGCAGACAGCACTGCCCCCTTCCGAAGACCAGTACTTGATTGTTCAGTCTACTTATCGTTTTTGGATTGTTCTAATGAAGTTATATGCAATACTCAGACTCTGTTCACAAAAAAACAAGTTTACTAGAATTATTCCTTCTTTACCTTCAGTGTCGCTTTTCCTTTTCTGCAAGAGCCTGTGTTTAACTAGAGATCCATGATGACTATCGTCACTAGGTTAATGTTATCGAGAAACATCACCCGTTGAGATGCTGAGTTATATCCAGGAAGAATAGTTTAAAAGGAATGATGACAAGTTATATAGAAATTAAGGTTGAGATAGAACAACAAATGACTATTATATTGATATATATGTATAAAAATAATAATCAGTGTCAAAATTTTAGTGAGGCAATTGCCTCACTTGCCTCAAGGGTACATTGTAGCTACGGCCTTGTACATACAAGGTCATCACCTGAAATGACCTGGTCATCGTAGACAACACAGATGTTGGTTCTGATCAGTTAAGAAACATAATTAGTCCCTGGATCATTAGTATTCTATATTTAAAGCTACAATAAAATTAAATCACGTCTTCTAGTGATTAATTTGTACTACTTAAATAGGTGATTATTAAAGAAAGACAACTCTAACTTCCAACCTTTATGGAAATAATGTTACTTGAAATAGTGATATAGAAAATCACTTATTTAAGTAAGTCCCCTGACTGATTCTTGTTTATGTAAAAATAGGACATTGAGGGTCACAGTCTAGATATTATTTATCATACAGCAACAGGTTTAATTCTCTATTACAATTAAGTATTTAAGGGTAGAATGACAAACAAAGTATCATTAATGATGTTACAGACCTCTACAGATCTATGTTAAGTAAGAGGAAAACGTACATCTGACACACTTTTTAGTGAGCTTTTCTCGTCACTTGGCGTCCGTCATCGTCGTTAACTGTAAACCTTTACAAAAATTTTCTCCTCTGAAACTACTGGGCCAAATTTAACCAAACTTGGCCACAAGCATCATTGGGGTATCTTGTTTAAAAAATGTGTCCAATGACCCAGCCAACCAACCAAGATGGCCATCATGGCTAAAAATAGAACATAGGGGTTAAATGTAGATTTTGGCTTATAACTCTGAAACCAAAGCATTTATAGCAAATCTGACGTTGAATAAAGTTGTTTATCAAGTGAAGATCTATCAGCTCTGAAACTTTCAGATGAATCGGACAACGGGTTGTTGGGTTGCTGCCCCTGAATTGGTAATTTTAAGAAAATGTATTTGTTTTTTGTTATTATACATTTACTATTATCATGATTATACTATTGAATACTTTTATAGATAGAGATAAACTGTAAACAGCAATAATGTTCAGCAAAGTAAGATCTACAAATAAGTCAAACATGACCAAAATGGTCAGTTGACCCCTTACATCGCCATCATCAAAACACAAATTTGTCATGAATCCATCTGTGTCCTTTGTTTAATACATGTATGCACATAGACCAAGGTGAAGTACATAGGTTCTTAAGAGCCTCTAGTTTGTAAGTTAGTCTGGTTTTTAAAGCAACTGCTTTTATGCTATCGCGTATGGCCATCTTTGTGACCCAGATCAGAGACTCCGCCCATATCAAGCCATAGTATTTTGTTAAACAGGCTCCTGGTCTGTCATTCTTTAACACCTATGTATGTTTTCTAATGCAATACATAGCTTGAAACTTTAAAAAAACGTTAGTGGATTTAAGAAGTTTCAGAATATGTTCTTGTAGATGTATTTTTGTATTTAAAGGGTCAACCGTTTGTCTATCAAATAACATAGAAGTCCGAGTGAAAAAAAGTACATTTTTATAACTGCGATTCCGTTTTCCGCCGTTCGTACGATGTTTCAACAAAATATGGATTCATTTCAGTTGTTGATTTAGTATTGAAAATTTAACTGAATTATCTCCTATTAAATACGGTTTTATATGTTTAATTTGTGTTTCTTTAAGAGGTCAGGTGCTCTTGTTCATTCATAAAATTATCGTTCATTCATACATTTATCGTAAAATCAAAATCACTACACAGGTTAATGCGTAGTGTCAAATGATTACCTGTAATCTAAAAATAGACAAACTTTGTTTGCGCAAATAATTTAGCGGAACGAAACCCTTGTTGAAAACACATAACAATAAGTTCGTTTTCCTTTTCTGTCAAACTCCGTAATATTTATCGATCACTTTACTAATGAAATGGACCCGTCCAAACGTAGTAGATGCCAAGTCGGTCCAGATGAAGAGATATTTCAATTTGGAATTTTCTAGTTACATAGATTGAAAAAAAGTACGTCTTTTTAAATATCATGATCAAAACTGGGAATGCATAACAAATGTCAGATGAAACCATTATCCTCGTCTTTTCAGTGAACAAGTCTACTACGTTTGTTGACACTCAACGGTCCACCGTGTTAGCAATTTTATTTCACATGTTTTCGAAATATTGAAGATCATTTTTCGCAATGTTTCCTGAAAATTGATAAATGTCAAAGCAACGTAGAGCTGTTTGTTCTTGTTCGTATAATAAAATTGAGAATGGAAATGGGGAATGTGTCAAAGAGACAACAACCCGACCATAGAAAAACATACAACAGCAGAAGGTCACCAACACTGGTCTTCAATGCAGCGAAAAATTCCCGCACCCAGAGGCGTCCTTCAACTGGCCCTAAACAATACATCAGTGATAACGATTTAATGTCATGTTTGTCTGTGATGACCCCCCCCCTTTTCGGGATTGCATGAGAATTATAGTTATCTCGTACCCACATGCACTTGTTTCTATCCATAGGAAGGTCGGCTATCCATATAAAACTATTTTGGATAGAAACAAGTGCCTGTGCTCGTACCGCATCAGAAGGACATACATGTATATCAACTGAGCAATAATGTTTGGAACTTAGTTTTAAAAATGATGACAAAGTACCATTATGAAAATATTTTTATTAAGCTGAAATATATATTTATTCTTTACATGTTTATGTCTTGTAAGATATTTTATTTCTTTCCCGTTTTTTAACATTTGCGTCTGGAAAGTTGAAATGTTTTAACTTAATCATTTGTGTTAATGGTTAAATATAAATTAATAATGAAAATTGTTAAAATTAAATCAATAAAGGAAATTATTGCCCAGTTACAAACACTACCAGGGGATAATCCATGATGATTTCTTTTTGAGTTATGTTTCAGCACATGTATATTTGACCCCAACTTTAGCCTGGTATTAACGTGTTGTCTCCTTGTGAAATATAAAACATATTAAAAATGACTTTCTGCTAAAGTCTTTTATTTATATAAAGTTAAAACCTTCTTACTTCTAACTAGACAACACTCATGTCAGGTTTAATTATTATATATATGTGGATGAAAAATAAAAGTCCCCAAACATTAACATGACAGCAATTGCTTTTACAGCCTTTAAGGCTTTGATCTTATTTGCCATTGTACCTGAAGTGACATTGTAAATAGAAACATGACAAACTGAAGAGATAGAAATACATGTACATTGTAACTGCTTTTATCACGTTTTAATATTAAAAAGAATAAAGTTTTGTTGGGAAGGGGGATGCATTTGAACATCATGAACATGTGTGAAAACTGACCATATTGACCAGCTGAAGCATTTACATGTTAATACATTATAACAAAGGTACAAATCTAAATACCGAATGTTGACATGGACCATTTGAAGCAAATTTTTGTTGGACATGACTTCACAATCTAGAAAATTATATTTTTTTAACAGGAAATGAAAAGTTTTGATAGATTTTAAAATTATATCTGTATATGTTTGTTTTACAGATGTGGTCAAAATGGAGTGACATAGCTTATGAAGAAATGGATAATACATTAGCTGTACAACAGGTATACAATTAAGGAATGACTGTCATATTTTTTCAGTCTATGAAGAAATAACATCAAAAATGTGGTGCACACTAACATGACCAAATAACCTGTGTAGCGAGTTATTTTAAAGTGTGCACCACATTTTTATGCCCCACCTACGATAGTAGAGGGGCATTATGTTTTCTGGTCTGTGCGTCCGTTCGTCCGTCTGTCTGTCTGTTCGTCCGTCTGTCCCGCTTCAGGTTAAAGTCTTTAGTCAAGGTAGTTTTTGATGAAGTTGAAGTCCAATCAACTTGAAACTTAGTACACATGTTCCTTATGATATGATCTTTCTAATTTTGAAGCCAAATTAAACTTTAGACCCCAATTTCATGGTCCACTGAACATAGAAAATGACAGTGCATGTTTCAGGTTAAAGTTTTTGGTCAAGGTAGTTTTTGATGAAGTTAAAGTCCAATCTACTTGAAACTTAGTACACATGTTCTCTATGATATTATCTTTCTAATTTTAATGCCTAATTATATTTTTTATCCAATTTCATGGTCCATTGAACATGGAAAATAATAGTGCGAGTGGGGCATCCGTGTACTTTGGACACATTCTTGTTTTTATGCCCCACCTACGATAGTAGAGGGGCATTATGTTTTCTGGTCTGTGCGTCCATTCGTCCTTCTGTCTGTCTGTTCGTCTGTCTGTCCCGCTTCAGGTTAAAGTTTTTGGTCAAGGTAGTTTTTGATGAAGTTGAAGTCCAATCAACTTGAAACTTAGTACACATGTTCCTTATGATATGATCTTTCTAATTTTGAAGCCAAATTAAACTTTAGACCCCAATTTCATGGTCCATTGAACATAGAAAATGACAGTGCATGTTTCAGGTTAAAGTTTTTGGTCAAGGTAGTTTTTGATGAAGTTGAAGTCCAATCAACTTGAAACTTAGTACACATGTTCTCTATGATATTATCTTTCTAATTTTAATGCCTAATTATATTTTTTATCCAATTTCATGGTCCATTGAACATGGAAAATAATAGTGCGAGTGGGGCATCCGTGTACTTTGGACACATTCTTGTTTATGTTATTTCGAATAGACAGATAAAATATTACAGTGATTTCTTATAATTTAATTCTAATTGCCATTTTAAACGGGTGAAAACCATGAAAAAACGTTGATCACGTCACGGTCACATGACTAAATTATGTCTATGGGCTGATAAACTAAAACAAGGTCAGCTAATCAGAAGACGTGTTACAATGTACATTCAACATTAAATTATTATTTAATATTTAAGGTGGAACTATTTAAAAACTTTCGAGTGATAGATATCCTCTTAAGAGATATTTAATGTTAAACAAAAACATAGGTCACAATCATCATGATCATGGCAATTGAATTGAGATATGGAGTGTTTTCCCCTTAAAGCATTGATACATGTACTGTTGATCAGTTGTACATGTACATTGTATGCCACAATTTTCTACATCTGTAATAAAGAAAAAACAAAACTCAAATAAATTAAAGGTTATGAAAAAAATCCATTGGAAATTCAAGCTCATTAGGAGAAATGATATAGGAAATGTGTCACAAGAGATGCAAACCATGTTTACCATATATATCTCTTATCTTTTGCCAAGCTTATCAAAGTGCTATCCTAAATTTATAAACCTGATTCAAAGTATTTGGCACGTAAAAATGTAATACATGTACTTGAAAACAAAAGTTCAACAATCAAATACAAATTTCAATATATATACAAAAGTTCAGGAGTACTTATAAAGTATATAATAATTAATAGCAAATTTCTGTTTCTCTCATTCTGAGTATTTCTAATTTTTGATGAAACTATGGAATATTGATAACATTTAATGTACTTTTCAGCAATTGTGCTTATATTGTACATGTAGACATATATACAGTATAATTATGTAATGATTATAAGAAGATTTTGTATTTACTATTATTGCCAAAGAGAAAACTATAAGTCACAATACATATTTTGTACATTCTTCAACAATGACAAATACCCATACTTTACACATTGTATGTTTGGATTTTGATTGTATAGAACATGTAGAAATAGAAATACATTTATTGTTTTATTGATCCAATTATGTTATGACAAATAAATAATAATAAAAGATAAAATAATTAAATGTATAATGTACCAGCATTTTTGGTACATGTACTGTCTAGGTAAAACTTCAAGACATCCATTTTCTACACCAACATGACCATCACACTGTTTGACAAACCATTTACCATGTTTACATGCGACCTACAAAGAAAACAGAAGTCATGTGATTTCTTTGTAAATCAACAGCCATTAATCTGTATTCTTTCTTTCTACAGTATATACAGCAAGCTATAAACAAAGATGTAAATGATGTTGAAGGTATTTTAAATCAACCTGATGGTGTTGATGAAGGAGTTTGGAAATATGAACATTTACGGTAAGATGTCTAAATGATAAACAGTAAGGGTACCAATACATAAGATAATGGTGTACAAGATGGAGCATGAACTATACAGTGGCAAAACAAATACACAAAATTCTGGCTTTCATAACAGTCTTTAAGCTAGAGATTTTAATTGTTAGGCCAAGTAAAATAAAATCTGGTTCTGAGACAATGATTACTATATATAAAATGGGTGAAGGAGGAATGGTTCTAGTATTAAATTGTTGGTGTTTATTATTTTATTAACCAATGAATAAATTATTTATATATGTATTAATGTTAAAGAATAAGATATGTGATTAAATCTTCACAAAATCAAAGTAAATACAACATGGTTGCAATATGGAGAAAACGAAATTAACTATTCCTCAATAATGTCAATACGATACATTTCACTGAAAACAAATTCCTTAACTCAAAGGAAAATGTTTGTTAATGCTTTAAAATGGTTATAGGAAGATGTGGTGTGAGTGCCAATGAGATAACTCTCCATCCAAAGAACGATTTATAAAAGTAAACCATTATAGGTCAATGTACGGCTTTCAACACGGAGCATTGGCTCACACAGAACAAACAACCAATAACTGAAAAATATAAGGGCATACACTACAAGCATGGGGACACATTCTACTGCATCCACACAGCACAAGTAACAAACCCTGCAGTAAATAGGAAGATGTGGTGTGAGTGCCAATGAGACGACTCTCCATCTAAGACTTGAAATCAGGAACTATTTAACAATATTACAATGAATCATTGCTAAAACTATGACTTAACAGGAAATAATTATGTCTTAAGCTGTTTGTTAAAAAGTAAGGTATTTTAACATGTTCTTTTCATGATGTCACAACTAATGCATGCATCAACAAAAAATATCTTTTAACATATTGTATGTTGACTTGTAACAACTAACATATCAGGTATGACTTGAGTATTGAGTTTGTTGAGTGTCGCATTCTATGTTTCCTACATTTTGTAGGTCTGGTTAAAATAAAGGCGATTTAGTCATCTTTTTATTGAATCTCAAATTTTGGTTCATTTTGGATGTCTGCAGAAGTAACATGAACATTTTTTATTTTTTCAGGCAGTTTTGTATGGAATTGAATGGATTATCAGTCAAGTTACAGGTAAAAAGCTTCATTAGAAATAGCAAAATGCAGGAGAAAGAATGATTAACAGTCGTTCTGGTTTTGTTTTTCTCTTAGGTGACAAAGTTATAAAGGGAAACTTACGCATGCTAAATACAACATGATACAGTTGTGCTTATAATTTTTTCAATGGAAACTCCCGAAAATAAGTCAATAGTATAAAAACACATTTTTATTGGGAGTTGAGATTATCTGATCCTTTTAATATATGAACACTTATAATGACAAAGGTTTATACTCTAATTGAATTGAATGTTGTAATGACACGCACAAAAAAGAGCTATACAGAGAAATTTACAAATTTTGTATTTTGAAGACTTGTGAAAAGTAAAGAAGCTAACAACTTCTTAATGAATAAATGGCAAAAAATCCAAAATAAAAAAAAAATAAAACATCAACAAAAAAACTCACAAAATAAAAAAGTATTATGTTTTTATCTATGAAATGTTTTTTCACAGCACAATGTATGGAATCATAAAAAAGGAAAGATATATTAAACCCTGTATGCATGTACTCATGAGACATTCAGACTGTTTGACACTGTAAGAAATGATCATTATTTTTGTGACTGTTGTCTTTGCTGCTTTGCTATAATAATATAATTAACATGGTAATATTTACAGGCTGAATGTAATCCAGAAACATGTACACAAATGACAGCAACAGAACAATGGATCTTTTTATGTGCTGCACATAAAACTCCTAAAGAGGTAAATGTACAATTATATAAATTCACATAAAACACCTAAAGAGGTAAATGTACAATTATATAAATTCACATAAAACACCTAAAGAGGTAAATGTACAATTATATAAATTCACATAAAACACCTAAAGAGGTAAATGTAAAATTATATAAATTCACATACCAAGACAACACCCAGCTCAGTATTATAAGCAGGAAAGTAGTTTATTGAAGAGCTCTCAGTATCATGCATTAGTATTGAATAAAATTACATGTCTGCAGTATTAGTTTCATTTCAAAACTTTCTTTAATTTTAGTATTACATGCCAAAATAATTAGTAGACTTTGCTGATTAATTGATAAATTTTACAAGTTTTTCATAATCTAGAGTATGCATTAATAAAACTTGGACTACATACATCATGACTAGGATATTTTCTGATTTATTTGATAAATCTACAACTATCCAAATGTATTGGAACAATTTTCTTATTTGGTTATGCTAACTTGCTAAGGTTGTAATGTCCAAGTATGAGGCATTCATTACATTTGTGATGACCTTGAAATACTGCTGTGATCAACTTTTTTTGTGCATAGAATTTCATGACCAGTGACACTTGAATATCCCTTCTTTAGATATGGATGGTTAAAATATAGAAGAATATTTTGAATATGCAATTTGATAAACAGTAATAACAGTTAGTAGTAAACTGTGATATCTTCTATATATTATAACCATCTTAATTAATAAAGTGCACAATTGAGCAAGTATCTTTGTGAAGGATAATAGAGTATTAGCCATAGGATACAGTAAATTATCTCCCTTATTACCAATCAAAATCTCATTTTGACATGAAGTATAATGATAGGAACTGTTGACTGACTTGTTGTTACAATGTTTAAGGATATTAGGTGAGGTTTAGAGATTTGAGTCAGGTGTTCAGACTCCTTTGGTTTTTCCCTACGATACAGAGTAAAATATGTTGCCCCTTTATAACACCTATTTTCCTTTTCATACAAGACTTCAATAGCTCATAAAAGGTCATTTACCAAAATTTAGGCAGATTCTATATCTCTTTTCTTTTGATTTTAGATGCAAATAATACCTAAACAAATATAATGTTAAAGTCCAGGTCAGCCTTTTCAAGCCATTTCTTAAAAATCAAATAGCTTGAAAAGGGGCTCCATAACTTATCAATATTTAGCTTATTTTGTTCCTTAACCATGTGAAAGTGAATTCTGACTTAAAGTATCAATTTTTTAATTTTTTTTTTCTGTCACCTAATTACATCCTTGTCAGTCAAGGGTGTAACTTAAACAAGTTATCAGAGAAAAATAACATGCATGTGTTATTACAGACACTTTCATGAGTTGTCTACTCTTTTTTCCTTAATCTGTAGTAACATATGTTTGTTATCAGTTAAATATATCATAACTTTAATCTTTTGTGGGCACTTGGTAATTCTTGAAACTTTGGCAGTAGCTTAATATATTACCTTGATAACTAATTTACTAATTCCATTAATACAATTTTGATCAACTATAGTAAATCAATTAGACAAGGCTTTTAATGGAAAATTAATCTGTAATAACAAGGCTTAGTTATTACAGGCATGTAACGTATTATATGAGACACTTGGGAATTACTTGGAATCTTGCACAGTGCCTCATTACAAGTTCTAATCATCATTTCTTACAATGAATTGAAATGCATTGTGATATATCTCTGAGTAAAGGCTTTAAAGAGATGTAGAGAAGCTGTAATAACACCCTTTGGTTATTGCAGGAATATATTTTCTGTAATAACATAGGTGTACTATGCATGATTGGTAAACTATGTTCTGCTGTAATTTTGCAAAGTTTAGTATACATAAAGACAATTATAATATCAATAGAACTTGTGAAATATTTAACAAAATAAAGTTTGTATATTGTCCCTTTGAAACATGTAACATACATGTATATGTTATTACAGTATATTGATATTTTATCCCACAATTACGATGTTTGTTATTTTTCTCTAAAAACTTATTTTAGTTAGACCCTTAACTGATCTCATTGATATATTGTGATTATCATGGTAATATGTTGTGCTCAGCGCTGACTTTCATTACTGAATACTCTAAAATTTTTATTATTAAGAATATTTTTAGTTTCTTTTTAAGTTCATGATTAAATGCTAAATGCACTGAATATTATGACCTCTTTATATATGTACATCTTCCTATATCTATTTTGATTACATTGATTTTAATACAGCAAACATCTCTGTTTACCTATTATTGTATAATTTCAGTGTCCAGCAATAGACTACACAAGACACACACTAGATGGCGCTGCATGTTTATTAAATAGTAATAAATATTTCCCAAGCAGGTAAGTTAACAAGGTGTTAAACTTTTACAGACCAGTCATATTCTTTGAAAATAATACAAAACCAACCTGTAATCAAATGGTGGTGTTGTGATACTGATGTTTTTGATTGAGAGCTTTTTAGACCAATTTAGATTTTTTTTCATCAACATTATCATGATTGAAAGTAAAATTACAAAAAAAATTCAAATCCCTTATCAAATGGCGAAATCAAAAGTACACATCAAACAAATAAAAAGACACCTCAAACAAATGAAAAACAACTGTCATATATCTGACTTGTTACAGGCATTTCCTGATGTAGAAAATGGTGGATAAAAGATGGTTTTATAGCTAGCCAAACCTCTCACTTTCTAGTCAAATGACACTGATTTAGTAATGCATGAATTTACAGAAAAATAGTATACTGAAACATATATTGATATACTTTGAAAATCTTGCTTAATCCTTGATTGTTTTTGCTCTGTCAGCATTTAACAACTGCTTTGAATGACAACAACAAAATAACAAACTTTTCTGTCTTTTTAGGGTCAGTATAAAGGAATCATCAGTAGCTAAACTAGGATCAGTATGCAGAAGAGTTTATAGGATATTTTCACATGCTTACTTCCATCACAGAACATTATTTGATGAATATGAAGTAAGTTTATAAGTTTTATTGATATTTTTACTGTTTTAACAGTAGAATACTAATGTTTTTGGAAATAAATCATTACTGATACAGGAATTTTTATTTGAATGTCAGAAAAGCTTGGAAAAAAAGAAGACACTAAATTTCGACAGGAAATGTCTCTTACCCACATTGCCATCAGGTCTGTTTTTTGACCCCTGGTTCTATTAGTTAAATTATGTCAACTTGCTTTGATTTATTGATTCCTGTTCCTTGGGAAAAATTAAACAAAGGTTGTCTGTGAAACTTTAATTGCTAACAAAATATCATTTTCTTCATCTTTTGACCATAGGTTTTCTTAAAATAAATTTTCCAACCTTATGCTGCATAAAATAGGATAAAATAAGCAAGAAGATTCCAAAGATACGCTGAAAAATCATAAGCTTCATAATGACAAACAAAAAAGAAAATACAAATAAAACTTGAGAAAGGTAACAAAAGATTAATCAAAACACAACACAGGAAAAAAGTTAACCTTTATTTTTTTTTCAAATTCAAATCTATGTTGCCAGTATGCTATATATTGATAGCGTGTGACACGACATAACATAATTAAAATAAGGGATATCAACAAGATTTTGCCTATAAAATCAGATTGTTCTTATACATGAACCAACACTTCTACTGTTGCTTTTCGTACAACTGATGTTCTTCATTTTAAAGTAGTTTTATCTTAACTATGCTGTGTTTTTGTATTTTAGAATGAGACCAACCTATGTAAAAGATTTACAATATTTGTGACGAAGTACAATCTAATGTCCAAAGAGAACTTAATTGTACCTATTTTAGATGACCAAGAATTGATAGAAGGAGAAAGTGAGGCATAAACAATTATTCACCACATTTATAGTCTTTTTAAAGTGGATAGTAACTTGAACAGCAGAGGATGTTGACAGTGCTAGGATTCAGTAATAACTAAATGGTTACTCTTTTGTCAATGTCTACTTTGAAGATGTTTATGTTGAAGACAGAGAACTGTGTATTACTTAATTGCCAAGATATTCATTAGAAAAGTCTTATGAAGTTGATGACATTTAAATATTTTCTTCTCATTTAAGTAGCATGAATGCATGATAAGAAAATGTATATCTTGATAACTTTTTTTTTGTTACAATTTCTTAAAAATGGTGTTGAAAACTATGTACTTTATCAGTTATTGCAAAGTTTCAGGTTCAAGGATTTTATTTAAAGGATTACAGAAATATTCAAGGATATTGTTACAAGCATGTACTATCACTCTTTTTTAAGCATTCATTAAAGAATAGTTGAACTCTTTACATGATGTGAAAATAAAGAAATGTGGTATGATTGCAGTTGAGAAAACTATCCATAGACCACTGGAGAAAGATGCTAACAATTTTTAAAATATAAAACTGTTTTTGATGTTTACTGTTTGTTAACTAGAATATAGATTATTATATAATGAGGAAGTACTGGAATGCCAATTTTATGGTGTCTTCTTTATGATCAAAATTCATTATTTTGAATGGTTTCTTGTATAGATAAAGGAACCATCATTTATTGTTTTTATGAAAATTTCATGTTGCTTGATTTCAAAGACAATGAAAATATTAGAAATGTTCTTAGTTGAAGTATAAAACACTTTTTATAGTGAAGGGCAACAGATGCTTATTCCATAAATACAATTGCTGTATAATCATGTTCTGGAATTTGTATAGATTATTTTGCAATGATAATGTTAGTACTTATTCAAAAAAAAAATTATATTAGAGTAGTGTGCACATATTTTTATGTGTAAAAACTTCAAAGGATGGCTGAAATGGAAGAAATATGCCAGTAAATTATATTTTTATAACAATCATGATTATTTTTGAAACTTAGACAAAATTACCGCACTTACTGCAAAGGACCAAAAATATCAGTATACTTCAAAAACATTAAGACCGGAACATAAACTGCAGAAAACATGGAAGTTGTGGTGAAAATGAGCACCCCACTCAAGTATTGAATAAAAAAATTGCTATATTATTTTTAATTAAGCAACAATTAGTATATCAATCTTGTATTATGTTCAAGAAAAAAGATTTTATGATAAGGAATATAAAACTTTTGAGCTTGTTTTCCACGACTGTGAGCACTCTTTCATATAGTATTATTAAGTATTGTTTTTACCTGTATGTCTAATATAGATCTGATATTAAAGAAATAAGGTTTTTTTTTCCCAGAACTAATTTATATTGTATGTTCTTTCTTGTATCTTGTTATTCCTCTAATCATGATAAAAAAGAGGAAGTCAGACCCCTTCATATGTCATAATCTCATCACAAGAATCTTGTTCTTGGTAAAATGATTGAATTTTATTTAGGGATTTTGACGAGCTGGCAGTTAGTCTCTAAAAAATTAATTCACAACTTTGTAGACTTCAGGTGATTTAAAGCTTTAAATATAGAAACTTTTGTATTGTTGAACCCAAGATGTCTTTGGTATTTTTATTCTTTTTTTGTACTTTAAACATCATGTATGGTGTTGTTTAAAGATATTTTCCCTTAGTTTGATCAGCTGTATGTTAAATCTGTATCACTGATCACACCACTTTTATATCAGATTTGGCAGGTATTTTATTGTATTTAAATCAAGCGATCTACAAAATTCTGTGCTTGAGAAATGTTGTCAGTTTAACAAGATGTACAAAACTACATTTAGTGGCAAAATGTTGGGATCAGATTGGTCCATCGTCTACATTAAAAAAGTATATTGGTCATAGTGGTGTTCTATAATATGTCTATTATATTTCAATATTTACTGCAGAAATGGTCTTGATGACTTTATGCCCAACAATTATTTAGTTTACTGTAGTTTTGAAACATAATGAAGGATCTGAATAAAAATCAAAAGGGTTGAGAAAAGCAATATAATCGTGAAATAAGATAAATTATCTTTCTATTCACAAAATATTTCACCATAATCCTAAGTGAACAGAATCATCAAATTTATATGTATTTAGAAATCCATATACACTTATAATTTAAAGAAACATACAAGTATCAACCAAAATATATTGTCATCTGATATGGTATTTATATCCATAACATATATTAATCATGTATTTATTTCTATGTTAATAGTTCCAACATACTTTCAGATGTACGGAACATTGTGTATGTTTTTATATGAAATAAAAAAATGTATAAATTATTTTTTATTATGCCCCACCTACGATCATCCATTTTCAGGTTAAAGTTTTTGGACAAGGTAGTTTTTGATGAAGTTTAAGTCCAATTAATTTGAAACTTAGTACACATGTTCCCTATGATATGATCTTTCTAATTTTAATGCCAAATTAGAGTTTTTCTCCCAATTTCACGGTCTACTGAACATAGAAAATGATAGTGCAAATGGGGCATCCGTATACTTGGGACACATTCTTGTTTAATTTTATATTTTAGCTCTTTTGAACTTTTAGTGTGAGAAATCGTAATAGTAAAAAGTAAAATCACAAAAATTTTCATGAAAATTCAAAACAGAAAGTTTCTAAGCAAATGGCAATTTTAAAGGCTCAAACACATCAAACTAATGGAAAACTACTGTCATATTGCTGACTAGGTAAAGGCATATTCTTATATACAAAATGGTGGATTAAACCTGGTTTTATAGCTAGCTAAACATCTCACTTGTATGACATTGACAACCATGTGTGAAACAAACATCTGGGTGCGGGAATTTTCCGCTGCATTGAAGACATGTTGGTGACCTTCTGCTGTTGTCTGTTCTTCTGTGGTCGGGTTGTTGTCTCTTTGACACATTCCCAATTTCCATTCTCAATTTTATATACATAATAAAGAAGCACAAAAAGCATATTGACAAAGCACATTAGCAGAAATAAGAGACAGGAAAACATCAATTTAGAATTGCACAATAACATATTGATGGGATGTATAAGTACAGTGCCATGTCATATGTATGAAAGAAACACAAAAAGGTATATAGACAAAGCACATTAGAAAACTGAAAGACAAGAGTGCAAAATTTGAATTTGTAATTTGAAGTCTGTGTATAATTCATCAAGTTTTTTGTGGTATTGATAGTAGTCTCGTGGTAATTTTAGAAATGTGAACCCAATTTCCTAACAGAAAGAACAAATTTTCCACTGTGAAGAATGTATCTATCCTTCTTTCAACATTATCTTATTACTTAAACAATATACAGAGTCCAACTTATTTGACATATGTGAAAGCAAAATATATTTTTTAAAAGATTTTGCAATGTTAATTGAAATAGACTCTTACCATCAGTCATTTTTTAACAGTAAAATAAAATCTTATAGAGTAGGTAAAACAACAATGAAGAATGTATAGATATGCTTATTTTTTGTTCATACAGCAGTATGAATGACTAAAAGAGGGGCGAAAGATACCAGAGGGACAGTCAAACTCATAAATCGAAAATAAACTACTATGCCATGGCTAAAAACGAAAAAGACAAACAGATAAATAATAGTACAAATGACTAAGCAACAAGAACCCAACCAAAAACTGGGGGTGATCTCAGGGAGGGTAGGCAGATCCTGCTCCACATGTGACACCCGTTGTGTTGCTTTTGTTTTTACAAACCCGGTAAATAGTCTATTTCGAGAGGTCACATACATGAAAGGGACGGGGACTGAGTTACGACGTAATGAACAAATCCGATATCCTAACGGTCAACCAACTAGTGATATCTTCCGTAAAAATTACGAAGGAATGATTTCAACTTCCCCATTTGGAACTCTTGGTTTAATAAACCAAAACAACAAAAAAACGTCTCATCTGGATAGAGTCATATAAATTTTGAAAGTGTCAACCCTCTCCTTAACCTTTGGCATTGGTTTAACAGTACAATAAAAGAACAAAGTATAAAAACGAGTTAACTAGAGCCTCTAGTGTTGCTCACCTTGGTATATGTGCTTATTCCCAAAAGGACACTCTCCAACATTGTAGACATGAATAGAATTCATGGCAAAAATCTGTTTTGTTGATATTGTTTTGCTAATTTTAAGCATGTTTATGTTCTCTCCATCTTCTATAGTTTTACCCAAAACACAGGAGAGGATACGAAAAAAGACAGTTTAATAAACTATTTCGACATTTTATTTGTTGGTAGATCTTGACCTGCTGATCATTTTTGTGATTTGAAGTGTATCTTTGTCTATTACTAGTATAATTTTCTATCATACATGGCAAAACACAAAAAAGAGGTTTAAATGGTTTTTAAAGGACACTCGTCTTCTGACTATTTCCTTCGTATTGTCTTCATTGTAAATTTTGTTTTGCTGGTAATTTTTGCCTTGCCAAGTTTCTACCTATCTTTTATCATGTTCATATTTATATACGAGAAAAACGCAAAACAATTGTCAAAATCATCGTCTATATATCTTTATTTCTCAACAAACCAAATTACAATGGTATAGAGATGCACACAATAATCACATAATGTATATGTACAGACATACAAAATTTATACGAAAGCAAGAGGGAGGTACATATCATATATTACGATATACATATTAAACTAAATGATATCAAGTACATGAATTACCCAGGAGAGCCTAAATGAATATTTATAAGTCTTATAAATTTGCACAAGTTGTTAAGATCAGAAAGATTTTTACTATTCATCAGTTCATTAAATTTCAATGAATTTGGTTGATTTCTATATCTTTTTCTCAAAAACTGTTTACGATCATCATTGAATACAGAACACATACAAATATAATGAAATTCATCTCCTATGTTGCCAGAATAACAAAGTAAGCATTTTTTATTTTCTTTTGCAACATTTTGCCATCTAAATTGATCAAGAAGATTTTGTTTAACAATAGTATATAGCCGTGTATCGTTTACAAAATATTGGGTATCTCACACAAATGATAAACCAGATTCATCAAAAATTTATTTAACATGTTTCAACCAAGTAATATCATTTGTTTATACAATGCGTACTTGTATAGTATTGCAGGAAGTTTTTCTTGCTTTCCAGACAATAATTTAGTCCAGTAGTTAATTATACGGAGCTTTATAACAATATCTGCCCAATTCTCCATATATCATGAAATTAGGTGTAGAATTTTTAACCGTAGCAAAAGTTTGCAGAATTTCATATGAACCCTTTCTATAACCGAATTATTACCAAAACCCCAGACTTCACTCCCATAAATTAAAATAGGTTTAACAATCTTATCAAATAATTCAATTTGACATTCAATAGAAAGTTTGTGCAATCTTCCGTTTTTGATAACGTCGTACATAGTACACATTGCTTTATTTGCTTGTTCTTTTTTAGCCTAAAAAAACTTCCTGCTCCACTGAATAAGACACCTAGATAAGTAAACTCATTAACAATTTCTAGTAAAATATCGCTTTAATTAAACTTAATATCATTAGGTAGTCCAACTTTAGAGAAAATTACACTTTTACTTTTTTTGTACATTCACTTTCCGTTTCCACAATTCACGGTATTCAGATAAAGTATCCAGTTGCTTTTGTAAGTCAACTTGCGACTCTGATAACAAAACTGTATCATCTGCCTATAATATAATAAAAAGTTTAAGAAAACACGGTATTCAGATAAAGTATCCAGTTGCTTTTGTAAGTCAACTTGCGACTCTGATAACAAAACTGTATCGTCTGCCTATAATATAATAAAAAGTTTAAGATAACAATCGGCTTCGGCTGTTGTCTGCTCTATGGTCGGGTTGTTGTCGCTTTGACACATTCCCCATTTCCTTTCTCAATTTCATTTTTTATTGTTCAGTTTCTAATTCATCTGATAGAGTTTTCAAACCATATATGTTCTTTTCTATTAGAAAAATCTTCTAAACCAAAGGGCAATAACTCTAATAAGGAGTCAATAATTTGTGACCATTTTGACTATGTTGACCAATTTAGCAGGCCAAAATGCAGAAAATGTTAATTTGTTATTTAAGGGTAATTACTAGTACTATAATAAGCCACCTGGTTAGTTTAGACATGTATAGACAATTGGTATAGCTCAACAATCTGAAAAAATTTGCCTTTGTCAGATTTTATTTCTTTATAATGGTTTTCAGAATAATGATAGACAAAGCTTGCATTTACCCCTATGTTTTATGTTTAGCCATGCATGCCGTCTTGGTTGTCAGACGAGGTTATCGGACACAATTCTTTTTAAACTAGATTCCCAAAAAGAACCCAAAGCGCAAGACTTGTGCGATGATTCAAAATGGCTGCCAATGAATTTCCCTTTTATTTTTAATGACATACATTCATGTGTTACCTATATATGATGTTGCCACCAAGAAACGCATATTCCAATTGGACATAATTCTGATTCAATTGATTGATAGGGATGTCTCCTTTTAATCAAAAACAAAAGATGCCGCTGCGGTAAATTTCTTTCTATTAAGGTTTTGGCCTCCGGTTCGACGGCATAATAAACGTATTACTAGGAAAAGTAATAGTATACAAACAAACAATCACACACACAATTATACATACTTTATTTGCGCCCAAAATTAGCAGAATAATTACTATCAAACATAATATAAAAAAGATAAAACAAAATATGATGTTAAACAAGTTTCAATTTAACTGATTAACATCAGATGAAGTAGATAAAAATAAGTAATTTGTAATAATAATATATAATATCATAAATATGACGATTATATGTTCATGATGCTCCTTATATTGAGTGTTTCCATAGTCAAAGTATAATAGAAATGAGTTTATGTTTTAAAATGAATAGTGAACACACAAACAAGTCAGATACATGCCTTTCTGCCCATCACATAAACTTGTCATCGGGGTTATCGCAATGATGTAAAAACTTCACCGATGAATACAAATCAAAATATATTTCATTTCCGAGTAAGTATGAACTTTGCAAGAGAAGGCCCAATGTTCCGAACTCTACTTCCATCCGATTAAGCATAATTATATTGATAAAACAAACTGAATAATCACAATAATATCAAACCATTGCTTGAGAAAAAAAATCAACTCCTACACGACCACTTGTTCAGATGTACATATTTAATCATATTTTACAAAGATTCTACCGAACGAGAGATTAGAATAGAATACTAAAATTATCCAATTATGGACCTTCGTGGGTTTTAAATTTCATACAATGATTACAATGATTTTTGTTATGACAATGAAATAATAATAAAATACAACACAATAGAACACTGCATAGTTATTGCATACACATGGAAGAGACAATCAATATGTAAGGATCATTCCCCTTAGAACAGTATCTAATAATCTTTGAAGATATTGGTTTCACAAAAAAACCGACTCATGGTGTTCAGAGCTGGATGAAAAAGATACACAGACTGATTAAATATTAGGGTAGTTTTCTCCTATCTACACGCAGCTACCAATTACTAAATTTATATTAAAGATAACTTTTATATCGTATGCTGTCAAGAGGTAGATGATAAATCTTCCCAAAATGGCAACATGGCGTATCTTCTTGTTGTGGCAAGTGACTCACGAATCGAAATACCAATGATAACTTAAATTTGTCGTTCATGTCATCTACCTGACTTTTTTCTGTGAATATAGTAACAGCAACCTCCTGATAACAACCAACAAGGGAAGCAGCAGAAAATCATCCATTTTGACAGGAAACACTTTACCGGTTTGGACCAGTTCAAAATGAATACACTTAAATTCTTGATAGTATCTTCTCCGTAATTTCGGTCGTCATTTCTGGTATGCCACCATTGTCTGATAAAAGGAGTGGCTTCTTCACACACATCAGCATACCAAGACTCTAACCCTTGGCTAAAATCAAGCTGCAGACAAAATTTTTTGCCTTTTTCAAAATCTTCTCTTGCTTGTTGTAGTCTTGACATTAACTGGTCACGAATTTCTTCACTTGATGTATTTACTAGAATGGCAAATTCATCTTTCCACCATTCCCTATTGAAATGTTTATCACTAACCTTAATTACTCTTTCATGCTTGATTTTGGTTCGAAATAGCAATAGTTTGTTTTGAATATCATGTGCAGTGTGATTGAAATCATCTAAACTATTTACATCAAACATTGCTAATGCATCATTCGCCAAACCACCAGTTATATCTATAATTTGTTCGCTGCTTTGTCCGCCGGTATAATACCCATTTTTGAACACTTCATGTAATAATCCGGGCTGTTCTTGGAAATGGTTCCATAGCATCATAGTCATTGCTGGGACATGATTGTTTCCCCTTATGTCCGCACCAATCGTCTGTTCCGTTGTATCCATATTTACAGCAGACTGTAAAAAAAAAAAAAAAAAAAAAAAAAAAAAAATTAAACAAAACACTGAATTTGTATTTCACATTCGGAGATTTCTTTAACTTTGTTTTTTTGAACGTGGTTATCTTCGGGGTTAGTCCCATACTCATTTGAAGTTTAAATTGTAATCGTGCTGTGGTGTTTTTTTATTTCTTAGTTCGTTTGAATTCTTTTTCTCTTCTGTGTAATTGTCTTCTGTCACTAGTGGATTTACATCTTTATTCCTACTTTTCTAACCTTTTATTATATGCTAATACGTTAACCTTTTCATGCTTATTTTATTTAAACATTTTGTGTTATTATTTTTACCTTTTTATGCTTATTTTATTTTAACCTTTTATTCTAATTTTTTACATCTTTTTATGCTTAATTTATTTATGTTTATCGACAAAATTCATTTTATATATGGGAATGTGTCAAAGCAACAACAACCTGACCATAGAGCAGACAACAGCAGAAGGCCACCAATGGGTCTTCAATGTAGCGAGGAACTCCCGCACCCGGAGGCGTCCTTCAGTATATGTATACTAGTACAGTGATAATGGACGTCATACTAAACTCCGAATTATACACAAGAAACTAAAATTAAAAATCATACAAGACTAACAAAGGCCAGAGGCTACTGACTTGGGACAGGCGCAAAATTGCGGCGGGTTTAAACATGTTTATGAGATCTCAACCCTCCCCTATACCTCTAGCCAATGTAGAAAGGTAAACGCAAAACAATACGCACATTAAAATTCAGTTCAAGAGAAGTCCGAGTCCGATGTCAAAAGATGTAACAAAAGAAAATACAATGTAGATAAAATGACAATAATACATAAATAACAACAGACTACTAGCAGTTAACTGACATGCCAGCTCTAGACCTCAATTAAACTGATTGAAAGATTATGTCTTCATCATATGAATATCAGGCGCAATCTCTCCCGTTAGGTGTTTAGTATCATACTATCATAAAATATATGAGAAGAAAATAACTCGTGTCATGCCAACAACTGTTTTTTTTAAATAATGGTGTTTAGTTCCGATGCAAAGACCCTATAAGTGAATCAATATTAAAGCCAAAATATGCAATCTTTAATGACCTGACAACAGTATCGTAACTATATCCCTTCTTAATAAGTCTGTTTAAAGGTTTTGTAAGCTTTTGAGCTGAATACTGACATTTGTGTGCTTTGTAAAGATGTAAAGAATATTACCATAAAAGATTGGATGTGAAATACCTGAACGTATACGATGTCTGCATGTGGAGTTATATTTACGAATTATTTCCTTATACCGATGATAAAATTTATTAAACATTTTGACTAGTTTGTGATATCGAAAACCCTGGTGTAATAATTTTTCAGTAATACATAAATTTCTCTCGCTAAAATCTAAAACATTGTTACATACACGAGCGAATCGTACAAGTTGAGATAAATAAACACCATAAGATGGTGACAAGGGAACGTCACCATTTAAAAAAAGGATAATTAACCATAGGAAATGAAAAATCATCTCTTTTATCATAAATTTGTGTATTAAGCTTCCCGTTAATGATATAGATATCAAGATCGAGGAAAGGGCAGTGGTCATTGATAGTATTAGCTTTATTTTGAGTAAGTTCAACAGGATAGATTTCTTTAGTATACATACTAAAGTCGTCATTAATAAGAGCCAATATATCATCCAAATATCTTAAAGTATTGTTAAATTTGTATCAAATGTTATTTCGATGGGTCTTTGCTAATTAAACTTTAAAAGTAATAATATCGCGTAAACATGATACATACATGCGAAATACAAATTTTGCATAATTAGGTCTTTCCACTTTTCTGTGGAAAGACCTATTGTTTTTCTTCTGATTATATTTTTTTTTCTTCCGCCTAATTTTGTTCTTTTTTTTTTATTTGTTTCGCAATATGTCGCTTAGATATTTGGTATATGATATCGAACAGTTTATGCGTTTTTCAAATTTACCCTGCGTAACCGAATACTTTTCTTTGTAGGAGTTATCTCCCCAAACACTGTTTTCCTTGTGTCCACGACTCCTTCGCAACCGTAAAAGATTACGACAAATTTATTTTACAAAATTGCTCGTTATATCCTTCGCATGATTTGTCCTATTTGATCGAAGCGATATGAACGCTCCATATGAGAGTTATTTCCCCTTATGCATTTGATATAAGTGATATGCATTTCTATCTTGTAAACCATAAGTGATAGAGACCTAGGATCTTTTGATTTGAGGTCCTTGGTCCAAAAAAAAATGAAAATTAGGTCAAGGTCAAAGGTCAAGGTCATATTCTAATTTTTGAATTTGGCTTGTTTCCACTTATTTCCAGAAACCGTATAAGATATCGACAAATTATCTTTTCTAAATTGATAGTTGCGACATGTCGTAACACGTAAATTTTGATTGCAAGGGTACGTTGAACATAAATGTGAGTTTTCTCCCCTCTTGTATTAAAAAATAAGCATATGGTGATATAACTGATTAACCAAATATAATTAAGACCTATGGTCTTTTGATTTGAGGTCCTTGGTTTATGACCCTGAAATTGATCTCAAGGTCATAGCTTAATTTGACGTTGTAGATTTTGACCTTTGCTTTTACCTCACATGTATACATGATAAAGCCATGAGACTTTTGGCAAAAGGTATCAAACCATTTAACCTTGAAAAAAACAACCGGAAGTGACCTTGTGTAAACCGGAAGTAGATATTTTTGGCACTTTATAAATATAAAAGTATATAGAACCAGATAGTTTTGGAATCAGTGTCAAGTAAATATTTAAATATTATCGAAAGTAACATTTTTCAAACCAGAAGTTACAAATCATCTCCCTTACTTAAAATAAAAGTAAAGAAACCATAAATTTTTTGAATCAGCGTACAATAAGCTATCATTTAACGATTGAAATGACATTTTAAACTTAATTTTACAACTTTCATATTAAAACACATTGTTTTTGGTGGAAAGACCTTCAATTGTTCTCTGAACAATTGGTTTTTAATTTTAATTTATAATTTGAAGAATGTGAATCTGTTATTGAGCTTTCAGTTAAAATTATATAAAAAGAATTTCAAAGTGAAAAGCAATTGTATAAAATCAGAAAAATATTCAATTTCTAAAATTATTCTACTTGGACAATAATTTTGGTTGTTTTCTGTAAAATTAGTGTTATATTCATCGGACTGATTTCCTTACTCCGATAAAATGAAAAATCCCGAGTTACATAGGTATTTGTAAAAATACGCACCAGTATTGTTTATATTTCAGACCTCTAAAGATAATTATTTGACGAAATGTAATATAATGATATAAGCTTACCAATGAATATTTCTGTAAATGCTTTCTGTTCCTCTTCTGTAACTATTGGGACATAACTTTGAGTACTTATAGTATCAAAATATGTCTATGTTATAAATGGCCTTCATGTTGTTTTTATATGGAGATTTAAATCTTGTGCGTATTTTATCAGTTAGTATTTTGAAATTTTCATCTCGTCTTTCATATGTTATCATTTCGAAATTGTTTGCTTTATTTGACCATAAGATAAGAAATAATCTAGGCTACTAATGATACATTCATTACATATTTATTGTTTTAATCAATTGATATAAAATTTCTCTGAATAGGTTAAAAGTGTGCAATTCGCATACTGGTGAAATTAATAATTTAAATCAAATACTCTAGGTACATTAAACTATTCTTTTACTATTTTAGCTTAAAAATAGTGTGCCATTATTAAGGATAATTAATTCTTATTACAACTAAAATTAAAATATTTTTTTTTCTTTTACAATGATGAAAATTTATCTTGCAAATCAAGAAAACATCAATTTTTGAATGATTAAAAAATAAGCTTATCCAACCCACAGCTACACAATTTCAAGCAAACATATACAAATAAAAGCTTTTTATAAGTAAGAAACAAGGAAAACTTCCTAACTTTTGCAAAGACGACATTTTTTTCCCCTTTCATGTCAAGATTTTAAAATTTGTATTACTAGAACACACCCGTGACATCGCTGGTCCGTGACTAAATTAAAGTATATAACTATGTGTAAGCCTTATTTTCGCCTGGATATCTAATATTGATAAAGTCATGCTGATTATAAGATGCACAGTTTTCTATCTATTTGAAACCTTCGACCTGGAACTACAAATGTAATCAATTATTGGTAATTTTAATTATTTGAAAAACAAAAGGGCCTGGAATGGAGTATTTTTTTTTATCAACAGTATTGTCCAATATTAGTTATAAATAAAGTTGAGTTCTTTGATTCGCTGTTTTGCGTCATGCCGGCTAAAAAATTGGAAACTGTACCTATAGGCCTTATTTTAAGTCTAGATTTTTAGTATTCGTATCGTCATCTTTTAAAGTCATACTGATTAAAATACTACAGTAGGAAACAATGTGACAATGATAGAATTTAGTAGTGTCAACCCCGTGATTATGACCCGTGTATATAACAAATCCTAAATACACCGTTTGGTGGTGCGCCTGTCAGATGCGGAACGTACAGATAAAGTATATAGGTAACAGGTAAATATACTATTGGTTTTGGAATCGGATTTTGTATTATTTTTGTGGAAAACGAAAGGGTCGTGAGTGATTTAATTTTTAATCAACCCCATTGTCCTATATAAGGTATATATGCTATATTTGAGTTTGACTGTCCCTTTGGTATCTTTCGTCCCTCTTTTGAATTCTTTGATATGTCGTTTTTTACCCATGACGGCTAACAAATTGGACCTCGTTATTTTAGTATTATAGATATTTGACATAATGCATTCAATGACTAGACACTACTATTTCCAGCGTCCAACTTCTGGTGCTAAATACACTGTAATGCAAAAGATCGTAAAATCAACGAACAAATCCTCATTTGCGGACGCGAAAAACGAAAATCTTTTCGTTCACGATTTCATTTACATTTCATTTCATAGCGAAGTAACAAATATTTCATGCACATATAAAACGGTAATAATTCAAACAACTGAATCAGTTTTAAAACTTTATTAACACATTACCATTCATCTCTATGTATGAATGACTAATTTCCCCTTTCTATACAACAACAAGGAGAAACCATATGATTACCAATGAAACTTGTGTTCACCAAAGATCATATGTAGGTGGATATCAGCAATTATAGGCAAACGTACAGCTTTCAATGATTAAAAACTATTTCAGAAGAAAAGGCCTTATTCATAACAATACATTTAACGAAAAATAAATATTTCCAATTGCATCCACCGAAGTAAAGATTCTGTACTTGGGACAGGTACATATAGATTGTGATAGGGTTGAGCATGTTTGAAAGTGCCAACCCTCTCCTTAACCTTGGACATTGATCTATAAGTACAATAAGAAAACAAACTATAAAAAAACAGTTAAATAGAGGCTCTAAAGAGCCTGTATTGTTCACCTGGGTATATGTGCATATTCCAAAAAGAACCCTCTCCAACATTGTAGACAAAAATAGAATCCATGGCAAAAAGCTTTCTGCTAAACTATTTCGGCAAAATTTTATTTGTTAGTAGATCTTAACCTGCTGATACTTTTTCTGGTTACCATCAGTAATTTTTAACAGTAAAATGTAAAATAATTATAATTTTCTATCAAACATGGCAAAACGCAAAAACGAGGTTTAAATTGTCTTTAAAGGGCAATAAATCCAGTAAGGAGTCTTCTGACTTTTTCCTTCATATTGTTTCGTTGTAAATTTTGCTTTGCTGGTCAGTTTTTTTCTAAGTTTTTATCTGTCTTTTATAATTTTAAGATATAAGAGAAAAAAACAAACAATGTAAAAGTCATCACCAAAGGGCAATAACTCTAATAAGGAATCAATTGACGATTTCGACCATGTTGACCAATTTAGCGGGCCAAAATAAAAAAAAAAGAGTAATTTGTTATTTACTAGTACTCCAATAAGAAGTCACCTGGTAGTTTAACAATATCCTTTAACTCTACTTTCCGCTATATAGATGATGTTCTTTCACTAAACAATTCAAAATTTGGTGACTATGTGGAACGCATCTATCCAATCGAACTAGAGATAAAGGATACTACAGATACAGTTAAGTCGGCTTCATATCTTGACTTACATCTAGAAATTGACAATGAGGGTCGGTTGAAAACAAAACTTTACGACAAAAGAGATGATTTCAGCTTTCCAATTGTGAACTTTCCATTTCTAAGTACCAACATTCCAGCAGCACCTGCATACGGGGTATATATCTCCCAATTGATACGATATTCCCGTGCTTGCATTTCCTATCATGATTTTCTTGATAGAGGTTTGCTGCTCACAAGGAAGCTATTAAACCAATAGTTCCAAATGGTGAAGTTGAAATCATCCCTTCGTAAATTTTACGGACGCCATCACGAGTTGGTTGACCGTTATGGAATAACCGTTTCACAAATGATATCGGATATATTCCTTACGTCGTAACTACAATCCCCTTCCCTTTCATGAATATGACCTACCGAATTAGACTATTTACCGGATTTGTAATCACATAAGCAACACGACGGGTGCCACATGTGGAGCAGGATCTGCTTACCCTTCCGGAGCACCTGAGATCACCCCTAGTTTTTGGTGGGGTTCGTGTTGTTTATTCTTTAGTTTTCTATGTTGTGTCGTGTGTACTATTGTTTTTCTGTTTGTCTTTTTCATTTTTAGCCATGGCGTTGTCAGTTTGTTTTAGATTTATGAGTTTGACTGTCCCTTTGGTATCTTTCGTCCCTCTTTTAGACATGTATAGACAATTGGTATAGCTGAACAATCTGAACATTTTTGCTCATGTCAGATTTCCTTTCTTTATAATGGTTTTCAGAATATTAGACAAAACTTGCATTTTATCACCTATGTTCTATGGTTAGCCTTGCATGCCATCTTGGTTGTCAGGCGGTGTCGTCGGACACATTTCTTTTAAAACTTGATTCCCCAATGATGATTGTCGCCAAGTGTGATTACATTATGCAAAGTAGTTTCAGAGGAGAAGATTGTTTTGTTTAAGATTAATGGTTAAAATTTCTTGAAAACTAAAGAAATAACCGGAACTTCCAAGCTTGTTTAAGTTATGTACATTTTCTAATTGAGTAGTCAGACTTATTAAAGACGACCACAGAACCCAAGGCTCTAGACTTGTGGGGTGATTTAAAATGCGTGCCGATGAATTTCCTTTTTGTTTTTAATGATACACATGTTGCATGTATATGTGTTGCCATCTAGGAATGCATGTGTAAAGTACGCCAACTTCTTTAAGATACAAGCTTTACATACAATACAATACAATGACATTTGTAATATAAAATTGATAGACGTGTTACATATTTGTTTATCGTTCATTTTTTATACATGAATGATGCCGTTCGTTTTCTCGTATAAATTGTTTTACATTTGTCATTTCGGAGCCTTTTATAGCGGATTATGCGGTATATGCTTTGCACAATGTTGAAGGCCGTACGGTGACCTATAATTGTTAATACCTGTGTCATTTGGTCTATTGTGGAGAGTTGTCTTATTGGCAGTCATACCATCTTCTTTTTTTATATTAACTGGAATCAACACTGAAAAGTTTGAATGGTTGCCTTTCAAAATTTGTTGATCATTAAAAAGTGAGTGTCCCTTATAGAAGTGAAGCTCCCATATATGTACGCATCTTTAACCAGGTTCCGTAGAACAGTTATACGATATCACGTCGCCTATATAGGAGAATATTCTACGAATCATTTCATATTCGCAACAACTACTTGAATATAAAGCTAACATAAAAACATTACAACATGCTTATTCTGAGAACGCATAGACGGATTTTGAGTTACCGCCAATATTTCACATCACAAACATAAGGCTTCAACATTATGACTGTTTTAAACATTGACATTTTATTTACATGTTCCTATCTAAACATAATGTAAGAACTTATGCACAAGTTATAACAATATAAACTAATATACCATAAACTGTATACTAGTAACCAATACATATATATTGCATCGTATTGTTTTGAATCGACCATTGTATATAACAAATGTTTCAATTTTCATACTGCGATCCTTCAAACAATAGTTAATACATCTCTACGTTTCATTTATGAAACAAGTGCCAATTTTTTGATTGGTGGCATTTGTGTAAGTAACACGAATAGCACAGTCAATTGTAACACAAAAATGTACTCCAAATGTCTTCCGGAACCAATGTCAGTCATTTGGTCTGTGATTTTCCACACAGTTATCTGACTGATAATCTATCATTGGTGAAGATTCATCCTGCCACTGAACGTGTCCATTTGTTTTGTGGTTTTCATTTGCATCATTTTGAATACGTGTCAGAGGTTTCAGTTCATGGTTTGATGTTTTTCGTTCTGTCTCTGAATTTGAACTTGACACTATAGACCCACGTCCACGTGATACGTATGAGGTCACTGTATCTCGATGGCTTCGAATTAACTCACCTCCATGTGATAATCTGAACCGCTTCCAGGTTTTTGCAATTTCTGTTTGAACCTGAAAGACAAAAAAAAAGTCACCTTCACATCAAAGAGTTTATTCATTATGTACAACAATACTTGGTAAATACATCAAACTATTAAGCTTTTTGACAATTGGTTCTTTGCTATTCAGATTAAATTATATTTTAGATAATTTCACGGAATTGACCGTTATTGAATAGCTAATTGAGAGAAGACCATATATAAAATTTAATTTTTGTTAAGGAATATCCGTTTTCACAGATGAAAGCGGAAATGTTTTTAAAATCTTAACTAAAATCCCGAATGTGACCTACCAAATTAGACTTATGACCGAGTGTGTACTAACACAAGCAACCAAAAGGATACCAAATGTGGAGAGGATCTGCTTACCCTTCCGGAGCACATGAGATTACCGCCAGGTTTTGGTGGGGTTCATGATGCTAAGTCTGTTTTTTCATGTTGTGTTTTGATTACTTATGTTTGTCTACGTTTTTTTTTAATCATATCGTTTTCAGTTATTTTCGACTTAAATTAAAGTTTGAATGTCCATCTGGGATTACTTGCCTTTATTTGGTGGCAGAGATACACGTGTCATTATGACATCAGAGAATTAGAAAGTCATGTTTTGAACGGATAATTGATTTTGATTACTGTCTCCTTGGTAATTATATTGTAACTTGATATATTCAGTATACACAATATGAAAAAATTACGCCTAAAGATTGTATAACAACACTAGAAAGAATATTAAGGTGGTATGGGTGTCTTTCATCATCCTGGATTGTAAAAAAAAGAGAATCTACGGTCTAGATTTTCAAATAAGTTAGCAAAATTTAATGCAGTAATGCAGATAACTGATGTGAATTTGCATTTAAAAGATAAAATTTATAAGATTATAGCTTATAAATATTAAAAAATTTATAAATGTACATTATTTTTTTCTTGATTTTTAATGTTTTAAAATTGGCATTTTAATGGGAGATAACTCTGAAATAGTGCATTTTCTGATGGAACCTACATGGAATTTTGCTATTTTGTATTTTAGCTAAAAAAAAACCCAGACGGTTACCCTATCTTTTCTTTCGACATTCTAAAAGCATTTTCCAAAAGCTATCTTCTCGTATTTTATTTTACAGTTCTATTATTTAGTTTAGCTTCTAATCAAATAATGATGTTTTTACTGTATAATCCAACCAAAATGTGTCATTTTGTCACAACCTGTAGCTTGAAAAAATGCGCGGTGACCTATCATTTTTTATTTTATTTTTGAACATATATCAATAAATACTACGTTTTAACAAAGTTTTAATTTAGACTCCCATACCACCTTAAATAATAAAAATACAAAAATATAAAAAAAACCTGCATGTAGTTATCAAATTGCCATATTTGATAAAGAGTGAACGGGAAAACATGTAAGATCATGGCAGATAGATTGGATTTTAAACACCTAACACGGTCACAGACATTGGTGAGACGGAAATTTAAGCTGTCCAGCATACACATAACTAATTCATAGTTCATTTTATCAGTTGCCAAATATTACATTGCGCCTGAAACATTATTTATCATTAGAAAGCCTAATCGACATTGAAACTGGATATCGAAAAAAGATATTTCGTTCTGTAAACTTTAGAGTTATATGAATACAGCAACACCAAAAGATAGTAAAATATAAACGCCTTCAAGGGAAATATCAAACCGCATGGTATACTTAAAAAAGTGTAAAAAGAAATCAGAAGATGTTGTATGAGTGCCAATGAGACAACTTTCCATCCAAATCGCAATCTGTAAAAAGTAAACAATTGTGGGTCACAGTAAAGCCTCAACAGTGAGCCTTGTCCAAAAAATAACAATTAAATCGGGAAAACCAACGGTCTTATCTATATAAAAAACACGAAACGAGTAACACTTATGAACCACATCAACAAACGACAACCACTGAACAACAGCTAGGCCATATACACTGGTGTGCATGAAAAATAAAAACGACTACAAGGGAGGAACTATGCTGTTCACTCATCATAGTTATGTATGCTTACATTCACCTGTAGATCCTTTATTTTAGATGCTAGTTATTTCAGTTTTTAATTATGCTTGATTCCTGGAATTAACTTTCAAATACGCTGTTAGTAAATCGTACCATACCTCGTGTATTTTTACACCCCTAAATATGTATACTTTATCATCTACAGCTGGTAGAATACAAATGACTCTTCTCGATGGCCTCATCTGAAGTCTATGTAAAGAGCAATTAGGACAGGCAAACTTCGTGTTTTATTACGTATTATCCTTTAAACAATACATATTTATATTGAAATATCCTAAAGAAATCAAAACTTACATCTCCATTGAGGAAACAAAATAATAACGCTACAACAAAACCCTGAAAATAGATAAATAAATAAATTATTGGTATGTATAACACCAATAACTAGTAAAACATTATGAACTGTATGTGTTTATTCTTTCCTCTTCAGAATTATGCGCCTTTTTTATATTAAAAGTTTTATCATAGTATATGTTGTAAAATATTCATAACAGCTTTTTTTCTTTGTAAAACTAGCACAAATTGTTTAATACGCCAATAAATAAACTCATCATAGATACCAGGATTGCAATTTTATCTTTGCGCTAGACGCGCGTTTCGTCTAGAAAAGACTCACCAGTGACGCTTTAATCGAACACTGTTAAAGGCCAAATAATGTACGAAGTTGAAGAGCATTGGGGACCTAAAATGATAATTCCTAAAAGTTTAGCCAAATACAGCTAAGTTAATCTATTCCTGAGATGCTGAGGTAGAAAAGCTTTAGTATTTCAAAAATATAAAGTATTGTAAACAAATTAATTTATACGATTAATTAATTTGGTGTTATTGTAATTGAGTTCTTATAACACGTGGTTGGTTCTAGGCTTCTTCGTTTTTATGATTTCAGAAAGAAAGCATTTACTTATTAAATTGTCAAATATGGTGACGAGTGAGCAGGATAATATATAAGATCACAAATTGAAGGTTAAACACTCACAGTAATTAATGTTAAGCAAAGTTAAATTGTCCAGCATACAAATAATCAAAATAGAATATCAACTTACTTGAATAGAATTAAAGAACATTTCAAAATATAACTTAACAAGTTCTGCTTCTTTGCTGACGTTATCTGGAAGTCCTATGAACACAATGTAATGTACTCCAAATAAAGGTATCAATACCATTGTTGATTTTGCTAGTCTCCTGAAAGATCAGAACTAAAGTTTGAACCAGTACATGATAGCAAGACATTTAAACCTTTGAAAACATCGTGCATCTAAAAGAAACCGGACCTTTTAACGTGCATCACCGCTTTACATGATTTACTGAACTGGATTCCTGTCAGAAAATTGTATTCTTGATATAGGCAGATCCAGTGTTAATACTAAGAAGGTGCAAACTATCTTGTCAAATATTCATAATTGTTCGGTTTTCGTTTTCTATTATAATGACAATATTGTATTATTAAAATGCTACATAAGTACACTAACACTGACGATAATACACAAGATAGAAGCATTTTTATAACTACTGATATAAGTTGTCACTAAATGTTATTGCAATACGCTTGCCTGAACTAATTTCAGAAGATATTTGGATGCATTGCCACACAATAACAGGCAAAACCTGTAAAATAAGGGATTGCACAAATCAAACCAACAGAGAAATAAGAAATAAATTTATTCTTTGCTGTATTCACGAAGACATCTATCAGTTTGAAGTGAAAGGCTACATTGAAATAAAATGCTGTTCAACATTTGTTTGTCATAAACTGCAAATAAACAAATTAGGAAAGATATGGTTCCCTGAGTGGACACCTGTTTCATATATCAAAAATGACAGACGAGACACAATACAATATATTTTCTAATTACTGGTGTTCAAATCAAAAGAAAACTAAAATTATTTTGATAGACAAATGCACTAAAATAACAGAATCAAATAAAAACAAAACAAATTCATCTTATAATATTAAAGGTGATTGTTTTTGCTATAAACGATTAGCAATTTCCAACAGTTTAACGCTCACTGGATTGTTTTCAACAATCAATGCTTTTTCAATTTCTAAACCAAACTTTAATGTATAAACAAAGGCAACAGTAGTATACCGATGTTCAAAACTCATAAATCGATAGAAAAAAAAGCAAACAAATCCGGGTCACAAACCAAAACCGAGGAAACGCATGAAATATAAGAGGAGGATGACGACACAATATATAATGGTCGTTTTCACTAAAATAAAAAAAAAAATAAAAAACTTTTTAGAACAAAGACACGGAAAACAAATTTAACTTATCATATAAAAGGTTTATTTGGAAGCTTAATGTACCTAAAGTAGAAACAAATCAGTAGAAATCTACTAAAATATATATATACATCAAATGAAAATATCAAATTATTAAGCAGTGGATTATTCATTTATTCACTACCGCTTTTCATATGGCCTGCAAACATGCGCTATTTTAGTGTGCCATGAAAAGACTTTGTTGACAATTGTCCATGATACAGAACAAAACGAATTATAGCTGTAACATGAGATTTGATGTCAACATCTACCACTTCTTTATAAATGTCGATATGATAAACCAATATCATTGGTTCATTCTGGCGGAGAAGTATCTTTTAAATCATTTATTGAAACCTAAAACTCAGTTAACTACTGTTGCCTAAATTCATTTATTGCGATACAATGTACGTAAAAGCTTCGTGAAACAACTCAAAATAGAATAAATTCAAAATGTAACTGTTCATGAAAAAAAAAAGAAAATACCATGGCCTTTCGTAAGAAATGAAAACAAAGTCCCCAAATATAACAAATTTCAAAATTTACAAGTTCGATAATCAATCAAAACAATATACAAAAATGTGTTTTAATAAACACAGAGAAGAACTTTTCGACACATGTTCATTCCTTGTACACACAATGATACAGAATCATGTTTCTGTATCCGTATTTGTTTTTTTAAACATTTATCAATATTGCTTTGAGCATTGTTGACTTTTGCTGTGAGATAACTACCAAGAAAATAAAAAAATATTACAATGCAGTAAAATAAATAATAGCAAAATCACACAAAAGCAGGAGTTTGACATATAGTGCTCTGCAGTCTGTAGGATGTGTTAAGTAAGCATTGGACATGTTAGTCATTTGGTAAAATAAAACGACATCATTGTGAACAAACATTATATTAAATTTCATGAACTATATACAATACAATGATTTAAAAGTTGTAGCCCATTGATATAATATTTCAAATATTATTACATATTTGTTTAGTGTTAAGATGTCGTTTTATGTTATTTACAAACCATTTGTTAATTTGTTTTGAATAATACCTGAAAGACAATTTAACAAGTTAAAACTCAATTGCGTGTCTTGGCGTGTGCATAGTACCAAGCTTTACCGCTTCTTTTAGCAACACAAAATAAATATAAAATAAAAAGAAACTTCAGAGGTTTAAAGAAAAAACTCATCATGCGTTGAGTAGTGTTATAAGTTTAGTTTTATAAGAAGTAGTTAATAATCTCATATGCGGTATGTTGTTGTGCAAGGACATTTCGGGAAAATGTTAGATTTTATATATAATGCAGATAATGTATATCTTAAATTAAATTCCGAGAAAATTGACCAATTACTGTTACTATTATCTGTTATTTCATTGAAAATATGCAACTACTATTTTTTGAAATTCTATGAAAATTAATATAGTACCGACTATAACTGATGTACATACATGTAATTAATGAGGACAATCTGATTATGAATAGCATGTCTATACTGGCTAAAAGAGTATTGTTCTACTTACCTATACCTGAATTTCTTTGTTTCAAACGAATTGAATGCTGTCAACTTTGTATATAACACCCGTATAGTGTTCAAAAAGATAATGAAGTTAACCTGCAAGAAAAACAGTTAAAGATACTTTAAGTAGCCTTGATAGACACTATAGCAATTACAATCTGTCTTTTTCATTTTTAACCATGGGGTTGTCAGTTAATTTTCAATCTATGCGATTGACTGTCCTTCTGGTATCTTTCGCACCTCTTTTACAGTAGTTATTTATAATTTGTAATTCAGTTTATCTTGGGTTAAAATAAAGCAAAGTTGTCGAAGTGACAAGTTGCTATCAAAGGTACCAGGATTATAATTTAGTACGTCAGACGCGCGTTTCGCCTACATAAGACTCATCAGTGACGCTCATATCAAAATTCAAAATATTTATAAAGCCAAACAAGTACAAAGTTGAAGCTTGCTACGTTTTGACCCCTAAATGCTCTACAACTTTGAATATTATTCAGCTTTTTAAAACTTTAATGTTCGAGCGTCACTGGTAAGTATGTTGTAAACGAAACACGCGTCTGACGTAAAAAAAAAAGCTTGTAATTTCTGATAAGTTTATTCAAACGTTACAAATAATCCTTAGTTCGCAAATAAGTATAAATATCACCATAAAAGTAAATGCTTACAGCAACCGATAACACAATTGGTCCTCTCATTATCCAGAAATATCCAGAATTATTATGAGTATTCCAACATCTGCAACAAGATGTAATTTCATATTTACATTTACGAACATACGTGAAATGAATATCAAACTATGTTATAAAATGCAATAGAAGGATTTTTCAATTATCCACTACCATAACATAATTAAAGTATAAAAGGCTAAAAAGCTATAAAAAAACACAGCAAAAGTATTGATTATTTTTCGGGAGGCAACAATTGTAAAGCTGCCCCTAGACAATTTACGACAAGTATTTGGTAGTGATAACGTGAGAATGCATTTAAGAGAATATTCTGCCATTAGCATTTTCAAAATCTTTTAAAAAGCGTCCCTATTTGCCTTGTTATTGAGTGTTTTTTCTTAATTAGTTTTCAACGACGATATATGTTATACAATTGTTGAAAAATAAGTTTTTGATACATAAAAGTAAACGATGTGAACTTAAAAGAACAGATTCCGTAGAACTGTTTTATATTTATCATTTCGGAGCGTTTTATAGCTGTCTGTATGCGGTATGGACTGGTTTATTGTTATAGGCGGTACGGTGACCTATATTTATTATTTCCTATGTCATTTGGTCTCTTGTGGAGAGTTGTCTCGTTGTCTCGTTGACCATCATACCACGTTTCCTTTTTTTATATTCATGTGGGGTAATGTTAATCTTAATTGACGGTATCTTTCACTTGGTAACATTATTTATCAGTAAATATGTTTACTTACAATGTATTTTCGTAAATAGCACGAACTATAACCCAAGGTCCCACAAATACTATAGGTGAAGCTGTGAAAAAAATAAAATATGAAAACTTCATTCCTATATGAAATTCTAAAACCTTTGATAACTATTCTATAACATCCATCTGATATCTTCTTATAAATAATATGAATTTCAGATATTATCAAAACACACGGTCCATAAAAACATGCTTTACTAACAAAAGGATATTTATGTTACACTGTTAGCTTTTGTGATAGCTACCGTACACCCTTCAATCAGATTTGTTCTAATGAAATACTGGAATGTTGAAATTCTTTTGTTTTAATAGCACTACTCTCTAAACAAGAATGAGAAATGTATTTTATTTGGTATTTGTTATGTAAATCGAGCTATCAGAATTTGTTTTTGTGTATAATGCACGAACATACCGATATGCTGCTGAATGTAAACCTACCTACATCGTCATCGTGTCGTATCGTTTAAAATATTTGACTATAACCAGATTCAATCAAATTAAATCGAAGTTATAAATGCATGTATAAAAGTCTCTTGAGGCAAAGACAAGCCTAATTCATAATACATTTCGTAATGTGTTTTGTACCGTTAAAAGCTGTAACGAGTAAATGAACTAAAAACTAATTCACAATCCCTCAACACAATATAATACTAGTAAACGAATTTTTTTTTCTTTTTGTATTGGAATACCAAATCATGAAATGATATTATGAATGTAAGAAGAAACAACCTGGACATTAAAGACAAATTCGAAAGAGGAGCAATAAGGTGACGGAAAACTCGAATGTAAAGTCGAATCATTTTTCAAATGAATTTTCTACTCAAACCGGTACTAGGGTCATCTTAAAATTGCATTGAAGTGCGAGTTTTGTTGCTCTATGCTTTTACTTTTAAGTGACAAATGAGGACAAAATGCACGATTTCGTACCAACATAATTATGTATTTATATTTAATTTGATACAGAAAGGAAAGCAAACATATTACTATTAAAATTTAAATTCACAGTATTATAATTACCCCATCCAAAGAGAATGAACCATTTAATTCCACTTTTCTCCGAGAACACAGCTACGGTAATTAACATATTCAAATATAATCCTTCTACTAGAATCCAAATGTAATTCGTTGCCAGTATATAGTGAAACACAGTAAAGAATAGTTTGCACTGCCAATGCTGGAATAAGATAATTTCTTTTTGAAAAAACACGTCGAAAAATTTGTTTTTGCGATAATCATTTTTTTCATTAGAGCTTTCCATTAAAAAGTTCTGAAGAAATATATTCAAAAAAATGTTTCGGACATGCCATGGACCAAATTTATAAAATTTTACTTTTCATTGTTACAATTATTCCTTGTTGATGTACATTCTCCACTGATATAAATTATACACTTTTCTTGATGTTTAGTTGAAGACACAGTCAAGTTCTTACTGGAGATCTTGAAACTGGGGGAACGGGTATGAAATTTGCCACAGGAAAAAAACACATTTTCACTAAAAGACATTTTTTTATATTATATAATAGTAAGTTATCTCTGAATCCCCAGAAAGAACTACTACCGGGATTCATCAATATAATGTTTCCTCTTCTAACTACTTCAAATTAATGTCATTGTATTTCCTGACGTTTGACTTATTTAAGAAGACTTATTACAGATATTCAATTGTCCAGTGACCAAACCAGAGTAGTCATGCTATCTATAATTTAACCGATTGTGTCCTTGTAACTATGTGTATTCCCATTGCGGTTGATGCACACATATCAAGAGACACTTACCCTGTTGACGCACCTGGTCTCGCTCGATTTGAAGTTCGAGCAATTCTCTTAGTTTTTGTTTGTTAACTAAATTTGTCTTTTCCTAATCGAATTACGAGACTTGAGTGTCGATAAACTACTGTGGCTTTCATACAGTAATATAGATTATACCATACAGAACGTAACCCAAAGTCACCTTGCAATAATAGTAACGGTATTCTCACTTCATGTAACATTGTTATACTTTATTCTTGTAAATTTTCATTATTAAATATAAATAATAGTAACGGTTGACTTCACATTAAGTCAATAATTGTACAGTTACTGTATTGTAAAAGTGCGAATATGGTCCGAATTAAGTGACGCCATCAGTGGTAAAAATATTTAAAAGAGGTTTTTGTCAAGCGTTTTTAAAAATAAAACAGACATGCCATACATATTGTTTGAATAATGTTTCTCGTAGAATAAATATTTCATTAGCAAGCTCGCGTATTGTATTTATCTACTCTGTACAATATTTACTACTATTCAGGCAATAACAGTAGCTAGTAAGTGTTTCTAGTTCTTTTATTATGTCGATTATATACTAGTAGTTGTTTTTCCTGTTGGAATGGTTTAACACAAGTCATTTCTGGATGCTTTTAAAGCTTGTTGTTCGATTTGATCCAATGCGCCTTGTTCAATGCTCCACTTTGAACTATAATGGTTTACTTTTTACAGATTGTGACTCGGAAGGAGGTTTGTCTCATTAACACTCATACCAATATCTCCTTATATCTAACAACCTTATGAAATAAGCAGAAGTGTCCAATATACTCACCGTTCCTTCCATTATAAATTGTAATTTACCATTAACTTCTTTAACGTCACTGGCAAAAGCAGCACTATTTACCAAAAGGTTTTCTTTCATAAATGATATTGATGCTCGCAAGATAAATGATATGAAAAGATTGATGTGAACTGTATTCCGTGGACATCTCAAACGCCTGAAATACAAACGAAATGTTTAATGAAAGCGTGTCTGCAACAGGATCATTCAATATTAAAATAAAACCATTTTGTTGAAGTGAAGTAATTCTTTAAATTGAGTGGAATTTCTACCGATGTTTTTTCGTCTTCGTTTTTGACAAGGGAATCAAACAGAAACATGAATAAAAATTTTTTTTTCGAATAAACTCATCATAAAAACTAGGAACATGTTTTTTTTTACCAGACGTTCATTTTGTCTGCAAAAGACTCAACAGTGACGCTCGAACAAAATACATTTAAGAAAAGAAAATAAAGTACGAAGCTGAAGAGCATTGGGGGTCTAAATTTCTGAAAGGTTTGCAAAAATACGACTTAGGTAATTTATTTCTTGGGTAGAAATGCCTTATTTTGAACTGAGGATAAAAAAACATTTAATGCATTTGGGGACGCTATAGCTGAATGAATATGAATACATCGACGTACATGTTTCGTGATTGTCAATGGAATAGTGAGTGGTTTTTTTTATGATACGACCATACAATTTAGTATATACGTATATGTGATGTACTGTGTGATTCATACCTCTGTTCATTCATATTAGATTACCGACAAATATATGATTTAAACTTTGGCTTTATTATAAATGCAACCTTTTATTGTCGACAAATGGAACTGTTATCTTCTTCTCTAAAGATTAGGTTATTGTCAATATATAATAATTTAATATCTTAATTTTAATTCTATCAGTATGACTTGCGTAAATGTATCATTCCACATAAAAGCAGGGATAATGGACGTATTATTCCTTAATTGATTTAAATCGATTCCAATTGTCAAAAGTAAAAATATGACATTACTGCAGCTGTTTGACGTGTTTATGTTGTTAATACTGTTTTCAGTCTTTACCAGTCTATGTCCTTTTGATAATAATCAGGTGGCAGGTTGTACGTCATATGTCAGGAGTGCAGATGATTTTTTTGTTTTAATTGTTATACAGAAATAGTGAAGCTACTTCAACAGGCATTTAATTTATTTAAGCATTTTGTTCAATGACAGAATTTATGACAATTCATAAAATGACAAACATTGACAGGCATTATAATAAATATTATTATAATGTCACTTTGTAAAATGCCTAAAAAATTAGATTGTATATAAAAAGCTGGAATCGTTCAGACATTTTCTAAAAAGGCATCTAAGATACCGGCATTTTATACATAAAAAAAATGAAAAGCTTATAAACGACAAAAGCAGCGTTAAGTTACAAAAGTAGTAATCATCATGATAATCTCAATATGTTACAAGTATTTTCTAAAGAGCATTTTGTAAAATGCCTGAAAACTCAAGGTATTTTCTCAAATGCCTTAGTTGTTATGCATTAAAAATGCATAAATTAAAAAAAAATGCGTTTCATTATCGATGACTTTATTCAATACAACTAAACAAACGTTCACTTTTAGCATGAGTTTTTATCAAATTTTGGGTAATCAATGCTCTTAAATTTCGTATTTTATATACATGTAGCTTCTTAATCTTTTTAAATCTATCACCATTGAGTATTTGGTAGACGAAACACGCGTCTTGCGTACAAAATAATAAACCTGGTATAAGTTTTTTTATTATACAGGCGTCTTCTTGTGTAGAAAATGATGGATTGAACCTGGTGTTATAGCTAGCTAAACCTCTAATTTATATGACAGTCGCATCAAATTCTATTATATTGACAACGATGCGTGAACAAAAAACCCCAGACACAATAGGTAAAATTGTCAAATAAAGGAAACAGTAGTATACCGCTGTGTGAAATTCATAAATCGATTGAGAAAAAAAAAATCCGGGTTACAAACTAAAATTGAGGGAAACACATCAAATATAAGAGGAGAACTACGACTCAACGACACACAACATTAAAATGTCACAGACACGGAAACAAACTATAATATCACAATGGCCATTTTCCTGACTTGGTACAGGACATGTTAAAAAATGGTGGGTTGAACCTAATTTTGTGGCATGCCAAACCTCCCGCTTTTATGGCAATGTTAAATGTATAACATTAAAATGACAACATTACACGATAGGACTATAATACAAATTAATGGGAGAAAATATAGCACAGAGCAACACACAAATAATAGCTAACAAAAAGTGCCAGGTTGAAAATTTAAATACTCAAATTTAAATCTCCGCTTTAACAATTCTGTCAAAAATAGGGATACAGCAGTCATCATTGTGTTATCATCTTAATCACTATAAAACAAACAAATGTAACAAAGAAGCACAAAAAGGCATACAACAAATTTAACTATTTATCTATGTAAAATCAACCCATAAAGGATTGCAATATTTTAAGTACTAGGGTCTATAAATTATGGGCGAATTATTATTACTTAATACAAGTCTTATCAAAAGTTCAAACATAAAGAAACATGAACATTATTGTTAAAACCAATTTAAGTACTAGAACATCAGATCAAGCATAAATGTACCCGTCAACCGATCGACTACGTATTTACACTTTGGTAGTTTGATCTAATTTGTTGTCAACACAAGGTCAGCGCATGATGACGCACTTATTTCCAAAAACGTAGCAGCAAATGATATCTATCGTATGCAGTATAAAATAACAAAAATACCGAACTCTGAGGAAAACTCTTACCGGAAAGTACGTGGTCAAATGGCAAAAAATGGTATAAGCGCTACTGTCATGATATGTTTTTTACCTGAATGCAATCATCAGCGTTGTGGCTAACACAAGTGACACTAAGGAAATTCCATAACCTATGTTAAACACCAGTCGGATGTAGGGCATATGTTTCTGTAAAATAAAGTGACATTTCCAAGGGTAACAATGTTATATACACAAGTAAAAGTACAACTAAATCAACATGAACACACGAAGACGCCAACATAATTTCAATAAAACTGAAAACAAACAACACATGTTCACATAATTGAAACATTATACGATTTATATATATGATTTCGTTCGCCTCTCAGTACGCTTCTTATCAAATCAATCGATACCCGTTTACGACAATTAATGATGTTTCAGTAATGTTTCAGGCCAAAATATTTGAAAACCTGGACCTAAACGACACGTTGAAGAGTTGAAAAGTCATCTCAAGACATAAAACATGTTGATAATAAAAGATTCTTTTTGTGTTCACAATAGTGGACGTTTATGTACATGAATAGTGTTGTTAAAATTATGTAAGTACATTAGACATACCTGCAGGTAAAATATTGTCTAACAGTAATACGATGACTATTCGAAATGTCTACCCTTTGGGGAAAATATTCAACAAAACGTTCATCACAAAGAACAGTATGTAAAGATATGCATTTCAAACGCAGCACTTCTAACAGTTAGAGAAAACAATGGTGGGTAATTCACCACAAGCATTGAACACAATATATTAGCACAATTTCAATTATATCGGATTCTTTGAAATATAATTAAATTACGATATCCTATCAATAAAAAATATTTATAATTTCAAAACTTGTGTTTCTTTTAAAGAGAATTAAACAAGAACAAAGAATGACATTTCGCTACGTCATGTTTGTCTTAAACTGATAAAGAATACAATAGCAAAGTGTTAAAAGCAATTTGAAGGAATTCTGTTATCGTCAATTCATATATATCAATTTAAATCTCAGTTTTTACAATTCTGTCAAAATCAATAAATTACTGTATCTTTGAATACACAAATAATATCATAAGTCTGATATATTGAAATCAATCATCTTTCAATTTTGGAAACAAAAAAAATGTTGTTCTTTTTTCTAAATTGTAAACATGTAAAGGATAAATATGATAATTCTATAAGATAACTATTCGAGAACTAGCGAATTTTGAATTTTACAATATATTCCGTTAAATATATTTCATCTAAATTGCATTAACCATAATATATAAAAGTGTATGTTTGGGACTTACTAAACTTTGCAGTGCCACTAAAACATTGTGTATGAATGAAGTCGGTCTCAGATTATGACAAATAAAGGCAACAGTAGTATACCGCTGTTCAAAATTCATAAATCGATAGAGAAAAAACAAATCCAGGTTACAGTCAATCCTGTTATAAGTTTTCTCTAAACAGGAAGTTGGGGAGCAATAGATGTGAAAACGTATCGCACAGGATTGCATGTTCGATACTTAATTTCAGAAGCTGTAACTGATAGTTCCAGAGCTAACCCGTAAATACCTGACCCGTAGTTGTAAGAATAAGTAAGTATTCGGTTCACAAGAAGTTGAAGAAGACTGGATGCCAAAATGCTTCAAAGTCACGTTAAAGCATGCTCACGATAAGTTTGAGTACCTAAGATAAAAATGCGACGAAAATTGAATGAAACGGACTGATGGATGGATAAAAGAATTGACAGAGGTAAACCAGTAGACACCCTCTGTTGGAGTATAATGAACAAAGGAAGAAGTACTACGCCATCTCCAAAGAAAAAGGAGAACAGATTAACCTCAATCCACAAACACTACACCTCGGCATACGTCAGTCAGGCAACATACACAGCATACAAACAAACAGACGTCAAATATCTGAATATTAAGAAAACAGAATACTTGTATTTCATATTTAACATTTCTTTCTGTATATTAGGTCATCCATACCTTAATTAACTCTGGTATGTCTTCCATTATTGAAGTATATGGACAGTCTGTGTAATCAGTCCACGTCAGATTTAGAACTGGATGGTAAAACCATGTTCCATTACCGGTACAATATTTGTGTGCAAAAGCTAAAATACCAAATATGCTGTATTGCAATCATTTACATTATGATACCATATTCGCTGCTCTGGTACCAACACTGTCTATATGATCTTGAAATAACATTTTACTTCAATTATTTGAATCATTAAAAGAAAACAAAATCTAAAATTCTTGTTCTTGAAATTGTTTTTACACTAAATTATATCTAAGAAGTCACTCAGCTTGAGTGGCAGATAATTTTGTTGGTTATATACTCTCAAATGATTCCAAACTTTTAGCTTCGAGTGAACCTGACGAAGGTTTTTTGTTTAGTAAGAACGGAAATTGACATCATACTTTGTAACTACCAATCATAACATTATTCGTTTGAACAAGTATTTCAAAATGTTGAATTAGTTCCAACATTTTTTCATATTAGCTTCAAAGACGTTATACCTTATAAAAATGGATTCTATGATTTCAAATATGTTATCACTAGTGAGTGAAAATATTTTTTTTTATCTTTATCATTGTGAAACGTCTTACATTATATTTTTTAGACCTGTATATCTGCCCGACATGTTTTAATGTATTTACCTGCAGTATTAAAACCATTAAGGTAACTTGGACATGGTATGGTTGCCAAACTCCCAGGTGGTGTTGGTGGCCAACATGATATCGTATCCCAAACCCTTTCACAGAAACTATCTGAAAATTTGTTGTATGTACATGAGTTATAAGAATAATGCAATGCTAGAGAGTTTTAATTTCTAACATATTTGCTTGATACACTGTAATCCGCCTAGATCTACTGTCGATCAGTACGACAAGAACTCATGCTTAACAATTTCGACAACATTCATCATAACTGAAGGTCAAACAAAATACAATATGAATATTTTTGGTTTCTCGAAGATAAATTGCTGGAGACTACAGAAAATGTAAATGGTGGACTATTCTAGGGAGGGAGGGGTTTTATAAGAATATCCAACGATGAATTCTTGTGTCGCTGAAATAGTTATATCTAAAATTATGAAATTGGAATCATCTTTGAAAAAGAGGACATGGAAAAATATTCCATATGAATAATTTACGGACTTTGGGTAAGTCAAATTGCTCATAAAAGGATTTAGATTAGACATGCTTACCGTTTTTTGTATTTTGTTCCTTTTCAATAAGTTGTGTGCATGTTTGATTAGCCTCACCAATGCCTTGATTTTGTTCAGGTAATGTAATGTCTACAACACCCTTAAAGAGAAGTGCCATGTCTACATTATCAAGATTTAAAATCAAAGCAATTGTATTAAATTGTAAATTAATTATTCACGATGTTTATTGTTTGTTTCCGTAGAACTTGAATTTTATTCATTTATATGAGATAAACAGAAAATTAAACATAAGTAGTGAAGGAAGGGAGTCACCATAAACATGTGAATAGTTTGTATTCAAATCAAGCTCATCAATTTTATGATTAGTTTATTTGAAACTGAACTATAACGTTTATACTATAACATCTGTATTCTAGTAGATACCAACGAAACACGTAAGCTTCTATACAGACCGTTAACTATCGATGGGAAAAGTAAACAAATGCACACATTACCACAGACAAAATGTAATACTGCAAAATTATATTCTTTCTACTGAAGATGCATTCATTGAAAAGTGTTAAAATATATATTTCATTGCACAAATTTCTAGAAAATCGGTATAGTCTTGCCCAAAACTATTGAAATAAGAACATTACTATGAACATGACGCTCTCTCAGGCTTGGAGAAAGATTTAAATTAGCCATTTCTCTCAAATATATTGAATGTTTAAGGGGCATTAGCTGTCACGTTCACGTTTACAGAATGGTATATTTGATTTATAACATATAAAACGTATATCCAAATTACAATAAGTCTGAAATAAATAGTTAACAAAGCATGTACTTGATAATATATATCATAATGTTGTGTGTGTTTTAGTGTAGACGCCATCTAATTAGCTATCAAGTTGACCTCCAAATACTCCCGACGAATACATAACCCGATATAAACATAAATATAAATAGATCTTGACGTCGTGCTATTGGAATTTGTAAAGGTCTGTTTGATTTCATTTTATATGTTAAAAATAACTTTATAAACGCTTATATCTGTATAAGAATGCATTCATTTTTGTTGATCAGATTGAGTTAACGAAATGATTAACCTTTGTTTCACTTTCAATGTTGACACTATTTTCCTTTCAATGACTGAACACGACTTATGCACGCTTTACCAATTCCTAGCTAATGGGTTAAATTGAAGGTCTCATGAATACGGATTTAATGAGGTCAAATTTTTCACTTGCAAGTGACTAATTGCTCAGCGATATAACGTTGCTTATTATGAAAAAAAAAAAATAGGAAAATAACGAGGAGCCTGTATTAACAAAATATATGCTCAAGCAAGTAGACATTACATCAGCAAAAAGAAAAAAAAATGACTTACCCCAAATGCTTCAAGGAAGAAGAATGCCAGTAAAAATACAGGATTCATTTTAAATGCTCCTAAAAAGTAAAAAAGAAATGAATAAAAACATTATAATAGATAGATCGATTTATTGTAATTTAATACCACTTTAATCACTATTGTGCTTTTTCGTGGCGGTCAGTTTTCATTGATGGAGGAAGCCAAAATTCCCGAAGAGAAACAAATGACAATCCTAATCAATTAAGATTGGAGTCGAGCGCACCTGTCACGTGCGGAATTCGAACTCTGTTGATATAAAAGTTCGTTAAACCACTTGGCCAACGAGGCCACCGAGGCCACCATTGGATTTTTAAAACTATAAAGTGATCATATTGATATTTTCGGAGTTCAAGAAGTTGATCTTATACAACTTTATCAGACAAAGTTAACATTACACAATCTCGATTGTCATGTATCGATAATTTTTGGTTTCAATTCTGTGAAATAGTTATTTATTTAGCTTTTCAAACTTTTGCTAGAAATGAAGGCATCTGAATTACGTGACAACTGCATTGATATTGGTATCAAATTCGGTTACAAAGAACCATGTTCCCTTCTTCAACAAGAAAGTCGGATTTAACCTGAAGAATATATGCTTTCAGAAAGCGAAATATCTGGATGTGTCCAGACAAAAAAATATAAGATTAAATAGACTGGATAACATTGATTTGAGTTGTTCAAAAACATAATACCTAATCGTTCAAACAACAATGGATTAAACATTTTGATAAACTTCATAACGAAAGAAACAATAAAAACGCACATTTTGATATATGCGCTAAAAGGAATCTTCATAAGTGTTTTGGCTTGATGTGTTGACGATTAACACATATCCAGTTAAATGGAATTGCTAGTGTGTCAATATATTATAATTATGTGGCATCGTAATTTTGGATTATCTGTCTTACACTCCACATTCGCAGTAGTAAATGTTAAGTTCTGTTTATGACGATTGAAATTGTCTTGCAGATGGCATATATATATGACAGTTTGTAATTTGATTGACAACTGTTTAAGATAACCGTCGATAAAGACCTTGACATATTGTATCGAAACATGTCTACTGTTAATCTCTCTATATCTTTAATTGATGGTGTATTTGGGTTGCTGTCGCATTGCAGTGCAACCCCCATTTCCTTGTTCAAAAGGACACGCAAAGACCTAAATTTACCATGGTTTGAAACTAAAATGAAGTCTTCTTATTTGTATACATATATTGACTTAATATGACGTTTGGAAAACTGATCACATTGTAAAACTATGATAAGACTGCAGAGTTTCAAAATATAATTATTTCTACTGTCACATCTTTCATAAAATTCATTAGAGAATATAGGCTAATATGAGAACGATGTTCAGTCTGTACGCTATATATAGCTAGTATGTTCCTTCCAGTATGACCACCTTAACGAAGATGTCCAATTAGAAGAATAATTGGTTTATTTACTCTCATTTTCATTCGTATGTCATTTCTTTAAAGGCGACTCATTTAAAGAAAATGCTTATTATATTATATGTTCTCGTCTTACATGAATACATTAAGCAAATACTAATCAATCAATATATATTTCTCCCTTGTTGGTTTGCTTTGGAAGGTCAATAAATCATTTGAAACACAATGTCATAATGAGCTCAAACATACAGTTATGTCAACTAGATATAGAACATATTGAAAGATATATAGAGAATAAATACAATAAAAGTATATATTGAGAGATTGTATTGATGTTTCTCGTTAGTATTCAAAATACCTGTATCAAGTAAGCAGTTTTAATATAGTAAAATTTTAGCAGATCTAAACCTGTAATCAGGGACAATTTTGTTATTGTTGTTTTAAAAAATGTTATATGATAATCCCCCTTTTAAATGTTTAATTCGAAAATCAGAAAATATTACAAATCTTCCAAATACCATCTTCGTATGTTCATAAGGCATTATTCTGAAATATAGTTGTAAATTTTGTCTTACATATTTCCAAACTTCTTACATCCAGTGCAAAAACGAAAAAAAATGTCTTGAACTAAGATCTTCTTATCAATATGTGTATGTAAGTCAATGATTAACTGATGATATTTGCAGCAAATTATAGTTTACAAAATAGTTAAGTGTGTAAAGATATTTTTGGGCTAGGCCTATGTTCATATCTAATTGCCCATAAACTACATATAAAAAGGTCATATATTTGGTCAAATATGACATGTTGCCAAGTGACCGTCCTTCAATTAAGTGTTAATATATCAATCTGTATTCATAAATAAAATCAGCATAATTTTCAATCAGTGTTGTTTTCAGTATTAAATCTTAATGTATTAGGATAAAATTGAGAATGGAAATGGGGAATGTGTCAAAGAGACAACAACCCGACCATAGAGCAGACAACAGCAGAAGGTCACCAACACGTCTTCAATGCAACGAGAAATTATCGCACCCGGAGGCGTCCTTCAGCTGGCCCCTAAACAAATATACACTAGTTCAGTGATAATGAACACCATACTAAACTCCAAATTGTACACAAGAAACTAAAATTAAAATAATACACGACTAACAAAGGCCAGAACATTCATTTAACAACATTGACATAAGACTATAGAAAACGTTTCGGGGCACCAGAAAAGAACAGCTAAAACCAGCTTGGTTCAACTTCATGTGAGATAGTTGCAACCTTAGTTTGATACAATTACATAATTTATAAACATATATATTTGCATTGAAAATTTATCATTTATACCAAATGATATATTGCATTGCGCTATTGTAATCAGCTGGAGTGTCATGTGTCATCAATATAACTTATGCAATAACGTGCTTGTTATCTGAGGTAAATCTTAGTATTGATTGCAGTGTCATCACATTACTTTACAAAGACTGCATGCAGTTGTTTCGTTCATGATTGCATTTAAATTGGATTTTAACAGATTGGCAGTTGAATAATTCTGCAAAAGCATGGTTTCCCCCGCACACCGCAGCACACATTATTTAAGCATCTAATAAAGAAGTAGAAAATGGAAAAAAACAAAAGCAAGATGTTCAAAACATACATTTCATATCTAATGATAATTAAAAAAATCAGGGAAAAAATTTCCATAATTGCAGTTTCTATAAAATATGTGATATCAAATTTAATCAATTAGCCCTTATTAATCTTTCGCGCAAAGTGACACTCTTGGTGGACATGTTGACGTCACGAAGTCATGACGAAAATAGAATGAGCATTAAGCTATAATACATGTAAAAGTAGATTGCAGGAATGACGGGCGTAACTAATAATATATATTGAATGGGGCAGATATCTTGTCCTGCATTATACCACCTTCGGAACCATTGCTGGTCGATAACAAAGGAAGTGTCATTTACGAAATTTACATATTGTATGCATGTACTATGTTTTACTGGTATATTTTTGGGCTGTGTTTGTTTGTCGTTCGATTCATCCGATTCATGTTATAATGTCGGAACTATTGGCATATTAGAAGGGGAAGAAGATCTGTATTTGTAATGCTATTTCTGCATTATTTGATTGTTCATACCTTTCCTATATTTTTCAATTTGTCCACTAATCCGCATTTTTGTTTGTGTATAATTATTGGTTATATTTACCCATCATTCTCTATTCTGTAAAATTCTAAACAGACCCTAAAAGAAGATGAACATCAAGGTTTGTGCAAAATTGATCAAGTGGTGCAAGAAAAGAAAAACTGTCAATAAAAGACGGACGCAATTGAATCAAATTTAGTCAATCTAAAGGGAAGTAGATGTAAATCCCCCCCCCCCCCCCCACTTTTTCCCTTTTTGAAAACTTCTTTTGTCCGTTTAACGTAAATACATTATTCTCGCTGTTAATTTCCGTCAGAGAATGATCTTCATGCATCTTGTTACAATGGAAAGTATATTTATATTTTGTAAAACATGAGTTTTTGAAATCTTCAAGTTGTATTTTATTTAGGTCTATTAACATTTCTTCAGAACTACTAAACTTACTATTTATTTTAAATTAAAGTCATATGAAACGAGTGAGTGGTTAAAAATAAGGTTTATCCAATTCTTGAACCAATGCATGTATATATCATAAACTTAGTCCTCTGTGCACGAATTTATCATTTTTACGCAAATATATCGTTTAATCGTCAATATTTTTTCTCTCTGTCTGTTATGATTTAATAAATATGGTTGCTCATTAAATGCCGTGTTTTGAAGCCGAAGTTTACCGATTGTCACCTTATAGTAAACAAATAACAAAAAGCATGGGTATTGAGCACGTGTTTAACATGTACAACCAGATAATTGTTTATTTTAATGACAGATCCATGCGTATTGTGATCACCGGATTTTTACGAGGAGGGTTACGCTCAGGTCACTATGCATACGGAAATTATGTCAGCGAATTGCTTCCTGGAAGGAAGCAATTAAAAATAAGTAAACTTCTTTTATATGTGGAGAAATTAAAGAATTTTTCTCAGAAAAAAGTATATGTACATAAGTTTAATAACGAAAACTATCTATTTAGTTATAAAAAACATATGCATATTTTTTTTATTTGAGGTTTCTTATGACTTGAAAACGGCTTATATTTTACCACATTGTCGTGCATGTTGTCGGGTATTATCTTTCCTTTTCCGTTATACCTCTTATTTAAATGAAATAATTTCAAACAATCCTTTAATTAAAAAAAGGAAGACGTAATATACTCAAGAGATATTCAAAATTTCATGGTAAAAAGTGAAAAAAAGACGAAAAAAAGACACAACTTTTCTTGATAGAGGGTTGCTGCTCACAAGGACGCTTCGTAAATTTTACGGACACCATCACGAGTTCGTTGACCGTTATGGAATAACCGTTTCACAAATGATATCGGATATGTTCCTTACGTCGTAACTACAATCCCCTTCCCTTTCATGAATATGACCTACCGAATTAGACTATTTGCCGTATTGGTTATCACATTAGCAACACGACGGGTGCCACATGTGGAGCAGGATCTGCTTACCCTTCCGGAGCACCTGAGATCACCCTAGTTTTTTTGTGGGGTTCGTGTTGCTTATGTTTTTAGTTTTCTATGTTGTGTCATGTGTACTATTCTTTGTCTGTTTGTCTGTTTTCATATTTAGCCATGGCGTTGTCAGTTTATTTTCGATTTATGAGTTTGACTGTCCCTCTGGTATCTTTCGTCCCTCTTTTATATCAAGTTATAAGGCATCGAGAAATGACGTATTTTAAGTGACTCTTATCTAACCCATATACATCACTAACAAGTTGACAACTTTAAACAGTTCACACATATTAACATTACAATTGGTATAATCAAGTAAATTATCAAATAAATTCACAAAATGTGAAGAGACAAACGTTTAAGGATAGTAGCAAATGTATAAAGTTTTAAATAGAGATTATTTACAATAGAAAATTAATAAAAAAAATCACTGTCATTTCAGATTCTCATTTTCCGCTATCATGTCTAACACGCAAAGATAATGAACTCAGAAATAGGTTTCATCACGTTTAATTGTCATCAGCATTACAGAGTACTACATGTGCACGGAAACATTGTGCTTTGTCACAATAATCAATTATACTAAAGATTTTTATTTTATTATTGTTTTGTCACTAGGAGGTGATTTACTTCTACAATCACTCTAAAAAGAAATTAAACCAAGGAGACCGTTCCATCAAATTCATTTTTAAATGAAGTGTTTGCTTCTTGACCACAGCTCATTCGATATAACCAATTTCCCTTGTTATTATTTTCCTCATTTAAAAAATCTTTATTTCGAAGAGGTTATGTATTTTAGAAATGTTTTTGAATCAAATTTACTGTATAAGAGCTATCTGGTCGGCTGTCAGTTTCCCACCCAGCCAGTAGCTTATGCGTTGGCATTATTTAACAGAAACATGTGCTACAACGAATGATGAAACTGCCTCATGTATTGTTTGCAAGATTCAGGATTCGAGATTTATTTTTCCACTCTGACAACATACACTACAACAAGAGGCTAACACAATATATATAACAATACAAAACAGAAGATTGGAATACCAGCAGGTACATATATCATATGACAATTAGCACCTATCACAAAGGTATCACGTGATAATTAAGATATATACATTCACCTGAACAAACGTATTATGGGCAAACGTATCACGAGCTACTGACCATGCGAGGGTTGTAAAGCCAGTCAAGGTCGTTAAACACTTCCAGGATAAGTATCATGATATATAAATTCACCTGATCAGCAAACGTATAACGAGCAAACATATAACGAGCAAACGTATCACGAGCTTCTGATCATGCGAGGGTTGTAAAGCCAGTCAAGGTCGTTAAACACTTCCAGGATAAGTATCATGATATATAAATTCACCTGAGCAAGAGTTTATTTAACATAGTATATTGCAACAACAGTATCCCATCTTGGCATGAAACATATTCAACTGTTTTGTTCAGATGTTTTGATGTTTTATTGTCTGAAACGCTTTTTATATTTTGGCTTTCTAAAACTGTTGTCCCGCTAGTATACCTAGAGGAGATTATAACAGTCTTGTGTATGTTAAGCATATAATACGATTGTTACATACATAATCAAATATGTGTCCATAGTACACGGATGCCCCACTCGTACTATCATTTTCTATATTCAGTGGACAGTGCAATTGGGATAATAACTCTAATTGGCATTTAAATAAGAAAGATCATGGACTTCAACTTAATGGAAACCTACCTTTTATAACAAAAACTTTAACATGAAAGGGAACAGACGGACGGACGCAAGGACCAACCCCAGCATGAACACGAAAAATATAGGAATAAAAAGGAAAAAACTGATATATGCGCATTACCACAACACTCAAAACAATTTAGCAATAAGATAAGACACACATGTTTATTGCAAAAAACAATATTCTACTGTATCATAATGATATTTAAATTATTGAAATAGCCAAAAAGTAGGTCGCTAGTTGCATCAGAACGAAACCGTTAGTATATCATTCTTATCATGTTAATCCTTAGCACCTGTACACATATTTGGGGATTTTTTTGTGATATCATTGTACCCATCAAGCATTCCCATTAGCACAATAATACACAGAGACTTGACATTCAAATAAAACAACGTTTTGCAGATGAATCAGGAAACTAATAATTTCCTTCTCAGAAAAGAACCATGTCATTTTTTTACATTCACATCTTCAATTTAACTGACAAATTTTATTTCATGTGTAAAGCAACTTTTACTGTTTTATTGTTCAAGTCATCGATAAAAACTGGATAATTGTATACGAAAATAATATATTCAGGGGAACATAATTAACATCAATTAATTTTGGTATATTTTTCTGAAAAAATAACCAAAAAGGTAAGGTTAAAAAATGGCCACATAAAATATAAGAAAATTCCTTACCTCAAATAAATCGTACAAATATGGCATAGTCTTGTGATTATTTGTTTTGGGATGTAATAAAATTTTCACTGTGACCTATACCGTTTAAATAGATATAAATAACAGGTGAAAGAAGAATTGTCCCTTTAATCACTTTACAATTTTATGAATCGTCTTTAATACATGTTTGTATATATGATATGTTCTTTTCTGCCTCGATGTACAAACGTGATGTATAAGTTATTTAAACCTCCGATAACAACACAGTTCATCATTTTATTCGAAAAAAATACACCCTTTTTTAATAAATGTATTTTTGTAAAATAAAAGTTTGTACAAGGAAATTTAGCTGTTAGATAACAAAACCCACATTTATCAACACAAGTTTGACAAGTGTTTATTTTTATGGCTACAATTGATAAAATAATATCAAAATCCTGTCTAATATTAACAAGAAAATTGTTTACTTTTCATTTGAATCTTTTATACAATAGAAATTCATCTTCTCAAATTATTACACATAATACGTGAGTAACATTCTTATTTGATAAACATGTATTCAGTAATCCTATTGTTTGCCTTCAAGTTGGTCTATAGAAGATGGAGTTCATCAATAAAATAATATTAAAATATAGAAAACCTGCACGCTTCATGAACGTCTACAATTCAAAATAATAAGTATGCTGATATTTTCAAAAATAATTTCAACACTATTTCATGTCTTCTGTTTGGTAAAACAATTTAAAATATAAACATTGCATATACCTAGGCGTCCAAGTGAATAAAATCCAATGCGATGTTTTGTTTCATAATAAACAGCAGCTACAGCATCCTGAAAACTACTAAGAATCCATGTAAAAGACAGTCTATTACAAATCAATTACAGACACTAAATCGTTACGAATTTAAATTTATAATAAAAAGGGGGTTACTTACAAGAATTAAAAAATGTTAAAAACTGAGTACATCATACATGTCATATATACCATACTATTTTCTCGTTTGCACTGATATATCGTCAGTTGATTTTTTTGTGATGGTTGTCTCATTGGCAATCCAATTTGAACAGCGGTATACTACTGTTGCCTTTTTTTTTTTTTATACCACAGCTCCTTTAAACGGGAAAAACAATGTACCTTTTTATTTACCTTCCTGATGCAAACCAATTATTTAATTAAATATCATAATTATATATTTTTTGTGTAGTTCAGTGAAACTGCTATTTGTGGTCCACCTATTGCATGTTCGTTGTTTTTATTTGTTTTGATGTTTTATTTCCAGTCCTTAACTTCTATTTTTAGATACAACATGATTTTATAAGTTTTTATAACTCTTCAAAGTAAGACATACACATACTTCAGATAACAAAAATTAAATAATCTATTTCTCACAGTCATCTTGAAGTACTGGTAAGACATGTTAAATCGATAGTACAATGTTTAGTCGATGCATGTGTTATCAGTCAGAGCCATGTCATAAACTACTAAAACAAGTCTTCAAATATTTACACTACTGTTTCCCTATGTACACAGTTCTAATATAAGATCAAATGATCGTTTTATCCATAGTTATGATATTTAGATGCGATATATCATTTTTATTCGTTATGATCCGATATGGTGATAAGTTATGAGAAAAGGGAACAACCAGAATGAAATAGTTTGGGGAAGGAACTATTTAATATATGTTAAACTTAAAATAAAATAAAATGAGAACAAATTATAAACTAAGAAAGGTAAATTGAAAGTTTAATATCACCACGAAGAATATTGATATGACCGCTTAACCTATCCCAAGGAATTAGTATAAATGTGGGTTATACAAGGTATATATGGCGATACAGCATAGAATAGGTAGAATTTTAAAATAAACTATTTATTGAAAACAAACAAAATAAACATAAAGCACGAATCAACATATTGTTTTCAATCCGTGAAATGATCATCTTAAAATTCCCAATACAATGATAAGAATACATCATCATTATTGTAAAAATAAACAAAGTCTGAATTAAAGCATTATTTTTTAGAAAACACAAACTAATTGGTTTGCAAAAGGAAGGATAACAAGTTGGATGTATTTTTCCCGTTACAACAGTATAACAATAAGGAGCTGTGGTAGGATTGCCAGTAAGACAACCATCACAAAAAGTTCAACTGACTAAACACAAAACCTTTTAAAAAAATAAACATACTAGTCCGTAAGACTATAGCATACCTTCCCCCAAAAAGGGCCTTGATCGTTGCTGCTAACTACAAAGACAATGTACTCACAAAACTTGTGTTAGAGTCACATGTTAATAAAAACTTTATCAAAATATTTTCTTTGGATTTACCTTGGAACAAATTATAATAATGACTAGAATCGCAAATGAGCATGATTGTTTTGAGAGGAAAATCTTCTGACATAACTTCATATTATAGTAAGCAACTTGCAAAAAAGTAAATATTTTTTTCCAAATTGGCAAAATTAATGGTAAGTATCTTACCTTGAGACGAAAATCATCTAAGTTCACTTTGTCAGTCAATATATATATATATTTCATATTTAGAATTTTTATTTAAACATTTCAAACAAATACGTTTTATTAACATCTATCAACCTTTATTCAATCACTGCTTTACAATTGTCGATTTTTCATGATTGCCACGTTTGAAAGATTTCTATAGCTACAAATAGGTTCCCCGAGTGTTCAACGGTAACAAATAACTTGTAAATATCCGATTTGTTTTACAGAACTAAGAAAGCACAACAAACGGATAAGCTATGAAATTGTGATAATCGTTTGCTTTTTAACGGCAGATGGTTTAAATTTATTAAAATAATGGCACTATTTATTTGATGATGTTATATTAATACTGTTTGTTAACGACGATGTGTAACACTATGCGGTCTAACTACCTGCATCTTCGTTTAACGTATTGTACTGCTGAAATGGGAACCCTCAACAAAGATAGTCGTATTAGTGGAGTAATTATTAACAGCGTGTGTAATATTGTTGTTGAATGAAAAATAATTAAAAAACCCAACAGTTATACGTTAAATGCAATTAATATTTAATATTGCACCTGTCGTACAACAGAACGAACAACTGAGTCCACACAGAAATCTTACCAACAAGATGACTGCTCATTAAAACATCATTATTGAGCACAGGAACTTCTGTAACGGTTAATATTTTAATTTTATTGCTACAAAGTGAACTGAGCTTTTACTAATATGTTTACGTCATCAATCATCATGTTTTATGCTTCGCCATATGCGACACCCTTACATCTCAATTTAAAAAAGAAGACCTTAATACGATCTGAAAATGTTTCATGACAGCTACAGTGATACCATTTTTTTTTAAAGATAAATCAAAATATTATCAGGAAGATTTACAAGTTAATTGATCAAAATTAATTAGTGCGTTTGTGTAAATACGTTTGGGATAGACTTATTTGATCATCGAACGAACTATATGTTGCCGAATATAACCAATCTATAGTGGTCATTTTGAAACTCAATACTGTCAATGTTTATATATTACAACTGTCATTTCCTTATAAAAAAACCAGTATAGTGTTCTAAATTATAACAAACAACATACCTGATAAAATGATCAAAAATCCCTTGAACAGTGGACACGATTGAAACTCATGGTTTAAAATTTACATTCCAATATATCGATTGCACAATATCTAAAGATAAAATGATATATTCACAGAAAAAAAACCCCATAATCTACTTCTTTTGATACTCATTATTCAAGGAAGCAGGAAAGATATATAGTCCCATTTCACTTATTGCAAATGTCGTATTCAATAGTCAGTATATTTTTTTTTGTGACTTTTAAACAGTCAAAATACTATACTACCTACCAACCAACCTTTCACACTAATCGTTCACAATCTGAAATGCATAGTACAAAACATACAGTCTTATAAAGACATAATGCTATTACATATATCTTTCCACGGGCAAAGGGTGTCGTTAGTGGAGGAGAGATGATATGTTTTTTTAACCTACACATGATTTCACCTAATATTTTCTTAAAAGAGTTTGTAATGATTTTTACTTTAGTTTTATGTGTTGTGTTTGCTCTATTTCATTTTTCAAAGACTCTATTTTTTGGAACATTATTGTAATTCTTTTGTTTAGAAGAAAATGCTTCAATTTTAACTTCCTTATTCTTTCATGTATTAAAGTAAGATGATTTACTTGTACAGATAGTTGTTTCCCGTTCGTTTGATGTGTTTGATCTTTTGAATTTGCCATTTGATAAGGGACTTTCCGTTTTGAATTTTCCGTGGAGTTCAGTATTTTTGTTATCTTAGTTTATGTAATGATTGTTAATAACTGTATAACGTCTAAGGATTATCTAAGAGTTATTATTATTAATCCGCCATGACGTGATTCTTTTTCAAAAGCTATCACGACGTGTTTCACTAGTCGAGCATGATCAGCCACTCTTAGCGAGGCACCGATTAACACCTTGATTTTTTTGTGGTTTAATCTTTTGTAATCTGCTTTTTGTTGACTAAGCGTTGTCCGTCATCGACCTATAGTTTCTAATTGTCCCTTGGTATCAGCTGCTTTGTTTCCACTTCTTTTGTCGCTCCAATGTTTTCTGGACTAACTTTTCTAGTTCATATAGAATTTTTGTTATACAATGCAGTATTTGACTTTAATACTGCATGCATTATTCACAGAAGTGACTTGAATAGTTACAAGCTTCCCAATTTTGGTAAGCATTTCTTAATAATATATGTACATTCTACAAATATTTCCAAAATGTTGTTAATATCTGCTTTTAAGACATTTAAAAACTCAGCAAGAAGCGTAGCAAACAGATGTCCTGTTGACAAGAACAGGATTGCAAATGTTTTCAGTAAGTTTTAAGCAACACTCATCATTATCATTCTATCTTAGATCCATTGACACATACGCTTTTATATTTTGTTTATATACAGTGTCATGTAAATTGATAAGAGATACAATTAATAATTCATATCGTAATACGAATCAAAGTGCCCTCATCTTGTAAGTTACATAGCACCATGTTAACTGTATTTTGATTGATGTAAACTATTCAATACGCCACTGAAACATCTAAGTACTAAAGACAAACTTAAGGCTTTTGTCTAGGAATGTTCAAAGTGGATATACAAAGAAACCAAAGAATAGTCCTTATAATATTACTACTAATCTAGGGACAAAAATATATTTTAATGGATAGGAATGAATGAAGTGTACTAATTAGTCACTTAAAATCCCATATGCACTTGACTAGTCTCAATTGCAAATGAAACTTTAAAAAATTCGTATGGGGTTTGTAACTTCGGTTACACTTGTAGAAACCGTATATAAATACATTTCAATTTCAAATGGCTTCAAATTTATAAATGGATTTAGGGTTAATCTATTGGCGCTTTCAAGATTACTAGATTATTTGTTGTCTAATGATCTTCACAGAGTCTTTTTTTAAAATCAATATCTGACTTAACAACACACAGGAGTCAAATATGCAATGTACACTCTTCCGAAATATTCATCAATGAGATAGAAACCCTTGTTGTTACACCCTGTCAAGCTCTGTATCGCCAATAATTAAGGAAAACAGAATTTTTAATTTTCAGAAAGTAACCTTTGTTGTTTTTATGAAATGAATGACTTCTGTCAGCTATTGCGTACCTTTGTTTGTGTTGAAGTTTGCATTTACAAAATGAAACTTAAATGCAACTAAATAATTTCTATCAAAAATAGAATTTTAAAGATTATTGGAATATACATGTAATATTTAACTATTTAGAAGATGCGGTATATACGTCAGTAAGACAGTAACCACTTTACATATACAAACATATATCAACAAATTGTCTTCAAAAATAGAAGTGCGTCTTTAAATGTTGTTGTCATATGACGAAACGTATTTTATTATCCGGTCATACCACGATTTTCATACAACATCATAGCTTATTATACCTGTCCCAGAGTCGTATGATTTTCTTTGTCTTTGTTATTTGTTTTGTGATGTTTACTTAAATTCATACATCTGTTAGTTGCATATCTGGAATTTCACGTTTTGTGTTTACATAGTGCTTGTTATATCTTATGATATGGTTCTGTTTAAACTACAAACGACGACTTCAGATTCGTAGATATCAACGTTTTTGCTATTTTAGTAATCGGTAATATTTGTCTCAGTTGTAATCACCTCCTCTCCTTATCTGAGGCAATGTAAAATAACATGATTCAAATTGGACAAAATTATCACGGTGGTTATAACTCTCGGCTTACAGTATTAGCTTCTTCACTACAGCGGATTATTTAAATCAGATATGTTACACAATTACCGCTTCAAATATTGAAAAGAAGTCGTTGTTATAGACAGGTTTAGATTAATTCAATTTTGTAATAATTTAATCAACACTATCAAATGAGCTTGAAGCTTTTCCTTGTTTGACTTGAAATACAATTATGATTAATTCTTATAAACCTATTCAATTGTAATAAACTTATGAATTAAAAGGTAAATAAAATAACTTTCATCAGGTGCAGATGTTAGAAAAACGAACATCCAAATGCTCAATATTTAAGACATGTTACAAATACCGCAAACGATTGTATGCTGAAGTCTCAGGCTTTAATGGGAGTCTCTGGATGATACCAAAAAGGAAAAAAGCATGTCATAATCTATAAATATTTTCACACAAAAGCCTTCAAACTTAAAAGTTCTGTTATGGTGAGTTTTTGGTCGTTTAACATCAAAGATTTGTAATTTTTATACATATAAATATTATCATTATTATTATAACATATGACAAATATTCTAAATAGCAGGCAAGTTCCTTCACAATGAGTAGAACATGCACATTGATTTGTGACGGGATTACTTCCCTTACGTAGCATATATAATATAACTAAATTGTATTGATAAAAATTGCCTTAACAGTACAGACAAAGCATTACATACATGAATCTGATTCAATTTCCAATGAAGCAAATAACGTTATATGCATTTTCAATAAAAATGTAGAATTATTGTAATTTTTAGTGAAAACACTTGTTATGCATAGATTCAGTATTATATTATTTATCTACGAATGCAATTTATGCTAACACAGTTACGTTAAATTCATAAACCACTTTAGTATATCTTATTTTCATTCATGTTTGATAACTCCGCTGACATTAAATTCAATTATGATACACAATTAAAATATAATGTTTATTTGAATTGATTTTACTGTCTAGGTGCAAATTACTTTTACTCGATTCTGAACATTGGATTTTATAAAGGTTGATTATTGTAGAAGACTTGTAAGCCATAATTCAATTGAAATTTCATAGGAAATAGAAAACTATATTTATATTACTTTTATCCTTTTCGAGACATTCTATAAAAAGTAAAATCACAAAAATACTGAACTCCGTGGAAAATTCAAAACGGAAAGTCCCTAATCAAATTGCAAAATCACATCAAACAAATGGACAACAACTGTCATATTCCTGACTTGGTACAGGCATTTTCAAATGTAAAAAATTGTTGATTGAACCTGATTTTATAGGCTAAACCTCTCACTTGTATAACAGTCGCATCAAATTCTATTATATGTGCAAGGTTTAATATTTTGAAATCAGAAGTAAAAAATTATCAACCCCAGTTTTTGGTGGGGTTCCTATGCTTAGTCTTTAGTTTTAGTGGATTGTGTACTATTATTTGTCTGTTTGTCATTTCTTTTTTATCCAATTCATTATCAGTTGTTTTTCGATCTATGACTGTTCCTCTGGTATCTTTCGCCCCTCTTTTTATGAACAAAAATGTCAAAAAATAGTGAATTATTTTTCTATGAATTCTCTTCTCAAAGACAGGAATTTTCTTTATAAATGATATGGTATTTCTACTAATATTTCCTTTTTATTGATTCAAATTTAGAAGCCGTCATTCAATTCTATATAAATGTATAAATTATTTAAGTAAACGTGTTATATCTTAATAAATTGCATCATAGGATATTGATAAAAATTGCAGTCACGCTGACTTTTGCACTTTCAGTTGGTTTTTTTTTCTATTGCTGTTTGTACTGTTCATGATATTTAGTTATTCTAAAAAAGGAAATTCGATTCGGTAACGAAATTGTATCATAAATTTCACTAGCAAGACATTTCAGTCTTGCATTATATGTTAAACCAGTAGATTTAAAAATATTAAACTATTGGCCAGATAGTGCAACTAATTTCAAGAAATATCAACATCATAAATATGAAGCTTTGAACTCAATCAAAGCAGACTTATATTTTGTCAGGTTAGACAGTTCTAAAATAACGGAGCGGTATATATAGGTACATATGAAACACTGCAGACAGGTTTGTTTAACAGAGGTAAGAGTTCAGTGATTAACTGAAATTGCTTTGATGTGTTAATTAAGATACTATTTTAGGCTTTTTGTTAGTTGATGTCTTAACTAAAATATAAATGTTGAAACTAATTTTAAAAAGGCTTAGAAGGCAAATACAAGTTGTTCAACTAATGCACACAGAAAGTTGCGATTAATCACTTCTGAGAGATTTGACATTAATGCATTTCTTTTTCAAAAACCAGATTTGAAAGTTTGTTATTTTAAAACTGAAATGTATGTTTGATGTAGATCATGATATATAAAATATTATAAAATAGTAAGTAATAACAAACTATTATTTCCGATTAAACAACAACCACTGAATCGCATGATTCGAACTTAGGACAGGAACATCAGAATGTGGCAGTATAAGCAATGTTTCAGAGTGCTCAACTTTCAATAATCTGAGAAATAAAGGCATAATATCAACACAAGAAAAAACCATAAAAAATCATTTGGAAAAAGTTTTGCTTTTCTTATCTCGCGATAAGAATAGAAAAAAAGAATAATCAAAAGACATAATACACAAGGTACCAATCTCAGACTACTCGTAGTTACTGAAAGGTCATTCAAAACAAACTAATAAATACACTATACTATCATGCACCTCAATCAGTAGGCATTAGTCATGCAAGGACGTAGGACCAACTGCGTTCATAATTGTATAACCATTTTGTAAATTCCGTGCGGCAAAAGCGCTTTAATAGATTTACCATAGTCAGCAAGGAAAACTAAAGCCAATTATTTAAAAGCCAGGGATATATTCATAAATACGCAGTGACAAAACGTTTACAGCTAAGCTACCAAAAGGGTCACACAAAAATAGCTAAATTCAATTAGGTTCAACTTTGTTGTATGGTTTTAGAAAATTAGTTCGCTTTATTTTTTCTTCTTTATCAAATGGAACTTTTAGACACTATGGTGTCAATCACTGAAGTGCAGAAGAACAATTTCTGAACTGATGGTACTCATGAACTAACAGTCTAACAACAGTGGTATTTGCACAGTATTTAGTGATGTTTTAATTAATTTAGAACAAAATCAATATTTATCGATTTGATCAATATTCAAATATTCTTAAGACAGTATTAACCTTTGAGAGAAAAGATTTTCAAATGATCACAGAATCTAATTTAAATAGATCGTATCTGATACTCGATTGGCTTTATAACTATTTGTGATCCGAGCGTCACTGATGAGTCTTATGTAAACGAAACGCGCGTTTTGACTACCAAATGTTAAGCCTTGTAGCTTTTTACTATCTAAAATAAGGTTTTCGGGGCTTTATCATAGCATTATTCCATGAAGATTACCCAACAAATACTGAGATGTTTCTACTTAATGACAGGATGATATCTTCATTATTGGAACATATGTATGTTTTTTGAATTTTCTTTTAATATAGTGTTTAATTAATATCAACTTATTATTAATACTTTCCGACAATAATAAAAAAAAAAAAAAAAAAAGTCAAATCACAAAAATACTGAACTGAACTTTGGGGAAAATTCAAAATGGCAAGTCCCTAATCAAATGCCAAAATCAAAAGATCAAACACTTCAAACGAATGGATAACAACTGTCATATTCCTTACTTGGTACAGTATTGTAACATATAATAGAAGCATCTGATCATAATTGTCAAATTTAAGTTTTCAGGTTTCATCGTTTATTCCTGTAGTGGTTTTGAAAATATATGTCATATCAACACATATTTCAATATTACGTGTAAAAATCCAACTTACCGATTATTTGATATATTCCTTCACACTATAAGATTTGCTATTCTCTGATCTATCTTCAAATGTAGACTAAATAATTAAGCGAAAGATATTTATACAAAGTTTCATGTATTCAGAATATCGGATAAATCATCGATGAGATATTCCACAGGGTTTGTCAACAGCAGCAATTGACTTACAACACATTTAAGCAGATTCGTTATCCTGTTGTATGATTGTAAGACTTTCTTTGAGAAAAGAGATAGGTGTGATCTTACATAAAAATGTATACAAAATCGTTTATACAAGACTGTAGACCAATGGGTATATTGGAAAGCTTGTGTAATTTGTGACTTTTCCTTTTAAATAATTGTTAATAATATAGAAAATGTTATATATTCTGAAAATCAAGCATTTTCTTTGTCACAAAAATAAATATAAGAAGGTTAATACATCTAATATACAAAAGGGCAGTTTTTGGTTTCTGAACTCAATTTCTTCGTTATGATAAATAAAAAATTGCTACCCAACTAGGTGTATGTTTACTATGAGGAAGGGAAAGGAGGGTTCGTAGTCAAAGCAAAAAGGATAAAACCTGTACATGAAACTAAGTTACAAAACATAAATATAGACTATGAAGACATTGTATAAATGCTATACTTGATAATCCTTTGTTTAGAAACTTCCTTTCTAACACCAGATGAACAATAACAATTTATAAATTCAATACGTCCGAAGCGATTTTTTAATTCAACCTTTAGAAACCCTCAAAAACAAAATAAATAGAGAACTCAAATTAAAAAATGGAAGTCCAAAAAATTAGAAAAAAATCAAATGCTCGAATACGTCCACCAACAACACGAATGAAAAACAAATGACATATTACTGATCAATTCAGTCAACTTTTCCATAAAGTTGGAACTTACTGTTTGTTTAATGATTTCTAAATTTATCAACAGTTCATTAAAGAAAGGTATGTAATGAATCTCGTTTAAAAAAAAGACAATAGTGAGAGATTTAAATTTCATGTGCTTTCGTTGCCGGAAGTGGTGACAGAATAAAAAAGAAAACGTGAAACTTCTTTGTACACAACTGTTAAATAGCTTAGCGATAGCAGAGATTTCAGTATACAGCTATAATAAGTCTTTATCTTATTTTCAAACATAAAAAAAAAGATATGTTTGATTGTCGATGATATATTATCATTTAAAAAATTGCAATTAAAACCAAACAAACGTGATCTTTGTGTTTTTTTATCTTGATAAGTTTGAAATTGCATACATAATTATTCTGGGTTTATTTCACTTGAATGTCCGCGTACGAATGTTTTTGGTATAAAGAATCAGGAGACGTTGTTCGAATGACATGTTTACGGGTATGAGTAACCTAACACAGCTTAACTTTATGTGCTATGTAATCGTTCACTTGTAAGATTAAGTATTGTTTGGTTAGATATTCTCACCTTTAATGTTACTTAAACATCACCATTCATAATTCGTGGTTAGCAACTTCATTTCATGTAACTCATATAAGAAACATAAGCTCCACAAAGAAGCTATCTTAAAAATTGGTTTGTCAACTCAATTAGTACAAGAGCCAACTAGAAATCGAAACACGTTGGACCTTGTTATCACCAACTTGTAAAACGACGGGACTTCATTCCAGGAATTTCAGACTATAAAATTGTGTATGCAGAAATGAACCTCAATCCAATGACAAACATCGAATTGCGTTCACCAACAAAAAGATTCTGGACCTATATCAAAGTAAAGTGATAAAAATGGAGAAGCAACTCTTAGAAGAAATGGGAAATTAGAAACTGAGCAAATATTCTAAATGATCAACTTCTCCACTGCACGTCCAATCAGTAAAGGGGTTTAAAAAAAAGAAAAACATCATGACAGATCATGACAGATCTACCAGAAAATTACCCAGACAGCGAACATATAATCATCACAAATAATGGAGCGGAAAAACAACTAAAAATCTATAACTGTACAAGGCTGTTGGACAAGACAACATCAAGATTATGAAAGAACCAGCAAGCAAAATTGCTCCAATTTTAATCATCATATACAATTTTACAAAGAAGAAAAGAAAAAATACCTGACGACTCGCAAACTGCAACTGTCAATCCGGCATATAAGAATGCCAGACATACACAGCAGCTAACTATAGGCCAATATCCCTAACATGTATCTGCTACAACATAATAGAACATGAATAACATCATGAAATAGACATGCAGAGGTAAATAACATCATATGTCCACTACAACATTGCTTCAGAAGTAAAAATCATGCAAAACACAACTCCTTGAATGTATCGATGACATAACGAAACAACCCTGGAAAACGGAAAACAATCAGATCTGCTAATACTTGACTTCGCAAAAGCTTTTAGTCCCACAGCTCACTCGTCGATAAACTGCACCATTATGACATCGGAAGTTAATCAAACAAAATGGATAAAGGAATTTCTCACCAAACCCAAGTAGTAGTTGTTGAAGGCGAAACATCAGACAAAGTGAAACTAGAATCCGGAGTGCCACAAGGATTAAAATTAGAACCCATCCTCTTTCTTTTTACATTAACACATTAATAGTGTAGAATATTGGAATCAATCATTTTACACTAAACTGTGGTCCTCTCTGTTTTCGTTATTTCACCTTATTAATATCAAAATGTTTTATTGCAATCAAATCTTCTTAACTTAATTTTGTCCTCAAAGAGCTCTTATACATTTAACAAGATAATCCGTTAATGACACATTTATTATATCCCTTTAAAAATCACTTTATGATGTCTTAATGATTAAGTGATCAATTTTTGAAACAAAATAAAATAATAATTTTTTTTTTCAGCAGTTTTTTTAAAACATGTCATCAGCTAAAAGTGTAAATTTGACAATTGACCTTTGGTCTAACAGGCAAATGAGGGCATTTATGGGGATAACAGGACATTTCATTCAAGACTGGACAGCTCATTCTGTTATGCTTTTATGTAAACGCTTTAAGGGGATGCATACGGCAGAAAATATTCGTTACGAGTATGAAGAAACTCTGTTGGTATTAAGCCTCGGTCACACCCTACCGGATAAGACGAACGGACGCCTAACGGATGAAAATAAAAGTTGTCCGTTGACAGAATAGTCCATTGATGTACTGACCTAATAAAACGAACGTTTAACGAATCATTATGCATAATGGACATGCAACGGATATGCAACGTACGAGAAACGGGAACGTACCGGACAGAACAGATGTAAAACGGACACCTAACGGAAGCGTATCGGATAATAGTTATCAAAAGTACCAGGATTATAATTTTATACGCCAGACGCGCGTTTCGTCTACATAAGACTCATCAGTGACGCTCAGATCAAAATAGTTAAAAGGATAAAACGGATGAACAACATATACGGAAAAATTAAAGGCGGCAATAATAATACATGTAAATCGCATAAATATTCAAAATGTTTCTGTGTAACTGGTTTTGGTTTGTACTTTAAAATGCCGCCAAAGAGCAGTGTTTGGCCTGCATAAGAGCTGCTTGATTGTGAAGACGAACCCTTACCTTAAGATCGATTATGAATAATAAGAATTCATGAACCTTAAGAAATGTAATTGGCATTTCTGACACGAAATTTTCAATTGGCGTTTATCCGTTTCAGATCCGTTCATCATCCGTTTTATCCGTTATACGTCCGTTAGAAGTCCGTTTCACATTCGTTCAACATCCGTTTTACCCGTTAGACGTCCGTTAGAAGTCCGTTGGTGAATTTATCTGCCAGACCTCCAACGGATGTTTAACGGAAACAAAACGGACGAGAACCGTACAAAACGGACGACTACCGGACGTTCAGCGGACATTTCATCAGTTGGATTCAAAGTTTGGAACATGCTCAAAATTTTCAACCGGACAAAACGGACGTCGACGGATAATACGTACGCTTAACGGACATGCAACGTTAGACGTCCGTCCATATCCGTTGCATGTCCGTTAAGCGTACGTTTTATCTTTCGACGTCCGTTCTGTCCGGTGGAAAATTTTTAGCATGTTCAAAACTTTGAACGGACGTCCAACGGATGAAATGTCCGTTGAACGTCTGGTAGGCGTCCGTTTTGTGCGGTACTCGTCTGTTTCGTTTCCGTTTTGTATCCGTTATACATCCCTTGGGGGTCTGGCAGATAAATTCACCAACGGACTTCTAACGGACATCTAACGGATAAAACGGATGTTGAACGAATATGAAACGGACTTCTACCGGACGTATAACGGATAAAACGGATGATGAACGGATCTGAAAACGGACAAATGCCAATAAAAAATTTCGCTTCAGAAATGCTAATTAGATTTTTTAAGGTTCATAAAATTGAGAATGGAAATGGGGAATGTGCCAAAGAGACAACAACTCGACCATAGAGCAGACAACAGCAGAAGGTAACCAACAGGTCTTCAATGCAACGAGAAATTCTTGCACCCGGAAGCGTCCTTCAGCTGGCCCCTAAAAGATATATACTGGTTCAGTGATAATGAACACCATACTTAACTCCAAATTGTACACAGGAATTCTTATTATTCATAATTGATTTTAGAGTAAGGGCACGTCTTCACAATCAAGCAGCTCTTATTCACGCCAGAAACTGCCCTTTGACGACATTTTGAAGAACAAACCAAAACCAGTTACACAGAAACATTTTGAATATTTATGCGATTTACATGTATCATAATTGTTACCTTTAATTTTTCCGTATATGTTGTTCATCCGTTTTATCCTTTATCCGGTACACTTCCGTTAGATGTCCGTTTTATGCGGTACTCGTCCGTTGAATGTACGTTCGACATCCGTTCTGTCCGCTACGTTTCCGTTTCTCGTACGTTGCATATCCGTTGTGTGTCCGTTATGCATTTCTTACGTGTCCGTTTTATTCGGTCAGTACATCAACGGACTCCCAACGGATAACAATTTTGTCAACTTTTATTTTCATCCGTTAGGCGTCCGTTCGTACTATCCGGGAAGGTGTGACCGAGGCTTTAGAAATTGCTGACGACAAGATATGCACAATAGTTACAGATAATGCCTCAAACATGATGAAGGCGTTTAAAACATCTTTGCCAGGAATCAAAGACACAACAGATGATGATGATAGTGAAAAGATAAACCAGAAGATATAGATTGTGATGATAAAAACGAAGATAAATTAAAAAAATTACCAAAACACTCCATGTGGTATGCTCATACACTACAACTGGTTATAAAGGATGGGTTAGAAGACTGTACATCGCATATGTGTACTGTCATTGGAAAGTCATTCAAAATTGTCAATTTTGCTAGAAGATCAATTCATGCAAGTGAAATGCTAAAAAGTGAAAACAAGTTACAAGCTACAAACGTTACGAGATGGAAATCCCAACTAACAATGATCAATCATCAAGTCTATTTGGAAATTTCTGAAGAGAAATTGAACAAAGTTTACAGTCTTGTTAAATTGTCAAATTACGAAAGGAAAATTCTTCATGAATTAAGCTTACTTCTTGATCCATTCGAGTACTTGACACGGTTGGTACAAAACAATGTAAGTGCTAGTCTTACAATTCCTGTATCTCTGGGTCTGTATACAAAGTGAATCAGCTAACAAAATGTGTACATTAAGATGATGACAAAACTGAAGAGCGCAATAGAAACTAAAATGACTCGGTTTGAAGAGGACAATGACTTTATTTTGGCTGCCATACTGGATCCCATATTTAAACGTAGACGGAGTGAGGCTGAAAATGTTGCCCCATACACATTATTACTGAAAAACACGACAAGTGCTTTTAATTCATATCTAGGTGATACTTTTGATCAAGAAGATTGATGTTCACCACCACCTAATAAACTTAAAAGTGACTTTGTTTTAGCTTCATGCCTCTTAAAACTCTATCATAGTGTAGTCACAGGTCTGATGCAGTACAAGATGTTGACATTTACTTGTCTAAACCATGTGAAGAAATGTCCGTCATCAGCTGTTGGTAGGCTTGACTACAGGAAAACGGCTGAAATATTAGATATAGAGTTTGCTAGGCACGTGACAAATTTGTGAAAAGGGAACTTCTATTTCAACCATAGTTGTTCGTCATGCCAATTTAAGGGAAGCGGTAGAAATCACGAAAGACATCCAACAAGAATTAGCCATGTATGTAAACCTAAGACTCCTCAAAGTCGCCTTAAGCGTTCATAAGCATTCAACATTTCCAGCTGGACACCCTACCACATCACATAAAGTCTTCATATTCTTCTATTCTGGTCGGTGCGATATTTTGTCAAGGTTTTTATTCATCAAATTTATTTTAGATATTGTTAAATTTTCTTCATATTTATCTTTTCAATTTTCCACCATATTATTAGATTGGTAAAGTGAATTATTATCAGCACCTGCTATCTTGTTCTTGTTCTGTCTAGAACAAATCGTTGGTAACACATACTGTATGTCAACAGTAGAGTAGTTATATGAAAAATTCCATTTTACCGTGACATTTACAGCCAACAAAAATGACACTTTATAATAATAATCCAATTCATGCATTTATTGTATAGTAAATATGTTATACAAAAAGTTTTAAAGCAATTTTTATGTTATTCATTAATTAATTAACCAATTTTAACTTATTTCATTTTTTGTTGTTGTAAATTTTAAGACAAAATCAGCTTATTTCTAGAAAATTATAAAATAAATCTCAACTCGCAAACCAAGTTTTACAATAAAGCTATATTCCTATTCATTTGTAGACATTTCGTTTGTACAATCAAAATCAAATAATAAGCTCTCATGGTGACCGACAACGGTGGTTTACAGCGCTTTAAAGCTGTCATTCAGATAACCAGTGTGGCTGAAATTCAATTTTAGAAGCTTTTTATTTTTTTACTTGTCATTTTTTTAACTATCCGTGTCACATTATCTTTATATCACTGGACAAAGATCCCACTTCATTGCCTTAACTCGATTATTAAGTTCCTATTGGTGTCAATGTTAATATGGTGTACCTTTCTTTACAACATTTCCTTTGAAATTGTCAATATGTGTGATATCTAATATGTAAAAGTTTAATGATAAATCGCTTTGAAACAGGATTACAGATTGGTTCATTTGCCAAGGAATTAGGAACAAGATATACCAGACACTAAAAACAATTTCGTTGAAAAGCATATTGCTGTTTTATATAGGAAAGCAGGTATATGATTTGCTTGTTACTTCAACTAT